>NC_057801.1:85911269-86230791 GCF_018294505.1 Triticum aestivum | reverse complement strand
GTAGCAAAGGAATCGCTCCATCGGGTTTAGTTAACAGCCATCGATCGATCTCTCGGGTTCAGTAACACGTAGCCTACAGTGCAATCGCTCGGGTTCAGTAACGCGTAGCCTGCAATGCAATCGCTCAAGTTCGATCAGTTAGAGCCCAACGCCTCGCTCGGGTTCAGTTAGAGCCAACGCCTCGCACACACGCGCATACGTGTACAAGAGAAACGCGCATCGCTCGGCCCCCGACCTCCCACCGTAACCGGCAACTCCCCGAAATTTTCCTACCCCTCGCTTCTACCACGGTTTTTTCCGTCATGATGGCCCAAAGAATGTCATGCAGCTACGTCTCCGGCCCGCCCAGGACGAAAAGCCCATTTTCTGTCATGATTTTTTGTCATAGAAGTAGGAGCCCACCACATCTATGATGATACCGGGTTCAATCACAATTATCGTCATAGAAGTGTCATATGTATGACAGAAAAAAAATTCGTTCGGCCCAAAATGTCACGGATGTGTCTTTTTTTGTAGTGCATGTATCCTCGGGGGCGCTTTTCGCATTATAAGAAATTGTCCAGGCTTGTCCTTTTCTACAAAAAGGATTGGGCCACCTTGTTGCATCTTATTTACTTTCATTGCTTGTTACCCGTTACAAATTATCTTATCACAAAACTATCTGTTACCTACAATTTTAGTGCTTGCAGAGAATACCTTACTGAAAACCGCTTGTCATTTCCTTCTGCTCCTCGTTGGGTTCGACACTCTTACTTATTGAAAGGACTATGATAGATCCCCTATACTTGTGGGTCATCACGTACCACATCCTCAAGGGTCAGCTGCCTCCGCACCGAAAGTGGCCCACGCGACCGCCACCAAAGAAGCTCCGGGTCGACGACGGGAGCCTGGTTCCTCACCAAGCTGCACGCCCCGGAAGGTAGCACCTCCCAGTGCCAGCCCGGCAGAGCCCAGTCCCGGACATGGCGCCTCTCAAGCAGGTTCTCGTCGCCGAGTCGATGACGAGGATGCGGGCCAAGCATCGTTGACGTCGAGAACAAATTCTTATGAAAACAAATTCCTATGCAATAATTATCATTTTATTATGCTACGTACTCATATGAAAAAAATTGCAAGCACATACATTAATATAACATACATCATTCTACATATCCATCGATCATTCGTCCATCGATCATTTGAACATTACATCATTTTTTTATTTGGTTTTCTTTCCCTTCTTCATTTTTGTCATAACATATATCCATCATTCTACATATTTATCTTTCATCTACACACAACATTAAATGCATAAGTTCACCTAACTTTATATATATATATATATTCATCTAATTAACATACATATATTCATCTAAACTAAATACATCTCATTCATTTTTTATGTGTGTGTATGTGTGCGTGTTCAATCTAGCACCGGCCGGCAGGGCTCCTATGCCAGAGATGGACGGGGCGGCGGCTAGGTGGGGCATGGGCTCGGGCCGGGATGGTGGCCGGCGAGGTCGAGGTGATGGGGGCGGGCAATGGCGGATGGGGAGAGGGTCGGGGCTTCGATCAATTCAAAGGGAGGAAAGAGGGGGAGAGTGAGGAGATATGGGGCTCACAGCATGGGCTCGGCAGCGAGGTCGAGGGAGACGAGAAGCGGTGGCACGACGGCGACGAGCGGTGGCTTGGCAGCGTCGGGGGCGATGATGACGAGGACGGGCTCGAGGGAGGTGGCATGCTTCGGCAGCCTGGCGGCGTCGTGTATGTGGGCCCGCGTCGGGGAGATCAGACTGGCTTTTGGAATTTTTCCAGCCCTTTATATACAAAACACTTTAGTCCCGGTTGGTGGATCCAACTGGGACTAAAGGCACCCCTTTAGTCCTGGTGCTAACCACCAACCGGGACTAAACTTCAATTTCAACAGGCCGAGAGGCGGGAAGCCCAGGCCTTTAGTCCCGGTTGATGGCTCACACCGGGACTAAAGGGGGGCCTTTCGTCCTAGTTGGTGCCACCAACCGGGACTAAAAGCCTGTTCCTGGCACAGCCACGGGGCGGCGTAAGTTTAGTCCCACCTCACCAAGCAAAGGGCACTCTGATGTCTGCTAGAACTATGTCGGTATTTCCCCAAAGAGGAAGGGATGATGCAGTATAGCGACGGTAGGTATTTCCCTCAGTGATGATGCCAAGGTTACCGAACCAGTAGGAGAACCTCCTCACACCACGTAAACAGCACCTGCACACAAACAACAAATACTCGCAACCCGTTGTGTTAAAGGGGTTGTCAATCCCTTTCGGGTATGACGCCTCAAGATAGGCAAATAACGTGAGGTAAAAGTGGTAGATAGGATAAATAGATCTCAGAACAAATAAATTGCAGCAAGGTATTTTTGTGTTTTTGGTTTAATAGATCTGAAAAGAAATGCAAAAGAAAATAGATCGCAAAGGCAAATATGATAAAAAGAGACCCGGAGGCCGTAGGTTTCACTAGTGGCCTCTCTCGATAAAAATAGCAAACGGTGGGAAAAATTATTGTTGGGCAATTGATAGAACTTCAAATAATCATGACGATATCTAGGCAATGATCATTATATAGGCATCATGTCCAAGATTAGTAGACCGACTCCTGCCTGCATCTACTACTATTACTCCACACATCGAGTGCTATCCAACATGCATCTAGTATATTAAGTTCATGGAGAAATGGGGTAATGCAATAATAACGATGACATGATGTAGACAAGATCTATTTATGTAGAAATAGGCCCCATCTTGTTATCGTTAATAGTAACGATACATACGTGTCGTTTCCTCATATGTCATTGGGATCAAGCACCGTAAGATCGAACCCATCACAAAGCGCCTCTTCCCATTGCAAGATAAATAGATCAAGTTGGTTAAACAAAACCCAAATATCGGAGAAGAAATATGAGGCTATAATCAATCATGCATATAAGAGATCAAAGAAGACTCAAATAACTTTCATGGACAAAACATAGATCTGATAATAAACTCAAAGTTCATCGGATCCCAACAAACACACCGCAAAAAAATCTTACATCATATGAACTCCACGAGACCATTGTATTGATAATCAAGAGAGAGAGAGAGGAAGGCATCTAGCTACTAATTATGGACCTCTACAAAGAACTACTCAAGCATCATTGGAGAGGCACCAATGGAAGTGGTAAACCCCTCCATGATGGTGTCTAGATTGGATCTGGTGGTTCTGGACTCTGTGGCGGCTGGAATTGATTTTCGTCGACTCCCCTTGGGTTTCTGGAATATTGGGTATTTATAGAGCAAAGAGGCGGTTCAGGGGGGCACCCAAGGTGGACACAACCCACCTGGGCGCGCCTTGGTGGGTGCTGCACCCCTCGAGGCACCCCCAGGTAGGGCTGCAAGAAAAGCTCGAGTCTAGTGAGCCGCTCGAGATCGACTCGTTTTTTGGCTCAACTCGAGATTGACTCAAAAAGAAATAAGCTGAGTATGAACGCTTTTTGTAGCTCGGTTGAGAAATGAGCTGATCTTGAGTCAATACTAGCTCGCTCAATTTTAGCTCGATGGCTCGGCATAATATAATTATGTTAAATGATCATGTCATATATTAAATGGAAATAGGATAATTTATTACCATATATATCGCCCAGGATTTTTCTCCATTTTATTTACAAGAAAACATGGAAGCTTAATTAATTGCAGGAAATATTTAGGCCATATTATGGTACGTGGTCGGCCATGTGTTAAATAGTCTATTGTTTTTGGCATCTCCAGAATGCACTACGCTGCAAGTTTTTTGATTGTTGGCCTATATTTTGTTTTCCCAAATATATATATATATATATATATATATATATATCATGAATCGTTCTCTTATGTCGATACTAGACTTCCAGTTGTGAAAGAATAAGTTACTCTACGAAATTTATATTATCATTGTTTTGATTGGGATAAATATTTTAATGTTTTCTATGTCAAGTTGTGCCGTATCTAGTGGGAATAATAGTCATAGACTTTAAAAAAAATTGTCGTCTCATTTAGCTCGCAACTAGCTCGAGATCGACTCGAGATCATTACAAGCTGAGCACAACTCATGTTCTACAGCTCGATCTTGAGCTTCGCTCAATTTGAGCTTGCTCGAATTATAATATGAGTTGAGTTGAGCCAAGTCCAACTCGCTCGAACTCGACTCATTTGCAGCCCTACCCCCAGGTGCTTTCTTGGCCCAGTGGATGTCTTCCGAACAAAAAAAATCCTCAAAAAGTTCCGTTGTGTTTGGACTCCGTTTGTTATTGATTTCCTACGATAAAACATGCAGAAAACAGCAACTGGCACTGGGCACTATGTCAATAGGTTAGTACCAAAAAATGATATAAAATGACTATAAAATGATTGTAAAATATCCAAGAATTATAATATAACAGCATGGAACAATAAAAAATTATAGATACGTTGGAGACATATCACCATCCCCAAGCTTAATTCCTGCTCGTCCTCGAGTAGGTAAATGATAAAAATAGAATTTTTGATGTGGAATGCTGCCTAACATGTTCATCACATTTATTTTCTTTATAGCATGGACATTTGGACTTTTATATAATTCAAAGCAATAGTCTAGTTTTGATAAGAAGACTTTAATACTCAAACATACCAACAAGAAACCATGTCTTTCAAAATATCAACACTAAAGCAAGTTATTCTAGCCCATTATGCTCAATCATTGATCCATTCATGAAAAACACACTCGAATATTAGCTACACCCAATGCTCAAATACGATCATAGTGTCCCTTAGTTGGTGCTTTATAAGATAAGATGGAGACTCAAGTTCAAATAAAAATTGCATAACTAAAAGAAAGGCCCTTCACGGAGGGAAGTAGGGATTTGTAGAGGTGCCAGAGCTCAAACCTTAAATTGAGAGATAGAAACATTTTTGAGAGGCATACTTTTCCCACCAATGAAAACGACTTAGAGATCCCAACACTTTCCATGCTAGATACATCATCTCTTCCCAAACAGAAAATAAAGTTTATTCATTTTTCCACCATTACTTTCACTTTCCATGGCTAGTTGAATCCACGATTGCCCTCCATACCAATACTTCCCAAGGAATTTATTATTTAACAACATAAAGTAAATTCATTTTTCATTTCGGGACTAGGCATCCCAAAATCCTTTGATGTACTCTCATGCAATGACAAGTGATTAAACACGCAATGTGAGAATAACACATCTAGCATGGAAAATATTGGTCATCCTTCACCACCTCGCGAGCGGTAGAGGACACAAAAGAGAAACTTATTTTGAAAATTAGAGATGGCACATGCAAATTTGCTTAGAACGGCATGGAAAAACCACATATAGGTAGGTATAGTGGACTCATAAGGCAAAACTGGTTTAAAGGGTTTTCGATGCACAAGTAGTGATCATACTTAGTGCAAAATGAAGGCTAGCAAAACGATTGAGAAGAGACCAACCAAAAAGCGAAAAATCTCATACCCAAGCATTAAGCATAAGTAACACTGAATAATGCACCATAAGTATGATATAAATTTCATTGCATAACTATTGACTTTCTTTCATAGGGAATCCCAAACCTTAACATCAATATTCTTACTAAAGCACAATTACTCATCAACATGACTCACATATCATATCGTCGTATCTCTAAACCATTACTAAGAATCAAGTTTATTTTGTCCAATGATCTTCATGAACGTTTTTATTATATCCTCCTTGGATATCTATCACTCTGGGACTATTTTTATATGTTGCTTTTGATAAGCTCAAACAAATATAAGTGAAGATCATGAGCATAATTTTTTTCTTCTTCTTCTCAAAATAATCTAAGTGAAGCATGAGAGAATTTCTAAAAAATTTACTAACTCCCAAATAAATCTAATTGAAGCCTGAGAGCATTTCTTCAAAAATAATAAAGCACACCGTGCTCAAAAATATATAAGTGAAGTATTAGAGCAAATCCATGGCTCTAAAAATTTAAGTGAAGCATAAGAGCAAGCAGAACATAATTTTCGGCTCTCTCAAAAAGGTGTGATCAGCAAGGATTCAACACTTAAAACATAAAGCAAAACAACCAAAGACTCATATCATACAAGATGCTCCAAGCAAAACTCATAATATGTGACGGATAAAAATATAGTTTCAAGTAAAATACCGATGGTTGTTAGAAGCAAGTGGGGATGCCACTCGGGGGCATCCCCAAGCTTAGTTGCTTGCTACTTCTTGAATATTATCTTGGGGTGCCTCGGGCATCCCCAATCTTAGCCTTTTGCTAATCCCTATTCCTTCATCCATCATAAGATCACCCAAAACTTGAAAACTTCAATCACACAAAACTCAACAAAACCTTCGTGAGATCCGTTTGTATAAGAAAGCAAACCACTACTATAAGTACTGTTGCATACCTATTCATATTTTGTTTCTTTGCTTTATATCTACTGTATTCCAACTTTTCTATGGCAAAAACTCATCAAAGAAAACCATAGAATCATCAAAACAAGCACACAACACAAAGAAAATAGAATCTGTCAAAAACAGAACAGCCTGTAGCAATCTGAATATTTCAAATACTTATGTAACTCAAAAAATCTTGCAAAATTAGGAAAATCTATGTAATTTGTATATTAATCTTCTACAAACAGAATCAACTCCAAAGCACATTTCTGTGGTTTATTAAAACTATTTTCGTGAGTGCATAAATTTCTGTTTTTTCAGCAAGATCAAATCAACTTTCACGCAAATCAACCCAAAGGGCTTGCTTGGCACAAACACTTATTAAACGCAAAAAACACAATCATAACAGTAGCATAATTGTGCTAACTCTTCTGCAAACAGAATCAACTCAAAAGCATGTTTCTGTGATTTATTAAAACTATTTTTGTGAGTGCATAAATTTCTATTTTTTCAGCAAGATCAAATCAACTTTCACGCAAATCAACCCAAAGGCCTCACTTGGCACAAACACTTATTAAAACGCCAAAAACACAATCATAACAGTAGCATAATTGTGCTAACTCACAAGAACAGAAAGAAAAAGCAAAAATAAATTTTATTCATTGGGTTGCCTCCCAACAAGCGCTATTGTTTTACGCCCCTAGCTAGGCATAACGTGTAGGATCGAAGTTTTGTCATCCTTGTCTAATTTTTTGATCGAACACTTAGATTTTTCAAGGATTTTGCATATAAATTCTCAGCGACAATACTTCTAGGCATGAGATTGACAAACTTATTTTCGCAAAAGGGGTCTCTTAAGACTTCAATAAGGTTGGGATGGATACTAATCGTCTTAAGATCTCCTTTATCATTGCTAGAAGTTGCACCTTTGTTTTTAGTGACTTGAGTATTCTTGCTAATTTTGAAGTGAGTTTTAGAGGAAGCAAAAGCCGTACCTAGATTATAAAAAAAATCCACTTTATCAATCCTAGACGGACTCTCTTCGATTCTTTCATGAATTATAGTTCCCTTTTCTTTTAGCAACTTAAAAACGTCTCCCCCTTTTGACCCCACTTTAGTAGCATAACTTTGCATTTTTCTATCCAAGTTTTCAATATGTTCTACGGTAAGCATTTTCTTTTCAATAGCATCTAATCTTTCCATAACATGCTCGAGAGTCAATATTGTTTCATTGACCATGAGTGGTGGTGAACCCACTAAATTTCCTAAAGCATTAAAAGCATCAAGAGAAGGAGACATAAAGAAATTCCCACCGGTAATCGTATCAAGGATGAATCTATACCAACTGGTAATGCCCACATAAAAACAACGAAGAAGAACAACGGTAGATTGCTTACGAATAGATCTATTATGAGCATTGCAAATCCTATACCAAGCATCTTCTAAATTTTCTCCTACCCTTTGTTTAAAGTTGAGAACCTCGTTCTCTGGGGTGCACGCAATAGAAGAAGAAAAATCCATAACGACAAAATGTGATAGACAAGATTACACACGAAAAACAGATCTGACGAGAAAACGAGAACGAAAAAGAGGGTGAATAAAATGACAATTTGTTGTGAAGTGGGGGAGAGGAAAACGAGAGGAAAATGGAAAATAATGTAAATTGCGAGGAGATGAGATTTGTGATTAGGAACCTGGTTGATGTTGAAGATCCTCCCCGGCAATGGCGCCAGAAATTCCTTTTGATGTCTGCTAGAACTACGTCGGTATTTCCCCAAAGAGGAAGAGATGATGCAGTATAGTGACGGTAGGTATTTCCCTCAGTGATGAGACCAAGGTTATCGAGCCAGTAGGAGAACCTCGTCACACCACGTAAACAGCACCTGCACACAAATAACAAATACTCGCAACCCGACGTGTTAAAGGGGTTGTCAATCCCTTTCGGGTATGGCGCCTAAAGATAGGCAAATAACATGAGGTAAAAGTGGAAGATAGGATAAATAGATCGTGGAACAAATAAATTGCAGCAAGATATTTTTGTGTTTTTGGTTTAATATATCTGAAAATAAATGCAAAAGAAAATAGATCGCAAAGGTACATATGATGAAAAGAGACCCGAGGGCCGTAGGTTTCACTAGTGGTTTCTCTCGAGAAAAATAGCAAACGGTGGGAAAACAATTACTATTGAGCAATTGATAGAACTTAAAATAATCATGACGATATCCAGGAAATGATCATTATATAGGCATCACGTCCAAGATTAGTAGACCGACTCTTGCCTGCATCTACTACTATTACTCCACACATCGACCGCTATCTAGCATGCATCTAGTGTATTAAGTTCATGGAGAAACGGAGTAATGCAATAAGAACGATGACATGATGTAGACAAGATCTATTTATGTGGAAATAGGGCCCATCTTGTTATCGTTAATAGAAATGATACATACGTGTCGTTTCCCCTTCTGTCACTGGGATCACGCACCGTAAGATCGAACCCATCACAAAGCGCCTCTTCCCATTGCAAGATAAATAGATCAAGTTGGCCAAACAAAACCCAAATATCGAAGAAGAAATACGAGGCTATAAGAATTCATGCACATAAGAGATCAAAGAAGACTCAAATAACTTTCATTGATAAAAACATAGATCTGATCATAAACTCAAAGTTCATCGGATCCCAACAAACACACCGCAAAAAAGGCTTACATCATATGGATCTCCAAGAGACCATTGTATTGATAATCAAGAGAGAGAGAGAGAGAGGAAACCATCTAGGAACTTGAAGGAAATATGCCCTTGAGGCAATAATAAAGTTATTATTTATTTCCTTAATTCATGATAAATGTTTATTATTCATGCTAGAATTGTATCAACCGGAAACTTAGTACATGTGTGAATACATAGACAAAACGTATAGTCCCTAGTATGCCGCTACTTGACTAGCTCGTTAATTAAAGATGGTTATGTTTCCTAACCATAGACACGTGTTGTCATTTGATTAACAGGATCACATCATTAGGAGAATGATGTGATGGACATGGCCCATCTGTTAGCTTAGCATTATGATCGTTACAGTTTCATTGCTACTGCTTTCTTCATGACTTATACAAGTTCCTCAGACTGTGAGATTATGCAACTCCTGAATACCGGAGGAACACTTTGTGTGCTATCAAACGTCACAACATAAATGGGTGATTATAAAGGTGCTCTACAGGTCTCTCCGAAGGTGTTTGTTGGGTTGGCATAGATCGAGATTAGGATTTGTCACTCCGTGTTTCGAAGTGGTATCTCTGGGCCCTCTCGATAATACTGATCACTATAAGCCTTGCAAGCATTATGAATAATGAGTTAGTTGCGGGATGAAGTATTGCGAAACGACTAAAGAGACTTGCCGGTAATGAGATTGAACTAGGTATGATGATATGGATGATCGAATCTCGGGCAAGTAACATACCGATGACAAAGGGAACAATCTATGTTGTTATGCGGTTTGACCGATAAAAATCTTCGTAGAATATGTAGGAACCAATATGAGCATCTAGGTTCCGCTATTGGTTATTGACCGGAGACGTGTCTCGGTCATGTGTACATAGTTCTCGAACCCGTAGGGTTCTCACGCTTAACGTTTGATGACGATTGGTATTATGAGTTTATGTGATATGATGTACCGAAGGTTATTCGGAGTCCCAGATGAGATCACGGACATGATGAGGAGTCTCGAAATGGTCAAGACATAAAGATTGATCTTGGACGACTATGTTCGGACACCAGAAGTGTTCCGAAGAAGTTTCGGATAAAACCAGAGTGCTGGAGGGTTATCAGAACCCCCGGGGGTACTAATGGGCCTCGATGGGCCTTAGTGGAGAGAGGGGCGGCCAGGGCAGGGCGCGCCCCTCCCCCTTGAGTCCGAATTGGACTAGGAAGGGCGGGCGGCGCCCCCCTTTCCTTCCTCCCCCCTCTCCCTCTCCTTCCTTCCCCCTCTCTTCCTTTTGGTGGAAACCTACTAGGACTTGGAGTCCTAGTAGGATTCCCCTCTTGGGGGCGCGCCAAGGAGGGTCGGCTGGCCTCCCCTCTCCTCCTTTATATTTGTAATATCTCGCTCCTCGGAGCCTAATGAATAAAATACTTGAGTCGTAGAGTCATGTTGTGATGCCATGTTGTATTTGCACATATCGAGCATATTGTGTGTATGTTATTGAAATGCTTGGTATGTGTGGGATCTGACAACCTAGTTGTTTATCCTTGGTAGCCTCTCTTACCGGGAAATGTCTCCTAGTGCTTCCACTGAGCCAAGGTAGCTTGCTACTACTCCAGAACACTTAGGCTGGCCGGCATGTGTCCTTCTTCGTTCCTGTGTCTGTCCCTTTGGGGAAATGTCACGCGGTGTCTACCGGAGTCCTGTTAGCCTGCTACAGCCCAGATTCTCTGGAGTCCTGCTAGCCCAGTTGCTACAGCCTGGATTCACTCGCTGATGACCGACACGTTCGTTGCTAGGTCATGTATGTTTGTACCTGTAAGTTAGTGCCACTTTGGGTTCACGACTAGCCATATTAGCCCGGGCTCCTTGTCATATGGATGCTAGCGACACTATCATATACGTGAGACAAAAGTCACAAACGGTCCCGGGCTTGGTATGGCGACACCCATGGGAATAACGTGCGTGAGGCCGCAAAGTGATATGATGTGTTACATGCTAGATCGGTGTGCCATTGAGTCGGGGTCCTGATAGCATGACTTAGATCGGCCATCGGATGGTGTTCGGGAGATCACACCTGCAGCTGCCCCGGCTCTCAATCCGGAGCAGATCGTGCCATCCGAGGACGGGTGGATGGACCCCGCCACGGGGGCTGCACACTCATCGGCGATAGTGTAGAACACAGACTTCGCCTCCAATGAGGTCTGTGTCATCGGACCCTCGGACTTGTCTCCGGTAATAGGCTCCGAACCGCGCGCATCCGTGCCTATTGTACCTGATTGGGCACCGATCATGGAGTTTACCTCCACGGATATCTTTCAGCACTCGCCCTTGGGCGACATGCTAAATTCATTAAAATCCCTCTCCCTGTCAGGAGACTCTTGGCCGAACTATGTCCGCTTTGAGTGGGAAGCGGACGACGAAGAAATTCGTTCCCCACCCACCACCCACTTAATAGCCATTGTCGATGACTTAATCGACATGCTTGATTTCCACTCCGAAGACATCAGCGGTACTAATGACGATGCCGGAGAAGAACAGGAACCACCACCTCATCATATGATATATACATGGTGGACACACCAAAAGAAAACAACGGCAAGGAACAGAAGGATGCAACGGAGGATAACCCTCTTGAGAAGCAACCAAAGCGTCGATGTTGGCGCCGCCCTAAATCCCGCCACAACAAAAACAACGATAACGGCACAAGAAAGAATAATACCCCGGTCGACTCCAAAGGTAACGACGACCCCATGGACCTAGCGATGGAGCAGGATGAGCCAGGGGACGACGAACATAGTCTGGGGCCGCTATCCGATCATGGCAATGGCGAAGATAAAACTCATAAACTTGTCTCCGGAGAGGAGAATAGTCCGGACGATGACGCACTCATCATCCTGGAAAAGCATTTGGAACAAGAGGACCTCCACAAAAGGCTTATCGCCACCGCAAGGAGCTTAAAGAAGCAGAAGCAAAGGCTTAAGGCCGCGCAGGATACGCTCAACCACAGATGGAACAAAGTGCTCGACACTGACCAAAAATGGCGATCGCCACACAAAGAGCTACCCAAAGCACAAGCTGCTGCCCGAATTCGATGACGAGGCTATAGAGCCCATCCCGCCGAAAAATAATACGGCCGATTTGCTGGACCGACCACCCCGTGGACGAGACAAAGCGACTAATGACGCCGCACACAAGTTAGCACACAATCTACGTGAACATCTGGACAAAAAAGCCGGTATGGCCAGGTCCATCTATGGAACTTGGAAGCGTGCCCCTACGCAGGATCACGTCCACCAAAACGACTATACTGATCGAATACCAGCTCGGAATCAACACCAGACACTACATCCGTCGGAAACATGCCACAACACAGCCAAATACAGGGGTGCTGCACACCCCTTGTGCTTCATCGATGAGCTGCTGGATCACGAATTTCCAGAGGTATTTAAACCCGTAAACATAGAGGCATACGACGGAACGACTGACCTTGCAGTCTGGATTGAGGACTTTATTCTTCACATCCACATGGCTCGCGGAGACGATCTCCACACCATCAAATACCTGCCCCTCAAGTTAAAAGGACCAGCACGACACTGGTTCAAAAGCCTCCCCGAAAACTCAATTGGAAGTTGGGAGGAACTTGAGGACGCTTTCAGGGCCAATTTTGAAGGAACTTATGTCCGACCTCCGGGCGCAGACGATTTAAGTCACATAATCCAACAACCCGGAGAGTCAGCTCGTAAGCTTTGGAACAGATTCCTCACCAAGAAGAACCAAATCGTCGATTGCCCCGATGCTGATGCCTTAGCGGCTTTCAAACACAATGTCCGGGATGAATGGCTCGCCAGACACCTCGCCCAGGAAAAACCGAGGACAATGGCAGCCCTCACCAGCCTTATGACCCTCCGGGGTTGGGTGCGACATATGCCAATGGATGTCTCATCATGGTGGGAGCGAGTAGAACATCGCCGGTGCCTGGAAGCGGGATGAGGCGTAGACACGAACGCCGGCGTACTTTACCCAGGTTCGGGGCTCTCCTAGGAGATAACACCCCTAGTCCTGCTCTGCGGGGTCTCCGCATGATCACTAAGGCACAAGTGATACAAAGGTGCTCCTTGAGTTGTATGCTAGCGGTAGGAGAAGGCCAGGCTAGCTCTCTCCTGCTCTAGGGGAGTGGCTAGTTCTAATGGAGTGGGAACCCTTTGCATGGGTGCCCCGGGGGGGTTATATAGGCCTACCCCTAGGGGTACAATGGTAATCCAACCAGGTGCTGGGCCCGGCTGTCAGTGTCTCCGGCCTCCGACTTCTTCGCCGACTATTGGGGCCCACCGCCTGGTGCGCCCCGCTGGCCGGTCTAGTACGGAGCCGACAGGCCGCTCCCGCCGCTGGCGGGTCTGGTCGGTGGCTACTCACTGTAGTCGTGCTGCTAATGACGCGGGCTCAGTCTGCTCAGTGTGGCTACAGTCACGCCGCCTGGCGGGAGATCGTTGTAGCCACACCTGGTCTCATCAAGTTAATGGTGTACAAGTTTCGAGGGAAGGGACGGCCCCCTGCTGGAGGCCGGCCTTCCCAAAGTCCGACTGGTTCGGCCTCCACCGTCTTCCGAGACGTCACTGCCCAATAGGGCCCATGGCCTGCGGACCGTACCGACAGGTCATCGTGGGGAACAGGGCTCCGCCTGTCCGAAATGACGTCAGGGGGGAGTGGAAACAGTGCCACGTCGTGCGGAGATCTCCACCTGTACATGGCACTGTGGCCACGCCCAGCCCATGATTCGGGAGCGAGGGGCTTCACTGTAGCCATGCCTTATCTCGTCCTCTTGATGGGGGCACAGACTTTGAGGGCTCCAGGTGGCCGCCTGCACGACGCCGTCCTCTCTAGAGGCCGGCTGACTGGAGCCGGACGCTCTTGGTGCCGTCTGCTGGTGGTTGGCCGTCCTTCGGTGGCCGGCCTTTGAGGCAGCCGGCCCCCAGAGGGCGAAGCTTCACCTTGGGACACCGCGGGGCGAAACCGGCCCAAAGTTTTGACATGTTCAGGGACTCGGGTGAGGCTACCCGTGGCCCATTACTCCGACAGTAGTCCCTGAAGCCGGTGAGGCATTGTGGTCGAGGGGCCGTGAAGTCTCAACGGCTTCCCCCCTCACCGAGCTCCAGGAGAATGTTCGATCCGCCTTGCGGTGCGCCGGTTGCTAGAGTTGGTTTGACAAGGCGGGATCGTCGGCCGATTTTGAACTCCAAGGCGGGAAACAGGTGGCGTGCCTGCTAAGCTTCCCAGTGTCGCCACTCGCCACAAGCACGCCACGCGGCACACGCTGGCCAGGCCAGCCTGCCACCCCATGCTTCCGATGGGACGTGACAGTGGGGCCCGCCATTACCGGGCCTCGGCACGCGGGTGGATCCGCTGCGCCAAGGTGGGCGGTTGCGATTCCCACGAGCGTTCAAGGTGCAGTAAGTTTGCATGGTAAACGGGGGGTCATGGGGTCGTGGGCGCAGTTAATCCCATGATCCCACACCCCGCCCCCTCGGCTTCGTAGCCCGAGGGCTATAAGTAGAGGGCGGAAGGGGAGCGGCGGAGCACGTGCGCCCTCCTCCTCACACTCTCTTACTCCTCTTGCTCTCTCCGCCATTGCTGCTGTCGCTACTCCGTGCTTGCCGTGGTGCTATCGCCGTTCGCCGCCACCTCGCCCCTCCTCCTCTCGCATCCCCGCCCGAGGCTATGGCGCGCGAGAAGTGCGGCGACTGGGACGGCTCGACGGTCATCGAAGACCACATCACCTTCCTCCGGGACATGCGCCGGATGCCCCATGTGGCATTCGTCAAGGCACGGGTGCCGCCGGAGGCAGAAATTTCGTCGGCACCAAAGGGGAACGAGCGGGTCGTCTTCCACTCGCACTTCCTCCGCGGCTTCGGCCTTCCGTCGAGCGGCTTCCTCTGCTCGTTCATGGATTTCTACCATGTCCAGCCGCATCATCTGACGCCCAACACCGTGACCCTGCTCTCTGCCTTCGTCACGGCATGTGAGGGCTACCTTGGCATCCTCCTGTAACGCCCTCGATACGGCTATATCTCCCACGTGTCGAAGCACGACTTAGAGGCATAACAGCATTGAAAGCAATGTCGCAAGTGAGGTAATCTTCGCACAACCCATGTAATACATAAGGGAAAAGATACATAGTTGGCTTACAGTCGCCACTTCACACAATACATAAATAAACATCCATCATCCAGATTACACTCAAGGTCCGACTACGGAACCAAAATAAAAGAAGACTACCCCAAATGCTACACAGATCCCCGATCGTCCCGACTGGGCACCTCTACTGATCATCTGGAAACGATACATAGTAACGACCAAGAGCCTCATCAAATTCCCACTTCAGCTCAGTTGCGCCATCTGCGCTGGTATCCTCGGCACCTGCATCTGTTTTGGTAGAATCTGTGAGTCACGAGGACTCAGCAATCTCACACCCGCGAGATCAAGACTATTTAAGCTCATAGGTAGGGAAAAGGTGTAATATGGTGGAGCTGCGGCAAGCACTAAGCATATATGGTGGCTAACATACGCAAGTGAGAGCGAGAAGAGAAGCAACGCGTCGGTCGAGAAGCTAGAAGCGATCAAGAAGTGATCCTGAAACTACTTACGTCAAGCATAACACAAACCGTTTTCACTTCCCGGACTCCGCCGAGAAGAGACCATCATGGCTACACACGCGGTTGATGCATTTTAAAGAGGTCAAGTGTCAAGTTATCTACAACCGGACATTAACAAATTCCCATCTGCCTCATAACCGCGGGCACGGCTTTCGAAAGATTATATACCCTGCAGGGGTGTCCGAACTTAGCCCATCACAAGCTATCACGGTCAACAAAGGAATAGACCTTCTCTCGGGAAGACCCGATCAGTCTCGGAATCCCAGTTCGCAAAATATTTCGACAATGGTAAAACAAGACCAGCAAAGCCGCCCGATGTGCCGACAAATCCCGATAGGAGTCGCACGTATCTCGTTCTCAGGGCACACCGGATGAGTCAGCTACGAGTAAAACCAGCCCTCAAGTTGCCCCGAGGTGGCCCCGCAGGTCTGCTCAGTTCGGACCAACACTCGAAGGAGCACTGGCCCGGGGGGGGGGGTTAAAATAAAGATGACCCTCGGGCTCGCGAAAACCCAAGGGAAAAGGGCTTAGGTGGCAAATGGTAAAACCAAGGTTGGGCCTTGCTGGAGGAGTTTTATTCAAAGCGAACTGTTAAGGGGGTCCCATAAATCACCCAACCGTGTAAGGAACGCAAAATCAAGGAACATAACACCGGTATGACGGAAACTAGGGCGGCAAGAGTGGAACAAGTCACCAGGCATAAGGCCGAGCCTTCCACCCTTTACCAAGTATATAAGGTGCATTAATTAAACAGGAGATATTGTGATATCCCAAAATACCACGTTCCGACCTGGAACAAACTTCATCTTCACCTGCAGCTAACAATGCTATAAGAGGGGCTGAGCAAAAGCGGTGACATAGCCAATCAATGGTTGCTAGGACAGGTTGGTTAGAGGTTTGACATGGCAATAGGTAGGCATGGTAAACAAAGGCAGGTAGGGCTAACATAGCGAAAGAGCGAGTACTAGCAAGCAAAGATAGAATGATTTCGAAGGTATGGTCATCTTGCCTGCAAGGTTCTCAGAGTTGTCGAAGGCTGGATCCTCGTTAGCGTACTCAACAGGTTCCTCGTGCACGTACTCGTCTCCCGGCTCTACCCAAAGCAAGAACACAAGCAAGGAACCACAATAAATCACGGTGCAATGCACAAGCATCATGATGCAAACATGTCATGATATGCGAGATGTGGTATGCAATGCATATGCGTGCTTCGGAAGGAAAGATGATGAACAAGGCATCAACTTGGCAAACCAAGTATGCCGCTGGAAAGATGAGATGATTTCGGTTGAAATCGATATAAAGATCACCGGAATCGGATGCACGGTTTGCAAATGGCAAGCAAGACAAGTATGGCACAAAGCTGCGATTAACAGCACGATGCTACTTAGCATGCAACAATAAACTATGCTACAGCACCCCAACATAAAAACAAAACATATGGAGATCATCTACAGGAGATGCTTTACAAAAGAGGAACACTGAGCTACGGCTAATCACATCATAACAGGTTCAAACAAGCATGGAGAAAGTGCAAAAAATTATCAGGCTGGACATGGCATAAACAGCAGCACGAAGCAATGTTCAGAGCAGGTTATCAACATGCTACAGGAACTTATAATAGCAAACTAAGGCATGGCATGAATCTACTCAAAGCATAGATCAAAAGTCCCTTACTGACCATAAGCCAAAAAGGATCAGAAAATATGATGGCACCCACGTAAACATAGCAAGTTTCGTTAACAGATTTCAGCAAACAAAGCATGGCATTGAAATAATTATGAAGGCACCTTCGCGAGCTCGATGCACTCACTACAGAGCACCTCATGATAAACTAAGCATACATACATCAAGAAGACATGTCATAGAAGCTATACATGGTAAGAAACAACATCATAGCATATCCGGACCCACTACAAAAACCTCGGCCAAATTGAATAACATGTAAACAATCTGCCAGGAAACATTTTGAAGCAAAAGTAGAGCACGAAAATGACATGCTAGACTACTCCATAATTGCAACCAGGACCATGGATGGATAGAGCAAAACAATGTTGTCAAAACACCCTTACTGAAGTATCTCAAATAATGCATGGATCTCTCTGTAGCAACATGTTTACATGGCATTAAAATTACAGCAGAACAGGAACTAAAATCAGCATTAACACGAAGCCTAGTTTGCATGCTTGTGCTAGTCACCACATTGATCACAAAATTACATGGTAAGCACCTATATAAAGAAGACATACCCTAGTTCAAAACACATTTAGGGATCACCCTCATAGGATGCACACATCAATCATGGCAAAAATAACAAAAGAGCTCGTGCTGATAAGATTCTGAAACTAACAATATGAAGCCCTCTTCCAACAGCATTTCGGGCATCAAGATGACCTCAAATGCAAATGATGCAATGGAATGAAATGATGTACTCTTCGAGGCGAACAATTTGACATATTACATGCATCAAACGGAGCTACGGTTGCAAAGATGTGATGCGATGAAGGTGCGATGATTTTAACACAGGTAAAGGACTTAGACGAAAAACGGGGGCTCGGGGAAAGTCAACCTAAACTGGATCTGGATCTGGCGCGCGATTCCCGAGGCGGCGGCGCGGCTCGCCGGAGTCGGGGACGACAGCGGCCGGAGTTGTGGGCGCGGGAGGAGGAAGGAGAGGCCGGGGCGGCACTGGGATGGCGGCCGGAGGAGAGGAGGCCGGCCGGGGCGCGGGACGGCGGCGGGGATCCGGCGGCGGCGGCGCCGAGGCGGCGGCGACGGAGATTCGGCGGGGGCGGCGCAGGACCACGGCGGCGGGGGGGCGCGGGGCGCGGCCCGGGAGCGGGCGCGGGAGGACGGGCCCCGCGGGGGCCGGCGGCGGGCCTGGCGGACTTCGGCGGCGGCGGGCGCGGCAGCGCCTCGTGTCGGCCCGGGATTCGTCCGGGCGGCGGCGGGATTCGTCCGGCGGTGGGCGGACGTGTCCGGCCCGGTCCGGATGCATCCGGAGGCGGCGGGGAGGAGTTTTTGCTAGGGTTTCGTCCGGAATTCGGGGGAAGGGGTCTATAAATAGAGGTAGAGGGAGCTAGGAGTGTCCAAATGAGGTGCGGTTTTCGCCCACACGATCGTGATCGAACGACCGAGAGCATGGAGGAGAGTTGGATGGGTTATTGGGCTGTTTTGGAGGGGTGTTGGGCTGCAACTTAAAAGAGGCCTTTGCGGGAGTGCGGTTAACCGTTGGAGTATCAAACGAGCTCCAAATGACCCGAAACTTGACAGGTGGTCTACCGGTGCTATACCAGGGCCACTTGGCAAGGCTCGGTCCATTCCGAGAACGTTCAACACCCGCACACGAAAAGAGACAAGAGGGGGTGCGCCGGTGCATGTGGGAGTGTCGGATTGCGAAACGGACAACGGGGAAAATGCTCGGATGCATGAGACGAACACGTATGCAAATGAGATGCACATGATGACATGATATGAGATGCATGACATGAATAAAATGAAAACCAAAAGACAAAACCCAACCACGGAGGGAATATCATATCACATAGCCGAAAATGGCAAGAGTTGGAGTTACAAAGATGGAAAGTTACATCCGGGGTGTTACAACACTCCACCACTACAAGAGGATCTCGTCCCGAGATCTAGGACTGAAAGAACTCCGGATATTCGGAACGGAGGTGATCCTCGCGCTCCCAGGTGGCTTCTCGGTCGGAATGGTGTGACCACTTCACTTTCAGGAATTTGATTGACTTGTTGCGGGTCTTGCGCTCGGTTTCTTCAAGAATACAATGGGATGCTCATGATAAGAGAGATCTTCTTGGAGATCGATTTCTTCGAAGTTGATAGTGCGCTCAGGAGTCTTGAAGCACTTGCGAAGCTGTGACACGTGAAACACATCGTGCACGTTTGCAAAGTTGGATGGAAGCTCAAGTTGATAGGCGAGATCGCCTCTTTTGCCAATGATCTTGAAAGGACCCACATATCTAGGGGCAAGCTTCCCTTTGATACCGAATCGACGAGTGCCTTTCATTGGAGAGATGCGGAGGTAGACATGGTCTCCGATTTCAAAAGCCAAGTCACGGTGCTTGCTATCATAGTAACTCTTCTGTCGCGATTGCGCGGCTTTGAGATTCTCACGAATGACTTTGCACATTTCTTCGGCTTTTGTGATCAAGTCGTTGCCAAGAAGTTGGCGTTCACCTGTCTCAGACCAATTGAGAGGAGTACGGCACTTTCTGCCATAGAGAATTTCGAATGGGGCCTTGCCCGAACTCGCTTGGAAGCTGTTGTTGTAGGAAAACTCGGCATATGGAAGACAATCTTCCCACTTCATACCGAAAGAGATGACACAAGCCCTGAGCATATCTTCAAGGATTTGATTGACTCGCTCGACTTGGCCACTTGTTTGAGGATGGAAAGCTGTGCTGAAATGAATGTTGGTGCCCATGGCCGTCTGAAAGGAGTCCCAGAACTTAGAAGTGAAGATGCTTCCACGATCTGAAGATATCAATTGTGGAATGCCGTGCAAGGAGACAATTCTGGAGGTGTATAGCTCTGCCAGCTGAGCTGCTGTGATAGATTCTTTGATAGGAAGAAAATGAGCCACTTTGGTAAGCTTGTCAATGACAACGAAGATAGCATCATTTCCACGCTTGGACTTAGGAAAACCAGTCACGAAGTCCATCTCGATATGATCAAACTTCCATTCCGGAATAGCAAGAGGTTGGAGGAGACCAGCTGGTCTTTGGTGTTCTGCTTTCACTCTTCTGCAGACATCACATTCATTCACGAATTGAGCAATCTCTCGCTTCATTCGAGTCCACCAATATGACTGCTTGAGGTCATGGTACATCTTTGTACTTCCAGGATGAATGGATAGGAGGGAATTGTGTGCCTCATTCATGATGACTTTTCTCAGATCACCTTTTGGAACCACAATTCGATCCTCGAAGAAAAGAGTATCTTTGTCATCCAAGCGATAGCACTTGTATTTAGGAATGCCCTTGTCAATACCACGTTTCACCTTCTTCACCATGGTATCCAGGAGTTGTGCCTCACGAATTTGATCTTCCAAAGTAGGAGAGACTATGAGATTGGCAAGAAAGCCTTGAGGAACAACTTGAAGATTCAGCTTGCGGAAGGCTTCACAAAGATCCGGTTGAAACGGCTTGAGAATTAGGCTGTTGCAATAAGCCTTTCTGCTCAGAGCATCTGCAATCACATTCGCCTTGCCAGGAGTATATTCGATACTCGGATTGTATTCTTGAATCATTTCGACCCATAGAGTTTGCCTGAGATTAAGGTTGGGTTGAGTGAAGATATACTTGAGGCTCTTGTGATCGGTGAAAATGTCCACTTGCCTTCCCAATAAGAGATGTCTCCATGTTATCAATGCATGGACAACTGCCATCAACTCAAGATCATGAGTGGGGTAGTTCTTTTTGTTGGGCTTCAACTGACGAGAGGTATAGGCCACAACTTTCTTCTCTTGCATCAACACAGCACCGAGACCTTGAAGGGAAGCATCACAGAAAACTTCGAATGGCTTGGATTCATCAGGAGGAGTCAAAACAGGAGCTGTGACTAGATTCTCTTTGAGGGTGTTGAAAGCGACGTCGCACTCAGGCGTCCAGACATACTTGACATGCTTTTGGAGGAGGTTGGAAAGAGGCTTTGCAATCTTAGAGAAGTTCTCAACGAATCTTCGGCAATAGCTTGCAAGACCGAGAAAACTGCGGATCTGCTTGACATTCTGAGGAGGTTCCCAATTCAGAACTGCAGAAACCTTTGCGGGATTAACAGCAATTCCCTTAGCGGAGATGATGTGGCCAAGATAAAGAACTTCATGAAGCCAGAACTCACATTTGGAAAACTTCGCATAGAATTTATGCTCTCTGAGCTTGTCAAGCACCAATCGCAAATGTTTGGCATGATCCTTCTTATTCTTGGAGAAGACCAAGATATCATCGAGATACACCAGAACAAATTCATTGGTGTAGGGGTTGAAGATAAAGTTCATCATGCGAGAGAACTTTGGAGGAGCATTGACAAGGCCGAAAGACATGACAGTATATTCATAAGAACCATAGCTTGTTTTGAATGCTGTCTTGGGGATGTCTTGTTCACGAATGCGAATCTGATGATAACCCATACGAAGATCCAGCTTGGAGAAAACTTTAGCCCCTTTGAGTTGCTCAAAAAGCTCATTGATGTTGGGAAGTGGGTACTTGTTCTTGATTGTCTTCTTGTTCAATGGACGGTAATCGACACAAAGTCGGTCCGTGCCATCCTTCTTCTGGAAAAAAAGAACTCCACAACCCCATGGGGAAGAACTCGGTCTGATCAAACCCAGACGCTCTTGTTCATCGAGCTGCTTCTTCAATTCCTTCAGCTCCTTGGGTCCAAGCTTGTATGGACGCTTGCAAACGGGTTCAGTTCCAGGTTCAAGATCAATAACGAACTCGACTGGCCGATGAGGAGGCATACCCGGAAGCTCTTCTGGAAAGACATCTTGGTACTCACAAACGACTGGAATCTGAGAAATAGCATCCAATTCGCCCTTCTCATTGAGAGAAAACAACCGAATGGTTTCATCACGAGCGGCATAGATGATAACATCCTCAGAAGGGTGTGTCAATTGAATTTGCCTGGCAGCACAGTCAATCTGAGCCTTGTGCTTAGAAAGCCAGTCCATCCCAAGAATTAGATCAATATCAGAGTCACCAAGAACCACTGGAGAAGACAGAAATTTATAGTCGCCCATCTTGATAGAAACATCTGGAGCCACCAAACTGGAGCTCAACCGTTTACCCGGAGAAATGACAGCCATGGGTTTACCCAAATTTGAAGAAGTGAAATCATGCTTGGCAAAAAACGGTCTTGACATGAAACAATGCGATGCACCAGTATCAAATAAAACTTTTGCAGGAATATCATTAACTGGAAGATTACCCATGATCACATCTGAAGAATCCTCTGCCTGAGCTGCATTCATCATGTTCACCTTTGCATGCTTGGAATTATGCTTGACCACTGCATTGCTTGAAGATCTCACAGGAGGAGGAGGAGGAAGGCGCCTTTGATTTAAGCATTTGTTCGCGTAGTGACCTTTCTGCTGGCACTTGTTGCAAGTCACTTCTGAGAGCGGACAGTGATAAGGAGCACTTGACCTTGGAGCTTGAGGCTGAGACTTCTTCTGATAGCTTGGGTTGGGTGGGTGGGAAGATCCACGAGCACCTGAGTTCTTCTGATGGTAAGGCTGACGAAACGGAGGAGGAGGAAGATAAAACTTCTGTTTTTTAGCTGCCACTTGTGAGGAAGAAGAAGATTGCACTGCATCTCTGATTCTCTTCTTAGAAGCCTCACACTTGAGCTGAGCACCTTCTTGCTTGAGTACCATATTGTAGAATTGATCAAACTGAGTAGGCTCAACAAGAACGAGAGCTAACTGCAGATCCTCTCTAAGGCCACCTCTGAACTGATAGATCATACTCTTCTCATCTGGAACATCTTGCTTAGCAAAACGAGCAAGTTTCTGAAACTGCTTGTTGTATTCGTACACTGACATGTTGCCTTGCTTGAGATTGCGGAATTCCTCACGCTTGCTCTCAACAACACTGGTAGGAATATGGTGAGCTTTAAAGTCCCGACAGAAATCAGTCCAAGTAATCACTCGACCACCTCTGGAATCCTTGTATTGCTGGAACCAATCAGCTGCCTGATCCTTGAGCTGAAAAGAAGCGAACTTGACATAGTCCTCAGGCCTGACATTGCTGCATTCAAAATGCTTGTTAATATCCACGAGCCAATCATCAGCGTCTGTGGCCTCGGCACAGTAGCTGAAAGACTTCGGCTGATTTGCAAGGAATTGGTTGAGGGTAGGAAACTGAGGCTGATGATTGAACTGCCCTTGACCTTGATTCCCTTGGTTGCCTTGGCCTTGGTTGCGCTCTTGCATGAGCTGGATCATCATCTGAGCATGGGCGTTAGAGGCTTCCATCAAAGCTTGCCATGCCTCCGGAGGCGGAGGTGGTGGTGGAGGGTTTGCCTGACTCCCATCATTGCGATCCGGATTCTGACGCATTGGCGGAGCCATCCTGAAGAGGTTGACATCCGTTAGCATCTTGATAGACAGATAGACAAGTTGAATCAATCGGATAGAAATTGCAACATATAGTCTTCACAATAAACATTCGAACAAGGATGAACGAATGAATTCCAAAGTAAAACATCACACGTCCATAAAGGTGAGAAGCCACTTGAATAGATATTGATGAATGAAATAAACAAGGTACGACTGGAACAAATACGTGGTAAGGATTACCCAATCACAAACCAAATATCTACGGGAAGAAATGCTAGAGCTACTTGAATCCCACCTATAAACTCCCGAAACTTTCTGGTTATGCAATCTGGTGTTGGGGATACAGGGGAAGCACAATATCTCACCCAAACTAACAATCCCTACATCCAGCTGTATCCATCCATCAACACATAACCAAGAAACCTTCGGAAATCATGTACCTCAACCTTCGAAAAGCATCCGTTATACGAGTTATGGCAATACTCCTGAGCTCGCCCCAGTACTGGGTTATCGGGGTTATCTCACCAACAACTGCATAAAAGAGATTTTTGATGTCGGCAAATCTCAGGTATTCCAGAACTGCAATGATAAAATTGTGACGAAAACACCTCGGAGCTCAACTCCCCGGGACACTGCCACAACCCCTAAATGTCAGGAGGCACCAAGAACAATGTTCTCGTCACAAAACCATCGAAACGATTCCAAGATACCCGCGTGATCCTAAATTTTTTTTGCATAATTTGAGAAGAGGATAGTCAAAACATCTACGTCAGGAGACCTCACCAGAGCGACGAAGGGACTGAGGAGTAAAAAGAATCCTACTCTCCGATATATATAATCCTAAGACTCAAAACATTTTTGTTCTAGACTCAACATCGCCAGCAAACAATCAAGCAGGGGGCTCCTAAGTCGGGGCTGGCTCTGATTACCAACTTGTAACGCCCTCGATGCGGCTATATCTCCCACGTGTTGAAGCACGACTTAGAGGCATAACCGCATTGAAAGCAATGTAGCAAGTGAGGTAATCTTCGCACAACCCATGTAATACATAAGGGAAAAGATACATAGTTGGCTTACAGTCGCCACTTCACACAATACATAAATAAACATCCATCATCCAGATTACACTCAAGGTCTGACTACGGAACCAAAATAAAAGAAGACTACCCCAAATGCTACACAGATCCCCGATCGTCCCGACTGGGCACCTCTACTGATCATCTGGAAACGATACATAGTAACGACCAAGAGCCTCATCAAATTCCCACTTCAGCTCAGTTGCACCGTCTGCGCTGGTATCATCGGTACCTGCATCTGTTTTGGTAGAATCTGTGAGTCACGAGGACTCAGCAATCTCACACCCGCGAGATCAAGACTATTTAAGCTCATAGGTAGGAAAGGTGTAATATGGTGGAGCTGCGGCAAGCACTAAGCATATATGGTGGCTAACATACGCAAATGAGAGCGAGAAGAGAAGCAACGCGCCGGTCGAGGAGCTAGAAGCGATCAAGAAGTGATCCTGAAACTACTTACGTCAAGCATAACACAAACCGTGTTCACTTCCCGGACTCCGCCGAGAAGAGACCATCACGGCTACACACTCGGTTGATGCATTTTAAAGAGGTCAAGTGTCAAGTTATCTACAACCGGACATTAACAAATTCCCATCTGCCTCGTAACCGCGGGCACGGCTTTCGAAAGATTAAATACCCTGCAGGGGTGTCCCAACTCAGCCCATCACAAGCTCTCATGGTCAATGAAGGAATTGACCTTCTCCCGGGAAGACCCGATCAGTCTCGGAATCCCGGTTCGCAAAACATTTCGACAATGGTAAAACAAGACCAGCAAAGCCGCCCGATGTGTCGACAAATCCCGACAGGAGTCGCACGTATCTCGTTCTTAGGGCACACCGGATGAGTCAAGCTACGAGTAAAACCAGCCCTCAAGTTGCCCCGAGGTGGCCCTGCAGGTTGCTCAGTTCGGACCAACACTCGAAGGAGCACTGGCCCGGGGGGGTTAATATAAAGATGACCCTCGGGCTCGCGAAAACCCAAGGGAAAAGGGGTATAGGTGGCAAATGGTAAAACCAAGGTTGGGCCTTGCTGGAGGGGTTTTATTCAAAGCGAACTATTAAGGGGGTCCCATAAATCACCCAACCGTGTAAGGAACGCAAAATCAAGGAACATAACACCGGTATACGGAACTAGGGCGGCAAGAGTGGAACAAGTCACCGGGCATAAGGCCAGGCCTTCCACCCTTTACCAAGTATATAAGGTGCATTAATTTAAACAGGAGATATTGTGATATCCCAAAATAACCACGTTCCGAACTGGAACAGCCTTCATCTTCACCTGCAGCTAACAATGCTATAAGAGGGGCTGAGCAAAAGCGGTGACATAGCCAATCAATGGTTGCTAGGACAGGTTGGTTAGAGGTTTGTCATGGCAATAGGTAGGCATGGTAAACAATGGCAGGCAGGGCTAACATAGCGAAAGAGCAAGTACTAGCAAGCAAAGATAGAAATGATTTCGAAGGTATGGTCATCTTGCCTGCAAGGTTCTCAGAGTTGTCGAAGGCTGGATCCTCGTTAGCGTACTCAACAGGTTCCTCGTGCACGTAATCGTCTCCCGTCTCTACCCAAAGCAAGAACACAAGCAAGGAACCACAATAAATCACGATGCAATGCCCAAGCATCATGATGCAACACATCTCATGATATGCGGGATGTGGTATGCAATGCATATGCGTGCTTCGGAAGGAAAGATGATGAACAAGGCATCAACTTGGCAAACCAAGTATGCCGCTGGAAAGATGAGATGATTTCGGTTGAAATCGATATAAAGATCACCGGATTCGGATGCACGTTTGCAAATGGCAAGCAAGACAAGTATGGCACAAAGCTGCGATTAACAGCACGATGCTACTTAGCATGCAACAATAAACTATGCTACAGCACCCCAACATAAAAACAAAACATATGGAGATCATCTACAGGAGATGCTTTACAAAAGAGGAACACTGAGCTACGGCTAAATCACATCATAACAGGTTCAAACAAGCATGGAGAAAGTGCATAAAATTATCAGGTTGAATATGGCAGAAACAACATCACGAAGCAATGTTCAGAGCAGGTTATCAACATGCTACATGAACTTATATTAGCAAGGCAAGGCATGGCATGAATCTACTCAAAGCATAGATCAAAAGTCCCTTACTGACCATAAGCCCAAAAGGATCAGAAAATATGATGGCACCCACGTAAACATAGCAAGTTCCGTTAACAGATTTCCGCAAACAAAACATGGCATTGAAATAATTACGAAGGCACCTTCGTGAGCTTGATGCACTCACTACAGAGCACCTCATGATAAACTAAGCATCCATACATCAAGAAGGCATGTCATAGAAGCTATACATGGCAAGAAACAACAACATAGCATATCCGAACCAACTAGAACAACCTCGGCCAAATTGAATAACATGTAAACAATCTGCCAGGAAACATTTTGAAGCAAAAGTAGAGCACGAAAATGACATGCTAGGCTACTCCATAATTGCAACCAGCACCATGGATGGATAGAGCAAAACAATGTTGTCAAAACACCCTTACTGAAGTATCTCAAATAATGCATGGATCTCTCTGTAACAACATGTTTACATGGCATGAAAATTACAGCAGAACAGGAACTAAAATGAGCATTAACACGAAGCCTAGTTTGCATGCTTGTGCTAGTCACCACATTTATCACAAAATTACATGGTAAGCACCTCTGTAAAGAAGACATAGCCTAGTTCAAAACACATTTAGGGATCACCCTCATAGGATGCACACATCAATCATGGCAAAAATAACAAAAGAGCTCGTGCTGATAAGATTCTGAAACTAACGATATGAAGCCCTCTTCCAACAGCATTTCGGGCATCAATATGACCTCAAATGCAAATGATGCAATATAATGAAATGATGTACTCTTCGAGACGAACAATTTGACATATTACACGCACGAAACGGAGCTACAGTTGCGAAGATGTGATGCGATGAAGATGCGATGATTTTAACACGGGTAAAGGACTCCCGAGGAAAGTCAACCTAAACTGGATCTGGATCTGGCGCGCGATTCCCGAGGCGGCGGCGCGGCTCGCCGGAGTCGGGGATGATGGTGGCCGGAGTTGTGGGCACGGGAGGAGGAAGGAGAGGCCGGGGCGGCGCTAGGGAAGTCGACCGGAGGAGAGGAGGCCGTGGCCGGGGCGCGGGACGGCGGCGGCGGGGATCCCGGCGCGGCGGCGCTCCGAGGCGGCGGCGGCGGAGATTCGGGCGGCGGCGGCGCGGGACCGCGGCGGCGGGGGGGGGGGCGCGGGGCACGGCCCGTGAGCGGGCGCGGGAGGACGGGCCCGCGGGGGCCGGCGGCGGGCCTGGCGGGCTTCGGCGGCGGCGGGCGCGGCAGCGCCATGTGTCGGTCCGGGATTCGTCCGGCGGCGGCGGGCGCGGCAGCGCCATGTGTCGGTCCGGGATTCGTCCGGAGGCGGCGGGATTCGTCCGGCGGCGGGCGGACGTGTCCAGCCCGGTCCGGATGCGTCCGGAGGCGGCGGGGAGGAGTTTTTGCTAGGGTTTCGTCCGGAGTTCGGGGGAAGGGGTCTATAAATAGAGGTAGAGGGAGCTAGGAGTGTCCAAATGAGGTGCGGTTTTCGCCCACACGATCGTGATCGAACGACCGAGAGCATGGAGGAGAGTTAGATGGATTATTGGGCTGTTTTGGAGGGGTGTTGGGCTGCAACTTAAAAGAGGCCTTTGCGGGAGTGCGGTTAACCGTTGGAGTATCAAACGAGCTCCAAATGACCCGAAACATGACAGGTGGTCTACCGGTGCTATACCAGGGCCACTTGGCAAGGCTCGGTCCATTCCGAGAATGTTCAACACCCGCACACAAAAGAGACAAGAGGGGGGTGCGCCGGTGCATGTGTGAGTGTCGGATTGCGAAACGGACAACGGGGAAAATGCTCGGATGCATGAGACGAACACGTATGCAAATGAGATGCACATGATGACATGATATGAGATGCATGACATGAATAAAATGAAAACCAAAAGACAAAACCCAACCACGGAGGGAATATCATATCACATAGCCGAAAATGGCACGAGTTGGAGATACAAATATGGAAAGCTACATCCGGGGTGTTACACCTCCCCACACTCGAGCTGTGGGGGGCGTTCTTCTACGACAAGTTGGGTACCTCTGCCAAGGACACGGCGGCCGAGTGCGGCGGATTCGTTGCCGTGCGCCGGCCGGTGAAGAGGAATGCCTTCCCTGTTATCAAGCTGTCATAGTCGGTAAAACTGTGGCTGCAGTCTTATTTCTATGTTGAGAACGTCGACCCGACTATCGACTTCATCAACCTGCTGGCCTACGAAGCCGGCCCTCCTGTTGGGCCTTGGCCCAACTGGGGCTACAAGCTGAAGCCGCTTTCGGCGGATGCGGCAGCCGCTATCGGCCGACTCCGGGTGCTCCAGGAGTCGGAGGGCCTCGTGGCCTCCGACCTCCTTATCGCCTTCGTCGAACGCCGGGTCCTCCCACTACAGGGCTGCCCTCACCTGATCTGCCGGATGAGCGGGCACCATGACCCAAGCAGGTTGTGCACGAAGGATATGCCGACTGCTGAGGTTGCGAGGATGGTGAACGAGATCTCCGACCTCAAGGTGTCGGAGGGAGACTGGCGGTTCGAGGAAGCGGCCGTATTCTCGCGACAGCCCGCCGCATGTCGTAAGTCCCTTGACTTCTTCTTTTTAGTTCTGACTTTTAGTCTTGCGCCTGGTGTGACGCGACTCTTCTTTCTGGAGTGCAGATTTACATGTCTGCGGTGACGGCCGCCATCGTGGGGCCGGGTGGTGACTACCTGCTGGACTGGGCAGTGAGCGACGTGGAAGACCCCGACTTGGGGGCGGCCGCCCTGGAAGATGACACAGCAGGCGGCGGTGACGGAGCAGGCGGCTCCGAGGAGGGCGGCGGCATGGAGACTGGCCTGATGATGACGACGACGAAGACGAGCCACGCCCCACCCGGAGCACCGCCAACACCGGCGCAGGCCCCTCTACTGGACCGCCCGCCCAAGGCGGCAAGCGCAAGCGGAAGCAAGGCGCTGCCCTGTTTGGCAGCATGCCGAAGAAGCCCAAGAACCCGGCCGCGGCGACCAGGCGGAAAGAAGCCGCGACCAAGGTGGCCAAGTTCCAGCGGCAGCCGAAGGTGCCGCTCATGGTGTCGGCGTAAGTATCCTTCTTACGCTTCCATCTCTTTGCCGATCTGGCCTAAAAACTTTTTGTCTTGTCTTCTTATCTCAGGGCCTCGCTCACCCTCGAGAAATCGACCGCCGCTTCATTCATCAGGTCAGCGGAAACCACCACCACCAGCTGGCGGATCGACCCGGCCGCCGACCTCCAGGAGGCGTAGGAGCGGAACGCGCGGGAGGCGCGGGAGGAAGAGGCCGACCTCCTGGCGAAGGTGGAGGCGGACAAGGCCGCCGCATCTGCGGCGAGGAAGCTGGCGCAAGTAGAGGCCAGCACCGCGGAGAAGGAGCAGCTTGCGGAGGCCGCGCGCCGCCAGGAGCCGCTGATCGTGACTAATCTGAACTCCGCGCCTCCTCCGCCGGAGTTTGTGGCAACGACTAGAGGAGCTGGCAATGAGCAGCCGATCATGGAGAGGGAGGGCGGCGACATGGCCATGCCGGACATCATCGTGCCGCCGCCACCACCAACCGGCGGACCGCAGGACGAGCAGCCGACCGCTTCGCCGGTGCCACCAGTCGGGGATGTGGTGGTGACGGACCTGACTCCTAAGGTCCGCACACCCCTACGCCGCCGTCTTGAGAAAGCGGACTCGGCACCACGGCCGCTGGAGGCCGGTGCCGCGAGCTCGTCGGTCCCTGACATCGAGGCGAGCAGCGCCACGCCTGCTGGCTGGATACGTGGGGGCGGGACGTGCGCCCTGAACCAGGCGTCCCTCGACGTCCAGTCCAAGATCCGGGCCGAAGCCAAAGCCCTCAAGCGCTGCAACGAGGCGTTCCTGGATTCGCGGGCAGCCATCCCCGTAAGTTTCCTACTTTTCTTTGATTTGATCTTCTTGCATCCTTCGTGGGGGTGCGCCAGTGCACCCACTCGGTGTAGTCCCCAGGTTTTGGGCCGGCTGCTGAGCAGGCGGTCTGGAACTTCAACTTGTTGGTGTCGAATGGGTGCTAACTTATTTGATATCCCTTCTGCAAGCCAGAGGGCGAAGATCGCCTGCGCCCCAAGGCGCTGAAGGCGGCGCAGTATTTGATGGGCCCCGACTGGCTGGAGGTGGCGGCCGGCCGCCTGAAGGCCTAGAAGGGTTCTGCAGCCCGGGCAGGGGCGCGCCGAGCCCTGGAGTTTGTCAAGGCGTGGTACCCTGGGCTAGATCTAGCCCAGTTGACCATGTTTCGGCTGGAGGCGCAGGAGGAGCTGGTGGCGGTGGAAGCCGAGCTTATCAGCAGGGCAGCGGCAATCGCCGACTATACCGACACCAGCGTGTTCATCCCGGAGGTGGTCGAAGAAGGTGCTGAAGCGCCGCTAGAGTGGCTCGGGCTGAACCCAGAGGATAGCGAGGACTCGGCTGAAGTGATCGACTCCAGCAAAGAAGGGGAGGAGAAGGAGGAGGAGGATGATGACGAAGATGACATGCCGGAGGCTGGAGCGGACGGTCGGCCTCAACCTGACCGTGCCTCAAGCAACGATCCGCGCTCTAGGGCACCGACCGCAGCTGGAGGCGGCCAGGCGGAGACTGACCAGCAGCTTGTTCCGCCGACGGACGCCACCGACTTTGTCGTACAGCCGTCCGCCTCCCCAACTGGTGTCGCTGCCTCCGTCATCCAGCCGGAGCCTTCTGCGGCACCCACCTACACCGCCAATTCCAATGTCCATCCGGAGCTCTCTGCAGCACCAACCGGCACTGCCGACCCCACCGTCCAGCCGGAGCCTTCTGCTGCCCCTTAGGATTTTTTCTTTTCCTGCTTGCTGGTCTAGAGAACTCGGTTAAATTCACACAATTCCACCCTCGGGGTGTACATCAAACTTGTTGAATGCTGGCCGATAGGCCTTTATCTTATGTAAATATCTTATCGCAATTTATGCTTTGCTTTGCCGGCTTCTAACTTCTCTTGCCTTATACTCCTTGCTTTTTTCCTTTGCCGCCCTCCCTTGGCTATCCTCTTGCCAGCCAAGCAGCCGCTCTGCGGACTGCAGCTGGGTTGAGTGCTTAGCTTTTTGCGGGAGGGTCAGTACTTAGCCGCTTGGAGCGTTGGCAAGACAAGCAGAAGCCGGCCGGCCGGCTGCTCAGCAGCCATCCGAATAGGCGCGGTGCCGGCCTCAACTATATGCATTTTTTCCTTAGCCATTTTTCATGTGGGCACTGTTTGGCAACCCCTGCCCGCCATTCAGTCGCTCTGCGAGCTGCGGCTTCTGACAAGCGAAGTTTTTGGTGCCAACACACTACTTGTCCGGCTGCAGAAAACAGCATATAGTAGAAGGCGGCAAGCCTCCGAGCCGACTGGTCGAACCCGGTGCCAGGCGGAAATAATTAAACAATACATGCTCATAGCCGTAACACTTATCATATAGATAAAAGCGGGTAGTCCCCGAGTTCTTCTCGGGGGACCCGGAGTCATCATACATAATACAAAAGGTAGCATGATACATACTGCTCTCAACTGTAAAATCTTCGGAGGAGGTTTGCGTTCCATGGCCTCTCCGTCTCCTTACCTGAATCGTCTCTCTTGCATGCTCTGGGCTTCTGAGCGTCGATCAGATAGTAGGAATCGTTGCCCAGCACCTTGCTGATGATGAAAGGGCCCTCCCAAGGTGCCGAGAGCTTGTGTTGGCCGGCTGTTCGCTGGATCAGTCGGAGCACAAGGTCTCCCTCTTGGAAGGATCTTGGCTTCACCTTGCGGTTGTAGTATCGGCGCAGACTCTACTGGTAGATGGCGGAGCGGCTAAGTGCCAGCAGCCGGCCCTCCTCCAGCAAGTCGACGCCATCTTCTCGTGCCTCCTTGGCATCCGCCTCGCTGTACATGGTGACTCTTGGGGAGTCGAACTCTGTGTCCATCGGGATGATGACTTCAGCACCATAGACGAGGAAGAAGGGCGTGAAGCTGGTTGACTTGTTCGGAGTCGTGCGCAAGCTCAAGAGGACGGCCGACAGCTCATCGAGCTAGCAGCCGGCCGAATGCTCTAGAGGCTCGACCAGTCGGGACTTGATGCCGGATAGAATGAGGCCGTTAGCTTTCTCAACTTGGCCGTTTGACTGTGGATGGGCAACGGACGCTAGGTCTAGTTGGATGCCCTGCGTCACGCAGAAACGAGCCAAGGCTCCTTTGGCGAAGTTTGTGCCGTTGTTGGTGATGATGCTATGTGGTATGCCGTACCGAGTGGTGATGTCGGTGATGAAAGTCACGACAGTCGGCCCGTTCAGCCTCTTTATTGGCTTTGCTTCTATCCATTTGGTGAACTTGTCCACAGCGACAAGTAGATGAGTCATGCCACCACGGGTCATCTTGAATGGCCCTACCATATCCAGCCCCCAAACAGCAAAGGGCTAGGCAATGGGGATGGTCTTGAGTGCGGAAGCCGGCAGATGTGGCTTAGAGCGGAACTTCTGGCACCCTTGACACTTCCGGACCAATTCCTTGGCCTCTTCTAGAGCAGCCGGCCAGAAAAAACCATGGCGGAAAGCCTTGGCAACAAGTGATCTTGAGGCTGCATGGTGACCGCATTCACCTTGGTGGATATCCTTAAGGATTGCTTGACCCTTCTCCGTCTCCACGCAGCACTGGTACACACCAGTGACACTGTGCTGCACTAGTTCTCTGTTGATGATGGTGTATGCTGTTGCTCGTCGTTGCACTTGTCGGGCTGAGATCTCATCAGTCGGCAGTTCTTTGTTCACCAGAAAGTTTAGGATGGGTTGAGCCCATGATGGTGCTGCTATCTCTCCGACTGCCATGACTGCGATTTGTACAAGGGCGGTTGGGCCGGGAGGCGGCGGGTTGGAGGCGACTGCCGCCTGCTGCCTTGAAGAAGTCCCCGGGCCGGCTGCAGCAGCCCCCGGGCCAGGTTCTGAAGTCCCCGTACCGGGTGAAATAGTTGTAGTCCCCGGGCCGCCTGCCAAAATCCCCGTGCCGGCTTCTGGGATCCTCAAGTCGGATCCGACTGCTTCGGGAGGGGCCGGCACGAAGATGGAGTCGGGCTCTAGTGATGGCTTGACAGACGGCTTGAGGAGGTGCTGCAAGGCGACGCCGGCTGGTATCGCCTCTCGGGTGGAGCCAATCCGTGCCAAGGCATCTGCTTGCTCGTTGTCATTTCTTGGCATGTGGAGGAACTCACACCCGTCAAAATATCCACTGAGTTGCTGCACGAGGAAGCGGTAGCTTGCCATGTTTGCATCCCTGGCGTCTCAGTCGCCTGACGACTGCTGGACCACCAAGTCGGAGTCACCATAGCACAGGATCCGGCGAATGCCAAGTTCCTTGGCAAGCCGGAGCCCATGTATGAGTGCCTCATACTCGGCTACGTTGTTGGAGGCGGCAAAATGGACTTGTAGCACATATCTGAGCTTGTCGCCTTTGGGAGAGGTGAGGACGACGCCGGCTCCCAGACCGGTGGACATTTTTGAACTATCAAAATGCATCCGCCAATTGGTGGAGTCTGGTGCTGGCGGCAAGTACTGGGTCTCGACCCAGTCAATGAGGAAGTCGGCCAGCACTTGTGAATTAATGGCGGTGTGAGGCTGGTAGTAGATGCTGTAAGGGGCCAGATCAATAGCCCACTTGGCCACTTGGCCAGAAGCATCTCGGCTTCCAATGATCTCAGCAAGCGGATCAGTGCAGACAACAATAATTGGGTGCTCTTGAAAGTAAGGCTTCAGCTTCTTGGCGGCAAAGTGCACACCATAACACATCTTCTGATAATGTGGGTAGTTTTGCTTGGAGGCGGACAGTACTTCACTCAAGTAATATACCGGTCTCTGGACCGGCAATGCTCTGCCCTCCTCTTTGCGCTCTACCACTATGACTGTGCTGACAACCCGACTGGTGGCAGCGATGTAGAGGAGTATGTGCTCCTTCTCAGTCGGAGCCGCCAAGATAGGCGGGGTTGTCAACATCTTCTTGAGTTGGAGAAAAGCTTCGTCCACCTTGTCGTTCCACTCGAAAAAAGTGGTCTTCTTCATGAGCTGGTACAGGGGAAGAGCCTTCTCGCCCAGCCAACTGATGAAACGGCTAATTGATGCCAGGCAGCCGGTGAATTTCTACACGTCCAGCAGTCGGGTGGGCACCTCCATCCTCTCAATGGCCTTGATCTTCACAGGGTTGCACTCTATGCCGCACTCTGAGACCAGGAAGCCGAGAAGCTGGCCGGCTGGTACTCCAAAGACGCATTTCTCCGGGTTGAGTTTGATCTGGAATTGGCGCAGGTTCTCAAAGGTTTCCTTGAGGTCTTCTAGCAGCGTGCCATGCTTCTCCGTCTTCACCACCACATCATCTACATAGACATGGGCATTTCTGCCGAGTTGCTTGAGGAGACACTTCTGCATGCAACGCTAAAACGTGGCGCCGGCGTTTCGCAAGCCGAACATCATGGTCAGGTAGCAGAAGGCTCCAAATGGTGTGATGAAGGCGGTCTTCAGCCTGTCGGCCGGGTTCAGCTTTATCTGATGGTACCTTGAGTATGCATCCAAGAAACTCAACAGCTCGCATCCGGCTGTGGAGTCTATCACCTGGTCAATTCTTGGTATAGTCAATACACCTGCGCCACTGCTTGTTTTTCTTCAGCACAAGAACTAGGTTGGCCAGCCACTCTGGAAAGAATACTTCCATGATGAATCTGGCTGCTAGAAGCTGGGCTATCTCTTCTCCGACAACTCTTCTCTTCTCCTCTAACAGGCAGCGCAAGGGCTGCCGGACCGGCTTGGCGTTAGGTCGGACATGTAATTTGTGCTCGGCGAAATCCGTCGGAACACCCGGCATGTCTTTGGGAGACCATGCGAAGATGTCCCGATTCTCACGGAGGAAATCGACGAGCTCGCTTTCCTATTTGTTGTCAAGGTTTGCACCTATGACAGCGTGCCTCTCCGGGTGCTCCGGGTCCAAGGGTATCTTCTTTGTTTCCTTTGTCGGCTTGAACGAGCCCTCAACCTCCGACTCCTTGGGGATGGGAGACATCTCTGGCTTCTTACCTACAATCGCCACCACCCGGTCAAGGAGCCGCTTCTCGGATGCAATCATGAGGGACTCGGCCAGCCGGTTGCTATCTGCGGCGCAGGCGGTCGACTTCTTGTAGTCTCCGACTATAGTAAGGATCCCCTTGCACTACAAAAAAATACACTTCCGTGATGATACGTGTTTGTCATAGTAGGTCGCATTTTTTGTCATGCATGTACATCCATGACAAATTTATGACAGAATCAAGATAGTCATACCTGTGCTGTCGTAGAAGTGTTCCATGACATTACCAAAATTATCATCACGGAAGTGTCCACTTCGATGACGATAAATCGCGCATGATAGAAGTGCTTTCATCAAGGGTGACCGACACATGGCATCCACCGTAACGGAACGCCGTTAAGCTATCGGGTCGGATTTTGGATCCGATAACTCGTTAACAGCCCCGACCAATGGGAAATTTCCATGTGTAAAATTCTGATTGGCCGAAGGAAACACCTGTCAGCTTATTAGTGGGCCAGATGTCCCCCGGCCATTGGAGGAGACATGCCTATGATACGTCGACACGTGGTTGGGCCCAACAAGGGCCCATATAGGTTAAAAAGGCCGGCCCAGTCAAAGGCCCGTAGAACTTAATCAGGTACTAGTGGGCCAGCCCAATAACGGCCTTCTTAATAAAGGCCCATTTACGGCCCGAAGCCAGATCTGGCATGTTAATTGTTCGCCCAATATTTGGGCCCATTTACGGCCCGAAGCCAGATCTGGCCCGTTAATTGTTCGCCCAATATTTGGGCCCATTCGCGGCCCGAAGCCAAATCTGGCCCATTAATTGTTCGCCGAATATTTGGGCCCAACTACAGCCCAGTGACTTTCGGCCTGTTAGAGGCCTGATGTAGACATGGGCCCATTTCAGCCCGGTGTGACTTTCGGTCTGGGAATGGCCCGTGCTGCCCATGGGCCATATATGGTCCGACGGGACATCGGGCCCACTAACGGCCCGTGCTAAAGGTGGCAACAGTTAAGCCCAACGTGACTTTGGGCCTGTTAAAGGCCTATCGCGTAATTTGGCCCGTTGATGCCTGTACTAAGCTTTCGGCCTCTTAAAGGCCCATGATATCAGTGGGTCAACTAAGGCCCAAGATATGTTTTGGCCTGGTAACGGCCCGTGAGCTAACTGGGCCCAAAACGGCCCGGTCTACATTTCGGCCTGCTGAAGGCCCGTCGATGACTAGAGAAAATTGAGGCCTGACATGCATTTTGGCCTGCTAAAGGCCCGTGGTTTCATCTCGGCTGTAACAGGCCAGTACAATATTCAACCTATTAATGGTCCAACGCTACCTAGGCCAAACTAAGCGCTGGGTCGACAAAAGGCCCAACTAAATATAGGCCGGTGTAAGTTTGGGCCTGGCGCATTGTGTGAAGGCCCCAATCGTTCGGGCCCAAGAAAGACGCAGGCCGGCCCAATTGTGGCCCGCTAAAAACCTGGCCCGTTAGAGTCGAATGTTTCGGCCCGGTCGACTACATCTGATTTTTTTTCAGATAGAGAATGATCGCAGTAACTAGTAGGAATTAAGAACAAACCTACTCTATACAATAAATAAATTACGGCATAGTAACTAAGAATAAACCTACACTATACAATAAAGGATTTAAGGTATATTACATCCACTGGGCATCGAAGTTCGCCACCAGTGATCATAAAGCGCAACGAAGAAGCAGATTACAAAAAATGGGCACCATTGCAGCGTAACAAAATAATACTGAACCAAGACCACTTCCAAGACAGTTCAAGAAAGGTTAGCCTTGCGGGCGAACTGCTGCGCAAGCTGCTGAGCAAGGCTGTGAGACCGGCCTAGCATGTTGGTCATAGCTTCCAGGTGTAGCTATTTAGCGATGAGGTTCTCATTGGTGTTCTCCGCAATCTTTCTTAAAGATAGGACTTCAAGTCGAAGTTGAGTTGCAGAATGCCTTTCTGCTAGAACTTGGGACTGAAGAAGTTGAACTGATTTAGACAACGAATTATGTGAGCTTGTCTGACTGTCAGTCTCAAGTAACTTGAACACTGCATCAAGACAAGACTTTGGGGTTGTCTCGCTATCTTCAAGATGTTTTGCCTTCTTTGCTGCAATATATGTTGGTTTGTCTCACAGCCTTCAGCAGACTTGTGCATGCCATCAGGCATATCACCCTGAAACAAAGCAGAGAGATGACAGGTTTTGCACATGTATAAACAAAGATGATAACTGTTCTGTCAATTCTATCCAATTTCAAATTAGAAAATAAAGAGTAAGTTCAAAATATCAATAGCATAATTTGGCATTGTTCATAATGCGGGGAGCTTCACCACACTACTGGATTACCATGTCAACATAACAAGCATAGATGAAGGGCAAAGAAAATCATTGTATCTATTTTGGATAATGTGCATGACATGTTGTTCATATCATTAGCCACATCAGTAAGATAAAAGAGGAGATGACAAGGTGCAAACGTGGGCTGCTTCACCACACACTAGATTATAGATCCACAAAACCAAGCATACATATAGGGAGTATTAAGTAATGTGCATGGTATGAATAAGGAATTTGGTTTTACAAGTAAAACTTAGAACTTACGGTTCTTATGAACATGCATTTTGGTAGAAACAGCAAACTAAACAGCAGTAAACGATAGGGAGTATGAGCAAATTAAATAGCAGTTGAGGATAAAGGCTTTAGAAGGACTGACTTACATTAACAGTTAACACCGACTTTATAATGCCCTTCTCCATGTCAAGGGAAGGATAACTCAAGAATTTCAGCACAGAATCTTCTTCATAAGCATTGCATGTACTCTACATTTTGTAGAGAGTAATTATAGATATGATAATACTAGAACTGATAGAGGATAATGAAGATAAGATGCAGATTGATGCTACATAATCAACTACCAATCCCTAGAAGTACAAGCGTTATAGGACAAAATGTACTGACAAGAGCAATGGGCTACACTTCTGCACTGGCATTGTCTGTGTATTCTACTTGTTGGTAAGATTAAATATAGATTTGTCTTTTTTAGTAAATGGTGGGCGAGGGAGATAAGATGCAAAATGCTACAAAATGAACCAATCCTTCTTCCCATAATACAAGAGTGTTTTGAACACTGGTGTACTGTACAAAACGTTCTTATATTATGGGACGGAGGGAGTAGCTGTTAATGTAAGTACAGTGATAGACCACGTTCAGTCCTTACAAGAGGACTACAGAGCTAAACCTCTTCGAAAGCATTGGGTTGATTCTAAATTTGTGTAAGAGTCCATACAGATCTTATAATGTCCACCAAATGGAAGATTACGAGGCTAACATGTGCAGTGATGCTACATAATCAAACAGCTATGAAAGTAAGTATGGTCATACAGGGCAAGAGGTACTCACAAGAGCAATGCACTGTGCAATATAGTTGCGAGATTTTGTGGTCCCTTGAGAATGAATGTTCTTCTGCTAACAGTTTTCGTACAAGTGAGACATTAAGGCAAATGCAGAAATGTAGTTCAAATTGTGATGTGATATCATAGACAGTACCTTACACTGCAGCCGAGACCAATGTGTAACAAGATTATTCCAGTCACCGTCGGATAAATATAGCACCGGAGACTTTACAGAAATTTCATTCAGAGGCTTGCCATCGAAGTGCGCTTGCCTCAGGTAGGAACGATACTTCATCAACGAGTGCTTGAAAAGTGCAACCAACCCTTGCTCGTCATCACAATCCAGTTTGCTCCTCGCCTATTTAAAAGAATGAAATCTTGTGTCTTCTGTCAGCAGAAACATATGCAGTAATGACCATGAATAACATTAGTACATTACTTACGCGTAAGTTGTGGAGGAAGACTGGAAATTGTTCCATGTTTGCAGTATAATATTTCCATGAAGGAAAGATGCGCACAAAGTTCCTGACAACAACATAAGCTTCGTCTTCTAAACCGGGAAGAAATGGAACAGGGGTCCTATTTGCTGCAATTGGGGCTCTCTCTAGTTCGAAAAGGGATTTGGCAACTGGATTTGGTGTACTCTTTGCTGGAATGGGGGTTTTGCGTCGTACAGCTGGTGCTATGTCAACTGGCATAATCATATTGTTTGCTGCAGTTGGGGTCTGCTGAGTTGGGGCATCAGAAATGACCAGTGTAGTAGGGCTAGAGTCTGCTAGAGTTGGGGTATTTTGTGGGTCAGGTGATTGCAACTACACCTAATGGGCTATTTGACTTATCAGGTGCCACTACCTTTTCCAAATACTTTGCTTGTGCTCCTCCACGATCAGCAATCGCCCTCTTCCTTTTGAACGTCTGATACACAAGAACATCATTTGAATGGATAAATATGGTATGATGACAAATGGAATATGTACTGAAAATGGATAGGCAGGGCGTATTCACATACACGATGTGTAAACTAAGCTAATGGCAGTTCAACAAAGTAGAAGCAATGCAAAGCATCAGTTGCAAGATATGTGCGAGCAATGTAACCTTGGAAAGTTAGAGCAAGTACCTTGATGGGTGAATAAGATAGGGCATCTTCCTCTGACTCCTCCACTAGGGAGCTACATTGACTTAGGTCTCCCTCTAGCTCAGAATCACTGTTAGGATCATATTCTGAGCATGAATCTGTAGGTGGAGAGCGTTTGCATTGCATTGCATCCAGACTTGATTTCAGTCCCTTAATGCCAAGTTTGACAGCCATGGCATTGTTCTGCTTTATTCTTTTCATGCGCGCAAGCTCATAATCATTATGATGCTGTTCAGAATCTGAGATTCATGAAAACATAAAAAGTAGTCAGATTATCTATGGAATGCATTGCGGATTCAACTCGGAGAGTGTCTCCCTACAAACCCCTGCATATGCAAAGTTCACCTCCCCAACCGTGCTGACCAGACCACACATAGAAATACAAACCCCTTATGTCTCTATAACAGGCAGGCACACATTTCAAAACTAAAGTAGGAACATTAGAATCATATCAAATTTATATTTGAACAAATAAAGTAAGCAATTATGAGTGGCGTAATGTTTAGCTTCAAGGGTGGAGTGTTGGTAGTGCGACACAAAGCAAGTAGGCAGATTGTATTCCATGTAAAAGATCGAAACATATGTAAAAGCTGGAAATGACACTTTCTTTCTATACAATGCAGTGTTCGTTACCCACACATGATGGAAGAGATCACATAGAGAAATACTATTCACTCATGTCTACGGTTCCAGTATTTAGAAACAGGGTGGTCCACCCTAAAAGAATATTGACAACAAATATGACAAGGCAAGCATAGATGTAGTGAATCAATCGTTTACCTGTGAGCTTATTAGGACAAGTATGCAGAATTGTAACTGCAGTAAGAGACCGTCCAAAATCTGAATGAAGAAGTTTGTCTAGCACTTATTGTTTGCAACTAATCAACGTGAATAATTGGATATTATATCGAATGAGTAAGAAAGACAAGTAAAATTGTCAACAAACCTGGCTTGCAGTAGTAATCTAGGTCAATGTCACTACGACCAACAATCCAAAATGACTAGTTTCTGTTCTGAGGGCCGGAATTTTGAAAACCACGTGAACTTTAGAGGTACTAAAGATTACCGAAATACATCTGGACCATTATATGTAGGTAGCACTGAGCACACAACAAACCCTAATGACAGTCCTGCCTAATGAGTAATGAATCAATTAGAAAATGAGTGATGAAAAGTGGCTGCTGAGTGTTGAGGATGTATCTCAGGATAAATCGGGTTGGCTTGGTGGGTGCTGCACGCCTGAGCCCTGAACGGACTGGGAAGGTAGGCACGGTGGCGCGCCCGGGCAGCGGTGATGCTGTTGGGCGAGCGGCTCCTGGCCTCCTGTTAGTCCGGCGTCTCCTCCTAGAGTCACACCGTCCGGGTACGGCAAGTCGCCCGCGAGGCAGGCGGCTGGGGGCGAGTAGAGATCGAAAGCACGCAGCAGAACAGAGGGGAATCAGGGCCTGGGATGACCCAAAATCCCAGGGTGGGCCGGCCCACCATGGGCACCCTGTAGAGATACACACCCAAGCGGTGAGCATGCATTTTCGAAACTAATTTAGGAACATTTAGCTAACCAATTAAACAACTCTGTTTTAATAATATCAGATTCGTATTTGAACATCTAAGCTTGTTTAGCTTGATGGGTGGAGCAGTGTTATTATAAAAGGGGGAAACTCTAAGCATATTTTTTTAGCAAAAGAGGGTTTCCCCTCCGATTTTTATTAAAGAAACTACCACAGAACCAACATGATCAATTAAACCCTAAGCATGATCAATTAAACCGTATTATGGTTGTGCCATGGCAGATTTGAAGCTGCAAACCAGAGAAATGATATTTAGCATCCATTGTTTGCTTCGAACTAAGAACTAAATTCTAAGAGCTGAAAAGAAAGTAGAGTAACCAAGTTAAGATCTATTTTCTGGTTGAGATCAAAAGTTGAGGAGATATGAAGTACCACCTCTCTTGCGGCGCTGTGTAGGCATTGGGGGTGCGATGGTTGTCGGTGGCATTGAAGCAGATCTGCGACGACAGACGGGTGCATCGGGGGATAAGTCCCATTGCGGTGGAATAGAAGGTCGTGTGAGCGGCCCCGGCAAAGAGAACGACGGCGCCAATGAAGCGAGAGGACGCGATGCAAGCCTATTGGTCCATCGCCGTGGATGAGAAACGTCCATCTCTAGCAGTGGACGACACGGTCTTGGTAGGCGCTCCGGAATCTTGGAGGACGGTGGCGATGGATGTGGTGGAGGATGGCGGCGATGGATGGGGTGGCGGACGGAGGCTGGTGTGGGGATGGGGTGTTCTAGCGCGGACGGTGTATGAATGGGAAAATGGAGGGAGACGTACAGGGAACCATGTTTTTGGGACGCACCTGTCTGAAATATGGGAAAGTTACGAACTTAGCCCCCGTTTAAAATTTGGATGTCTCGTCGGTTGGGGATAGGACGGTAATCTCGCATCTCGCCAATATTTGCCCAGAGCGATTTCGAGCGAGGAGAGGGTGGTTGGCGCCCACGGTGTATGAACAGGGCTGACAGGTAGGGCAGTTGTGTCACGTCTGAGTGAAGTTACAAACCTGCCCCTATCGAAAATATTTGCCTACATCGATTTCGGCCGAGTCGAGTTTGTTTTGCCGCCCACCGTGTATGAATTGGGAATGGAGGGAGAAACAGAGGTCTTTCGGACAAGCTTGAATCAAATGTGTTTTGCCACCCATGTTTGACACCCACCGTGTCAGAATGGGCTCAGAGGCGGTCGTGTCATGTCTAATTGAAGTTACTAACCTACCCCTATTTAGAGCAATGGAAATCGGGCCGATGGATTGTCTGTGTAATGGGTAGACAATAATTTCCATCTCCCAAACACTTGGCTTTGGGCAGCCGACGTGGGAGTGGACATTTTGCTGCTTCTTTCGAATTTTGGGACAATAAGCATCCACGTTTACCTTGGCAACTAAATTCGAATCCATTTTGTATTCCTATATGAATCTTTATAAATCATTCTATGTGTTTTTATATATCTTCAAAAGGATGACAAAGAGGTATTCCACTGTCATATATGAATATGGTTTACAAATACCGATACTCAAATTCAGAAACTAGAATCCAGTTTAAGGTGAATTTGAATATTTGGAACACTTCATGTCCAACTCAAATGTCTCACGCAGCATAATGTGTACTCCCATTTAGATATGTACACAAGCGATGTATCAAGATTCAAATACCGAGTCAATCAACCAAGAATGTACAGAACTAACAGACATGTAAACACTTATAGAGTATATGGATCAATAGTATCAACTAACATACATAAGCCAGGCCGATGTACTTTTTTTTGGCTACAACATCATCCTTTTTTAGCCAGAATCTTGGCCCTTTCCGATGCGTGCCACTTATGGTCCATCTATACTACTACTATTGCTGAATGCTCATTCAGCCCGATTGGCATATTTGTAGGTCTGGCACAGCAATCCAAATGAAATGTCTCCGAGTCTTATCAATTAATACAAACTTGTGCTCAAATAAAACTACAAACCAAAAAACAAAAAAACAATTATTACATGATCTCTAAAACAAATGGTTTGATTGATTACATGAACAGACAACACAAAGGTTATTCAACTATGGAAAGAACATTTCACCTATGACTTACCAAGTAGGAATTTAATTTCCTTTTTTCCTTCAAGACCTTAACAATCTGGTCAGTCTCAGCTTGCTTCGTTTTGAAACCCACCAAATATTTAATGGTTGTCTTGAGTACTGCTTGTGATTGTGCTGTTTGCTTCCTCAACATGTCAACTTCATCTCTAAGTGCAGAAGCAGAATCTCTTTCTACCACTAGTTTAGCCTATAGAGCATCAGCACTTGGCAATTCATAATGCACGATTGGGCTGGTGCCACTGCTGTGGGATGATGCAACGTCCATGGGGACCTCGCTCTTTGATCTTGGGCTAACCTGTTTTGCCATTGAAGTTCCGATTGGATTCAAAAAAGTTGAAGTTAGCAAAACATCTCAACTGGGAGTTATAACAGCAAACCAGTTAAACAAACAAGGAATTAAAGAGTTTCAATTGGATGCTGAAAAGTAGTTATTAACATCATTGTAACCCACTGTTGCAGCAGCAAAGCGGTTAAACAAACAAGTAGATATTTAATTTAAGCCAAACAGGTAATTCTTAATAGTAAGTATCAAACACACAGATAGGCGCAGTCTACAATATGATTAACAGGCTGTGCCATTATGTAATCAGTAACAAACTAAATTAAGCCAAGCAACGTAATTGAACAATTTTGCAATAAGTGGCTAACTAAAATTCCGAGAAGCAGGTAACTGAACTTACGCTAGTTCTTTGTACATGCACACTGCAACTTCTTTTTCGCTGACAAGGTTGTACGAAGGAGTCCATGGCATCAATTGTTTGGATACGCAGTCCCAATACTTCTTTCTTCCCACACTGCATGGGTAAGTCGAATGGTTAATCTGGTAAGATGGTGCGTCCTTGATATGTTATATGAGGACGTGTAGTCAGACTAGTTGTAGCCAAACACATCACACTGGCTTTTACTGTATATTTCATGCGATTACTTTTGGCATATCGAGCTACAATAGGATGAAAAGACTCGCATCCTTCACATTATTGGCGAACTCAGTTCATAGAAACAAGCAGTTCAACCATTCTGTGGGTAAATCAAAAGCGCCACTGGAATATTTTTCACTATCCAATCATACACGCAAAAAGGGGTGACACCACCATAGGGGCTGGTATGGCCGGCCGCCTCAGGTGGCTGGAAAGTGTGCACCTAGTTTGAGTCGTCCAGGTTGGCCCATGCTAGTTTTGTTCGTCTCAATGCATGAGCAGGCAATGTAAAAAATGAAGAAAAATATTTCAATTTGGATGGGCCAATAACATAAGTGCAAGGCAGGCCCTATAGCAGGCTTGCGGCCCAAACGAGCGCCTCCCATATCGATCGACAGCAGGAAAAATCCCAATTCATTCACTCCAGCCTCCAGTCTGGTTCGCTCCTAACCTAGCCTCCGCTGGACAGACCGACACAGCACTTCCTCGCGCCCTCGTTGGAGGGCGGTCGCCATGCTTCAAGCGAATGGAAGGACAAGAAGATGAAGATCCAACACTGGGTGTAGCCTGCGTGGGAGGCAGCGGCGGCAGCACGGGCATGGCATCGAGCTTGCGCAAAAGGACAGTCGCAGCTTGCAAGAGTAGCATGCGCAACGAGCAGGTACATCATAGCCCTGATTATATCTAATGCAACTCTTCAATTTCTGGCCAATAATTAAACCTGACGGGGTTGTAAAACTGCTTGTATGTAGGGAATCTATGAGAAAATGAAACCAATTTCTACTTATTTTATAACTCCCCCAATCAATACTGAACTGACTGAATCTGATGTATCTAATCAAGTTTCCGGTGCAAACATACAAGCTCATGTTGTTCTTGAGCCTGAAGTGTCTAATGAACAGACTGCTAATGAAGGATTTGATGCAAACATTTTACATGCTCCTGGTGATGAACATATAGTGTCTAATGAGGGATCTAATGCAAGCATTTTGCAAGCTCGTTTGAGGATTTAGTGTCTAATGATGATCTACTATGTTGAGGGAGACAGAGATTTGCAGGCATTGATGACAAGCAAATTATAGTGCATTTTCATAGCTTCAGGAAACGTCGAGGCCATCTACCAGAAAGTCCCCGTATCATGATAACATAGCATAAATACTTTTCTAATCTGTTGTTTGAAACTATTGGCATACTTGTGCAGGATAGATATATTGATATGCAGTTTGTGCACTGGTTATACGTGCAATTACACTTCGATATTTTCAGCCAGAGAACGAATAATTCAAGCAGGTACAGACCATGTTTGTAGTCCTTGTACACCATGTTGCATTCTGTGTTTTTTGGTGCTTGCATCATTTAGTGTTTATAATCTGAACTACTTTGGATCATTAGCTGGTTTTCAAAGTGCATGCAGCTTCACATTTCTCAAGTTATGTTGATTTCAGGAGTGCAAGTGCCTTCGTATTTTTTAAGTTAAATGTTCGCCCCTGGTAACTTGAATTCGTGGATGAGCCACTGCACACAAATCATACACGAATGCCAGTACGAATTAAATGAAATGCAGGGACTTACGCTAGCTCATTGTACAGGCTCACTGCAGCTCTGCTTGCGATTGGGATGTTCCATGTACAAGTCCATGTTACCACTTGCTTGGATGTGCAGGCCTGGTGCTCCTTGCATCCCCCTCCGCATTTTTGACACGGCGAATGGTTGATCAAATAAGAGGAATTGACCTTGATGTTGTACCGGAGGACAGATACTTACAAGGTTATACGGGTGTGCGGGATGTGTACCAGATCCCGTAGCGCCGTCATGCTTCGCTAAAAAATGGATTTGCTTGTTTCAGATGATATCTCCAGAAGAAATAAGAGTTAAAGTCAGAGTTGCATAGGCGTGTAAGCTAAGAGAGCAGTGAAAGCATATCCAAACATCGTCGGAACAGTGCAGACGGGAGTGATGTGTACGCCTCGCTCGAGTTCAGTTAGAGCCAACGCCTCGTTCGGGTTCAGTTAGAGTCAACGCCTCGCACACACGTGTGTACGTGTATGAGAGAAACGCGCATCGCTCGGCCCCCGACCTCCCATCGTAACCGGCAACTCCCCGAAATTTTCCTCGCCCTCGCTTCTACCACGGTTTTTTTCGTCATGGACGGCCCAAAGAATGTCATGCAGCTGCGTCTCCCGCCCGCCCAGGATGAAAAGCCCATTTTCTATCATGATTTTTTGTCATAGAAGTAGGAGCCCACCACATCTATGATGGTACCGGGTTTTGTCACAATTATCGTCATAGAAGTGTCATATGTGTGACAGAAAAAATTCGTTCGGCCCAAAATGTCACAGATGTGTCTTTTTTTGTAGTGTTGGTACTCGGAATCTTCATCTTGAGGTAAGCATAGTGGGGGACTGCCATGAACTTGGCCAGGGCAGGTCGACCGATCAGTGCATGGTAGGGACTCTCAAGGTCCACCACTTCAAACCAAACTGGCTCACGGCGGAAATGATTCTTGTCTCCGAAGAGGACATCAATTTGGGTCTTGCCAATTGGTGAGCAGGAAAGGCCAGGGACTATGCCATGGAAAACAGTCCGACTGGGGAGGAGCTGCTTCTGCTTGATTCCCAACTTCTCCAATGTGTCACGGTACAGGATATTGATGTTGTTGCCGCCATCTATCAGGACTCCGGAGAAATGAGCTGCCCGCCTCTCTGTTGCAAAGGTAGCATCCAAGACCAGTGCATAGGAACTGGGGGCAGGCATCACTTCCGGGTGGTCGGCCCTGCTCCAACTGATGGGCCTCTCGGACCAGTGCATGAATTCTGGAGTATTTGAGGCCACTACCTGCACCTCTTGCTGTTGCTGCCGTCTGCTGCGTCTGTCATCGGCCATGCTAGGGAACACAACATAGGCTCCGTGCTCCACAGGATACTTGTCTTGTATGGCGCCGACTGCCCGGGCCGCCGGCTGCTGGGGTGGAGGAGGTGGCGGGCCGGCAGGCGGAGGAGGCAGGAGACCATCTCCCTTGGCGATCCTGGTGAGCTAATGACACTTCCGAGTGGTGTAGTTAGACGGCTTCATGCCACTATGGAACTTGCAGGGTGCATCAAGGGTCTGCTCGTAAGAGAAGGCGGGCAACCAATCAGGCTTGTCGCCCTTCTGACGCTTGGGCGTTGGCTGCCCTTCCGGTTGCTGGTCCTCGACTGTCGCCACCTACCGGCTGGTGGAAGCCGGCTGGGTGGCCTTCCGCTTGTTGTCGCTTGGATGCTGCCGCCGACTGGTGTCACCAGCCGGAGTCCAAGGAGACTGAGGTGCCACCTTGCCTGATGCATCAACTAGGATTTCCACCTTCATGGAGGAGTCGGCCGTGGCATGCTTGTCGCAATGATCAACAACTCATTGAGAGTCGCAGGCTCGTCGCAGAGAAGTTGGTGCTTGAGAAGGGTGCCTTCTCTGCACCCGGCGGTGAAGTACTCAATTGCCTACACCTCGTGCACGCCCTCGCAGGAGTTGCGTAGCTCGTCCCAGCGCGTGAGATAGTCGTGAGTCGATTTGCTGGGCCCTTGGACGCACAAGGAGAGCTGTTGGGGCTTAGGAGGCCGCTTGTACGTGCTGGTGAAGTTGCGGATGAAGGCTTCAGTGAAATCAACCCAGTTGTTGATGCTACGGGGCTTCAGGCTGTTAAGCCACGTCCGGGCTGTGCCTTGAAGCATGAGCGGGACGTACTTCACGGCAACACGCTTGTTGCCATTCGCTATGCTGACGGCCATGGAGTAGTCGACCAGACAGAACTCCGGCTTCACAGAACCGGTGTACTTGGGCGTATCTCTTGGGAGCGTGAACCCTTTGGGAAAGGGCTCATCTCAGATTCATGGGCCAAAGCAAGGCGGGCCCAACGCATCCTCTTCTTCTAGTGCCAGGGCTCGGTTGAGATGATCGATCCGATGGCGGGCGTCATTCTCTCCGACTCCCTCTCGGCGGCCAAGGTGGTCGCCGAGTGTCGGGTGCGTGAAAGGCGGCAGAGTGGGGTGCCTGGCTCCACGAGGCTAAGGAGGAGGCGGGTCGCCTCACCACTCCACCGCTCGAGGGCGGCTGTCTTCGTCTCGCTCGATGGAGAGGCGTGTCCGGCTGCGGCTGGCAGCCGGCTGGCAGCCGGCTCGTTGCCTCTTCTTCCGTGGGCGCCACCAGTCGGTGTCCGGGACATCGCCCCATGGTCCTGGCGAGGGGGCGGTTCATCGTTTCGCTGGGCGGACACTTCAGTGCGGCGGCTGCGTCTAGGAGCTGCTGGACTCACTCTGTCATGTGGAAGCGCTCATCGTCGTCGTATTTGTCCAGCTCATCCTTCACCGTCTGGGCGGCCGGGATGTTCTCTGCAGGCGTGGCGTACACGGGGCGCTCTACCCCGAACATGCTGGCGATGGTCACGCCACGCTGCCAGATCGTGCCGATGCGGCTAGGCCCCTCAGGAGCCGGCGTGCCACCAACAGCTTGATCCATCTCGCGCCGGTAGGCGTCCGAGAGGCGTCGCATGCTGGCCAGCCGGCCAGCGCTCTCAAGAAGCTAGACGCGGCGTGCCTCCAGCGTCTCAGCATCTGCGCCCTCTGGGATGGGCGCCGACAGGTCTCGCAGAGCCGTGTCGAGCGGGTCTCGAGCGTGTCCATCTGAGTGCTCGCTGCTGTTGATGACGAGCACCTCCGTGATGGTGCTCCCACCACTGTGCTCACGAGGAGGCGCCTTGTCGTAGACCACCACGTTGGTGGGGAATGCGTCAAACGGTGTCGTGTCAAAGTCGACGATCATTGGATCGCTGGAGCAAACAGACTCCAGGTCCACACCAGGCTCGCTGGTGACGTGGAGCTGGTCAAGGAGGCTGACGAGGCGGCTCTCGGGGCAGCTGGTGCCCGCGTCGGAGGCCGGCTCGTCGGAGAGGTGAATCTCGCCAACAAGGTCGGCGAGGCAGCTCGCCGCGCAGGCATTCTCCGCGCCGTTTAGCGCGTCGAGGCTGACGCCGTCAGGCGTGCTGGGCTGGCTTCGCTTGCCAGTAAGGAACAAGGTTCCCGTCCAGAGAAGATCTCCGGGAGACAGTGCACCTCGCCCCATGGTGGGTGCCAAATGTCAGGGGTTGGGTGCGACATATGTCAATGGATGGCTTATCATGGTGGGAGCAAGTAGAACGTCGCCGGTGCCTGGAAGTGGGATGAGGCGTAGACACAAATGTCGGCGTACTTTACCCAGGTTCGGGGCTCTCCTAGGAGATAACACCCCTAGTCCTACTCTACGGGGACTCTGCATGATCACTAAGGCACAAGTGATACAAAGGTGCTCCTTGAGCTGTATACTAGCGGTAGGAGAAGGCAAGGCTAGCTCTCTCTTGCTCTAGGGGAGTGGCCAGTTCTAATGGAGTGGGAACCCTTTGCATGGGTGCCCCGAGGGGTTTATATAGTCCTACCCCCTAGGGGTACAATGGTAATCCGGCCGAGTGCTGGTCCCGGCTGTCAGTGTCTCCGGCCTCCAGCTTCTCCGCCGACTATTGGGGCCTGCCGCCTGGTGGGCCCCGCCGGTAGGTCTGGTATGGAGCCGACAGGCCGCTCCCGCCGCTGATGGGTCTGGTCGGTGGCTACTCACTGTAGCCGTGCTGCTAATGACGCGGGCTCGGTCAGCTTAGTGTGGCTACAGTCCCGCCGCCTGGCGGGAGATCGATGTAGCCACACCTGGTTTCATCAGGTTAATGGTGTACTCGTTTCGAGGGAAGGGACGGCCGCCTGCTGGAGGCCAGCCTTCCCCAGGTCCGACTAGTTCGGCCTCCACCGTCTTCCGAGACATCATTGCCCGATAGGGCCCGCGACCTGCGGACCGTACCAACAGGTCGTCGTGAGGAACAGGGCTCTGCCTGTCCAGAATGACGTCAGGGGGGAGTGGCAATAGTGCCACGTCGTGCAGAGATCTCCGCCTGTACGGAGCACTGTGGCCACGCCGAGCCCAAGATTCGGGCGCGAGGGGCTTCACTGTAGCCACACCTTATCTCATCCTCTTGATGGGGGCACAGACTCTGAGGGCACAAGGTGGCCGCCTGCACGACGCTGTCCTCTCTAGAGTCCGGATGACTGGAGCCGCCCGCTCTTGGTGCCGTTTGCTGGTGGTTGTCTGTCCTCCCGTGGCCGTCTTTGAGCCAGCCGGCCCCCGGAGGGCGGAGCTTCACCTTGGGACACCATGGAGCAAAGCCGACCCAAAGTTTTGACATGTTCAGGGACTCGGGTGAGGCTACCCGTGGCCCATTACTCCAACACAAGGATAGTTGGTTGGCCCGCAGCGGCACCAGCGACCCAGGCACGTCCAAAGTCAGGGACGGCAATGGAAAGCCGTGACGCAATAAAAACAAGCGTCGAAATAATGAAGATAGCCTAGACAACATGGTGGTAAACACCGGATTCAGGGGCTCTCGACTCGGTCAACGGAAAAAAAGCCATTTAAAGGCAGTGGAGATGGACCGTCCAGCCTAAACAAAATCCTAGATAGATCATGTCAGGTTCATGGAACCCCCGAGAAACATGCGATTCACACCAACAGATAATGCTGGGTCTTCAAGCAGGCCGGCAAGCTAAACACCGAACACAAGGGGAGGGAGCCGCCAAGTGAGGACGAGGACGAACCTCGCCAGCCGAACACTGGGGGGACAGAAAAAATTTCCACCAGAGGTCAAAACACTGAACATGATCTACGTCACCCACATACCAAAGAGGAAGCGCAAACGCACACTCCGAGACGTATACGCTGTAGAGCCCGTTGCCCCCAAATTCAACCCATGGTCGGCATACCCGATCACTTTCGATCGCAAAGATCATCTGACTAGTATCGGCATGGCGGTTCAGCTGCCTTGGTGCTCTACCCAATAATTGGCGGATACCATCTCACCCGAGTCCTCATGGATGGCGGCAGTAGTCTTAATCTGATATATCAGGACACTGTCCGCAAAATGGGGATAGAACCGTCAAGAATTAGCCAAAGCAGTACTACCTTTAAAGGAGTAATACCAGGCGTAGAGGCCTGCTGCATGGGCTCTCTAACATTGTAGGTTGTATTCGGTTCTCCCGACAACTTTCAAAGCAAACAACTAATCTTCGATGTCGCTCCATTCCGAAGCGGCTATCACGCACTACTCGGAAGAACGGCCTTCGCTCGTTTCAATGCAGTGCCGCATTAAGCCTATCTTAAACTTAAGATGCCCGGTCCATGTGGCGTCATCACAATCAGTAGAAATATAGAGCGTTCCTTGCATGCGGAAGAATATGTGGCGGCTCTAGCAGCCGAACCACTGAACGACCTCTCCAACCCGAATACATGATCGGTCGTCGAGATCACGGACACGGCTAGACGTGCCCAGCGCACCACTAGTTGTAGCAGCCCAAATAAACCTAAGCTTGGTCGACGGATATGCCCCCATATGTGGTGCTAGGGGCTGCCCGCATGTATAAGGGTCCATAGTTCGCCTCGACCCTATTAATACACAATAGATTGAATTCTCATGGTTCATTAAGAATAACCAACTTTTCGCACGATCACACCAGATTCTTTCACATGGGTTCTTTTTTTACAGATGATCATCGTGCTACACCCTTCCAAGATACGGCACAATGGAGACAAAGGTGCAGACGTGCAGCAGGGCCCTGGTCAAAGGTTTCTTTTTAGATTAAGATCCCGTGTAAACCTTTTTTATTGTATCTTGTTGCTTCCACCCTCCGGGTACTCAAAATACCTGAGAGGGATACTGGCATTATTAGCAAGCTTTTTCGTCATGCCAGATTAATGCATGTACCTGGAAATTCAGGGCTCATTATCGAGGGCGGTACTTAGCCCAGTATATGTTGTAAGGTCTGAATACCTTAGGGAGTGTTCGGCGTCGCGAGTTTGGCCTTATATGCATCAGCTCTGAATCATGTCTTTGGTCAATAGTTGGGTTTGCCCGGCTCCCGTGTTTTGCTACCTTACATTACGCTCTATCGGCTAAGGTGGCACCGGGAGAACTACTGCGATTGGCCCTGGTTCATCTCGATGAGCACCTCAGTAGAGAAAGCCGAAAATTGACTGTCATGATAAAGCGAGAGACTGGTCAACCACTCGATGACTCAGTGGAATCTCGTGATTCCTCCGCATTAACGAAGGACCGGTTTCCCGGTCACGTATGTATGCACACCGTATTTGGATGAATGCAGATGTACCAAGGGCTACATAGTAGCCCCACCGTCAAACTCCTATGGCTAAGTGAAAGTGTTAAAGCTATATAGTCCGATTGCCTTGTTCGCCACACTATCACCTCCTTAACGGACCAAGACATTGGATCAAGTGTGATTATGCGCTTTACCGAACACCCCCGCATTATATGCATGGGGGCTGAAGCCGACAACTGCAAACTTTCAGGTTATAATATACATAAACAGCCGCACAGGAGGCACTCAATACTTTACGGGCAAAAGTATAAATATAGCCTTTATAATCAAAATAGCATTGTTTTTACAATCAAGATGCATGTCACTGGAACATGGTACTCTTTGAGCACTGAGCCTCTATTAAACGGGCACCTTCTAGGACTTCTTCAAAATAGTGCTCGGGTGAGTACTGACCCAGGGCGGACCCCTGGTTGCAACATCGGTGGCCTCCAACTCCACCCAATATGTCTTAACACGGGCAAGAGCCATCCATGCACCCTCTATGCACGCCGACCTCTTGACAGCATTGATATGCGGCACAGCACGAAGAAATTGTTGCGCCAAACCAAAATAACTAACCGGGCTCAGCCCCTTTGGCCACAGATGGTCCACGACAGCCTTCATGGCAAGCCCGGCCAACCTATGTAGCACGGCCCACTCGGCAATTTGCTCATTTAATAGCCGCGGATGCTTTCGAGCACTGAACTGCGACCAGAACAATCTTTCCACCTCATGATCTTTCGGATCCTTGAAATACTCCGTCGCATCAGTAGCACTCTTTGCTAAATCCAAGTATGCGTCTGCAGAGCTCCACAATTGATCAAGAGGGGCATATTTTGGATCGCCGAACTTCGTTCGCAATAGAAAGGGCTTCCCAGCCGTGATATCACCGGATTGCCGAAGCTCCTCCTGCGCCTCGCTCATTTCAGAGCGAGTTTCCTTTGCTGCCTGCAAGGCCCTCTCTAGGTCAGTCGTTCTCGTTTGGTTTTCCTTTTCAAGAAGCTCATATCGGCTGGCGGCATTTTGTAGCTCAATAGCCATGTTGTCTATTTTATCCTCACTTTGGCGATGCGCAGCCTGTTCGGTTTTTAATTCTTCGGCTGCCTTCAGGGCGGCCGCATCACTTCTCCTGGCTTGCTCTTTGGCTCGGGCAAGTTCTGCCCAAAGGGTCTCTATGGCGGTAGCCCCATCTGCAGTAAAATCATATTATCAGTACTAGCATCATGCTCGTCTTAATATTTGCTGACCACCCGAATATACATACCATGTGCCTCATCAAGCCGCTTGTTAACAAGCGTGATGTCCGCATCCGGCACGTCAAGTTACCGCCTCAATTTGGCAAATTCGGCAGTTCGGTCAGCCGCCAGACCTGCAGCCGCCTGCGCACAAGAGCAGCGCTATCAGTACCTGAGACTATGATCCTCTGCTTGCCTTGTATAGACGGCAACCAGAGTCTCGAGGGCTACTACCTATACAAAGTACACCTCGCGTGTGTGGTACAGTCAAAAAAATATACATTACTTTGCGTACCTCAAAGCCTCTTAGCAGGCTCGTAAAACCTTCATTCAACCCGCTTTTTGCGGATGAAATCCTCTCAACCAATGTACCCATTAAGGTACGATGCGCCTCTGAGGTAGCTGCTTGCTCCAGAAGACCCATCAATGTGTCCAGTTGTGCACCGGACAATCCCGGGCTCCTTCTGTTGGTCTCCTTAGGAGCCGAGAACTCCGGACTTTGGGCGCCGAAGAATTACCTTCTGGCCTTTCAGGATCAGGAGAAATCCTCTGCGACGACTGATACGTCCATTTTGCATAATGCTTTTATATCAATATTTATTGCATTATGGGCTTTTATTACACATTATATCTCAATACTTATGGCTATTCTCTCTTATTTTACAAGGTTTACCATGAAGAGGGGGAATGCCGGCAGCTGGAATTCTGGCTGGAAAAGGAGCAAACGTTGGAAACCTATTCTGCACAACTCCAAAAGTCCTGAAACTCCACGAAACAACTTTTTGGATTTATTAAGAATTTATGAGCGGAAGAAATAGGCCAGGGGGCCCACACCCTGTCCAAGAGACAGGGGGCGCCCCTCCCCCTGTAGGGCGCGGCCCCTATCTCCTGGGCCCCCTGGTGGGCCTCCGGCGTCGATCTTCTGCTATATCATCACTCTTCCCCTGAAAAAAAATTGTGTGCAAGCTTACGGGACGAAACTCCGCCGCCACGAGGCGGAACCTTGGCGGAATCAATCTAGGGCTCTGGCAGAGCTGTTCTGCTGGGGACACTTCCCTCCGGGAGGGGGAAATCATCATCAACATCATCACCAACGATTCTCTCATCAGGAGGGGGTCAATCTCCATCAACATCTTCACCAGCACCATCTCCTCTCAAAACCCTAGTTCATCTCTTGTATCCAATCTTGTATCAAAACCACAAATTGGTACCTGTGGGTTGCTAGTAGTGTTGATTACTCCTTGTAGTTGATACTAATTGGTTTACTTGGTGGAAGATCATATGTTCAGATCCTTTATGCATATTATTACTCCTCTGATTATGAACATGAATATGCTTTGTGAGTAGTTACGTTTGTTCCTGAGGACATGGGTGAAGTCTTGCTATTAGTAGTCATGTGAATTTGGTATTCGTTCGATATTTTGATGAGATGTATGTTGTCTTTCCTCTAGTGGTGTTATGTGAACGTCGACTACATGACACTTCACCATTATTTGGGCCTAGAGGAAGGCATAGGGAAGTAATAAGTAGATGATGGGTTGCTAGAGTGACAGAAGCTTAAACCCTAGTTTATGCGTTGCTTCGTTAGGGGTTGATATGGACCCATATGTTTAATGTTGTGGTTAGGTTTACCTTAATACTCCTTTTTGTAGTTGCGGATGCTTGCAATAGGGGTTAATCATAAGTGGGATGCTTGTCCAAGTTAGGGCAGTACCCAAGTGCCGGTCCACCCACATATCAAATTATCAAAGTACCGAACGCGAATCTTATGAACGTGATGAAAACTAGCTTGACGATAATTCCCAATGTGTCCTCGGGAGCTCCTTCTCATTATTAGAATTTGTCCAGGCTTATCCTTTGCTACATAAAGGATTGGGCCACCTTGCTGCACTTTATTTACTTTATTTACTTTTTGCTCGTTACTATTTATCTTATCACAAAACTATCTATCACCTACTATTTCAGTGCTTGCAGAGAAAACCTTACTGAAAACCGCTTATCATTTCCTTCTGCTCCTCGTTGGGTTCGACACTCTTACTTATCGAAAGGACTACGATAGATCCCCTACACTTGTGGGTCATCAAGACTCTTTTCTGGCGCCGTTGCCGGGGAGTGTAGCGCTTTTGGTGAGTGGAACTTGGTAAGGAAACATTTATATAGTGTGCTGAAATTTTCTGTTACTTGTCACTATGGAAACTAATCCTTTGAGGGGCTTGTTTGGGGTATCTTCACCCCAACCAGAAGAGCAAAGAGATGCTCCTCAACCTACTGAACCTTATGAAAATATTCACTTTGAGATTCCTTCGGGTATGATAGAAAAACTGCTAGCTAATCCTTTTGCAGGAGACGGAACATTGCATCCCGACTTACACCTTATCTTTGTGGATGAAGTTTGTGGATTATTTAAGCTTGCAGGTATCCCCGATGATGTTGTCAAAAGGAAGGTCTTCCCTTTATCTTTGAAGGGAGATGCAATGACATGGTATAGGCTATGTGATGATACGAGATTTTGGAATTATAAGCGACTGAAGTTGGAATTTCACCAGAAGTTCTATCCTATGCATCTTGTTCATCGTGATCGTAATTACATATATAATTTCTGGCCTCGCGAAGGAGAAAGCATCGCTCAAGCTTGGGGGAGGCTTAAGTCAATGTTATATTCATGCCCCAATCATGAGCTCTCTCGGGAAATGATTATTCAGAATTTTTATGCTCGGCTTTCTCTTGATAATCGCAACCTGCTCGATACTTCCTGTGCTGGTTCCTATATGCTGAAGACTATTGATTTCAAATGGGACTTATTGGAAAGAATTAAACGCAACTCTGAAGATTGGGGTTCCGACGATGGTAAGGAGTCAGGTATGACACCTAAGTTCGATTGTGTTAAATCTTTTATGGATACCGATGCTTTCCGTGGATTTAGCTCTAAGTATGGACTTGACTCTGAGATAGTAGCTACTTTTTGTGAAACTTTTGCTACTCACGTTGATCTCCCTAAAGAGAAGTGGTTTAAATATAATCCTCCTGTTGAAGTGAAAGTAGTTGCACCTATTACAGTCGAAGAAAAGACTATTACATATAGTGATCCTATTATTCCTACTGCTTATGTTGAAAAACCTCCTTTTCCTGTTAGGATAAAAGATCATGTTAAAGCTTCGACTGTTGTTCGTAAGAGTAATACTAGGACCTATACACCTCCTGAGCAAATTAATGTTGAACCTGGTATTGCTATGATTAAAGATCTCTTGGATGAGGACTTAGATGGGCATGTTATCTCTTTCTTGGGTGAAACTGCTAATATTGCTAGACCCGATACTAAGACACGTAGACCTGTTGTAGGCACGCCTGTTATTTCTGTTAAAATAGGAGATCATTGTTATCATGGCTTATGTGATATGGGTGCTAGTGCTAATGCGATACCTTATGATCTTTATAAAGAAATTATGCACGATATTGCACCTGTTGAATTAGAAGACATTGATGTTACTATTAAGCTTGCTAATAGGGACACCATTAAACCTATTGGGATTGTTAGAGATGTTGAAGTCTTGTGTGGGAAGATTAAATACCCTGCTGATTTTCTTGTTCTTGGTTCCCCACAAGATGATTTTTGTCCCATTATTTTTGGTAGACCCTTCTTGAATACTGCTAGTGCTAAGATTAATTGTGAAAAGAATATTGTCACTGTTGGCATAGATGGTATGTCTCATGAGTTTAATTTCGCTAAGTTTAGTAGACAACCTCGTGAAAGGGAACCACCTAGTAAGGATGAAATTATTGGTCTTGCTTCCATTGCTGTTCCTCCAACTGATCCGTTAGAACAATATTTGTTAGACCATGAAAACGATATGTTTATGAAGGAAAGGGAAGAAATAGATGAAGTGTTCCTTAAACAAGAACCTATGCTAAAACATAACCTTCCCGTTGAAATTCTTGGGGATCCCCCTCCACCCAAGGGTGATCCCGTGTTCGAACTCAAACCCTTACCTGATAATCTCAAGTATGCTTATCTTGATGAAAAAGAAATATATCCTGTTATTATTAGTGCTAACCTTTCAGAGAAAGAAGAAGAAAGATTATTGAAAACTCTGAAGAAGCACCGAGCTGCTATTGGATATACTCTGGACGATCTTAAGGGCATTAGTCCCACATTATGTCAACACAAAATTTCAGTGGAGAAAGATGCCAAACCAGTTAGAGATCCTCAAAGACGATTAAATCCCAAAATGAAGGAAGTGGTAAGAAAGGAGATTCTAAAACTCCTTGAGGCAGGTATTATTTATCCCGTTGCTGATAGTGAATGGGTAAGCCCTGTCCATTGTGTCCCTAAAAAGGGAGGTATTACCGTTGTTCCTAATGATAAAGATGAATTGATCCCGCAAAGAATTATTACAGGCTATAGGATGGTAATTGATTTCCGTAAGTTAAATAAAGCTACTAAGAAAGATCATTACCCTTTACCTTTTATTGATCAAATGCTAGAAAGGCTATCCAAACACACACATTTTTGCTTTCTAGATGGTTATTCTGGCTTCTCTCAAATACCTGTGTCCGCGAAGGATCAATCTAAAACTACTTTTACTTGCCCTTTTGGTACTTTTGCTTATAGACGTATGCCTTTTGGTTTATGTAATGCACCTGCTACCTTTCAAAGATGCATGATGGCTATATTTTCTGATTTTTGTGAAAAGATTTGTGAGGTATTCATGGATGACTTCTCCGTCTATGGATCCTCTTTTGATGATTGTTTGAGCAACCTTGATCGAGTTTTGCAGAGATGCGAAGACACTAGTCTCGTCCTGAATTGGGAAAAGTGTCACTTTATGGTTAATGAAGGCATTGTCTTGGGGCACAAGATCTCCGAGAGAGGTATTGAAGTTGATAAAGCCAAAGTTGATGCTATTGAAAAGATGCCATGTCCCAAGGACATAAAAGGTATAAGAAGTTTCCTTGGTCATGCCGGCTTTTATAGGAGGTTCATTAAGGACTTTTCTAAAATCTCTAGGCCTCTGACTAATTTATTGCAAAAAGATATTCCTTTTGTCTTTGATGATGATTGTGTAGAAGCATTTGAAACACTTAAGAAAGCTTTGATCACTGCACCTATTGTTCAGCCACCTGATTGGAATTTACCTTTTGAAATTATGTGTGATGCTAGTGATTATGCTGTAGGTGCTGTTTTAGGGCAAAGAGTCGATAAGAAATTGAATGTTATCCAGTATGCTAGTAAGACTCTTGATACTGCCCAGAGAAATTATGCTACTACTGAAAAAGAGTTCTTAGCAGTTGTGTTTGCATGTGATAAGTTTAGACCTTATATTGTTGATTCCAAAGTTACTATTCACACTGATCATGCTGCTATTAAATATCTTATGGAAAAGAAAGATGCTAAGCCTAGACTCATTAGATGGGTTCTCTTGCTCCAAGAATTTGACTTGCATATTATTGATAGAAAGGGAGCTGAGAACCCCGTTGCAGACAACTTGTCTAGGTTAGAGAATGTTCTTGATGACCCACTGCCTATTAATGATAGTTTTCCTGATGAACAATTAGCGGTTGTCAATGCTTCTCGTACTGCTCCTTGGTATGCTGATTATGCTAATTACATTGTTGCTAAATATATACCGCCTAGTTTCACATACCAGCAAAAGAAAAAGTTCTTTTATGATTTAAGACATTACTTCTGGGATGATCCACACCTTTATAAAGAAGGAGTAGATGGTATTATTAGACGTTGTGTGCCTGAGCATGAACAGGAACAAATCCTACGCAAGTGTCACTCTGAATCTTATGGAGGACACCACGCTGGAGATAGAACTGCACACAAGGTACTACAATCTGGTTTTTATTGGCCTACTCTCTTCAAAGATGCTCGTAAGTTTGTCTTATCTTGTGATGAATGTCAAAGAATAGGTAACATTAGTAGACGTCAAGAAATGCCTATGAATTATTCTCTTGTTATTGAACCGTTTGATGTTTGGGGCTTTGATTATATGGGACCTTTTCCTGCCTCCAATGGTTATACACATATTTTAGTTGCTGTTGATTACGTTACTAAGTGGGTAGAAGCTATTCCAACTAGTAGTGCTGATCATAACACTTCTATTAAAATGCTTAAAGAAGTTATTTTTCCGAGGTTTGGAGTCCCTAGATATCTTATGACTGATGGTGGTTCACACTTTATTCATGGTGCTTTCCGTAAGATGCTTGCTAAGTATGATGTCAATCATAGAATCGCATCTCCTTATCACCCGCAGTCTAGTGGTCAAGTAGAGTTGAGCAATAGAGAGCTCAAATTAATTTTGCAAAAGACTGTGAATAGATCTAGAAAGAATTGGTCCAAAAAACTTGATGATGCATTATGGGCCTATAGAACTGCATACAAAAATCCTATGGGTATGTCTCCATATAAGATGGTTTATGGAAAAGCATGTCATTTACCTCTTGAACTTGAACATAAAGCATATTGGGCTATTAAAGAGCTCAATTATGACTTCAAACTTGCCGGTGAGAAGAGGTTGTTTGATATTAGCTCACTTGATGAATGGAGAACCCAAGCATATGAGAATGCCAAGCTTTTCAAAGAAAAAGTCAAACGCTGGCATGATAAGAGGATACAAAAGCGTGAGTTTAACGTAGGAGATTATGTGTTATTATTCAACTCTCGTTTAAGATTTTTTGCAGGAAAACTTCTCTCAAAATGGGAAGGTCCCTACGTTATCGAGGAGGTCTATCGTTCTGGTGCTATAAAAATCAACAACTTCGAAGGCACAAATCCGAGGGTGGTAAACGGTCAAAGAATTAAACATTATATTTCAGGTAATCCTATCAATGTTGAAACTAATATTATTGAAACCATAACCCCTGAGGAATACATAAGAGACACTTTCCAGAACGTTCCAGACTCCGAAAAGGCATAGGTACGTGGTACGGTAAGTAAACGGACTCCAAAACAACTCTAATGGCAATTTTTATCAGTTTTGGATTATTTAAGAATTTTAGGAAGAAAGAAGTAGTCCGAAAGGGACACAAGGCTCGCACGAGAGAGGAGCCCCCCCTGTAGGGCGCGCCGCCCTGTCTCGTGGGTACCTCGTGTGCCTCTCGGACTCCGTTTTCTTGTATGTTATGTATTTTGGTCGGTAAAAATTCATTATATATACTCCCGAAGGTTTTGACCACTGTATTACGCAAATATCCTCTGCTTTCGTTTCGAGCTATTTCTGTTTCAGATCTAGAGCATCATGTCATCTCCAAGCACTCCCAAGGACAAGTTGTTCGAGAGGGTTATCAACCCCTACCTTGCGGAGGTGCTGCATCACCCTCAAACCATTGAGATGCATGAGGGGGTGCTGCACATCCGCGATGTGGAGGGACCAAGGCGTACCGGGAGCATGGAGACAAAGCTCGAAGCCATGGAGCAAGAAGTTTTCAAGTGTCAAGGGATGGTGGAGCATGGACTCAACGCCAACCAGATGATGATCACGGAGTTCACCAACAACCACAAGCTGGATGCCAAAGTCACTGGGGAGACCATCTTCAAGCTTCAAGAGAAAATTGAGCACCTCCAAGCCCAGATTTATGACCTACAAAACCAGAACTATGAGTATGAATATAGATTCAAGCGAATGAGTTTGGCTGCAGATTTAAGGATTCCGGAGAATCGATCATCCTTTTATGATGGAAAGCCTATGCCTTGGAAGACGGAAGACAAGCCTACATCATCAACAATTCCCACTTCACCACCTCCGAAGAAATAATCACATGGGTATCGGCACTCCCCTTGGCAACTGCCAAGCTTGGGGAAGGTGCCCCGGTATCGTATCACCATCACACTCCTATCTTTACCGCTTTATTTAGTTCGATCCTTTTAGTAGTATCTTTATCTAGTAGATTGAAGTTTTGATATCAAGTAGTTTTGAGTTTTGCATTGTGATCTCTTTATGTAAGCGAGTCCGTGTGCTATCTATAATAAAGATTAGTGTTGAGTCAAGGGCTTTGCTATGTTGCTTTGATCTTGAGAAAGTAGAAAGAACAAAAGAGTTCATATTGATCTTATGGATAGTGATAACTTCACACATAGGAAGTATGAGGCATAAAAATTGTTGAGAGTTGATGAACGTAGCCTTGGTCATCGTTGCAATTAATAGGAAGTGATAAGGAAAGAGGGGTTCACATATAGATATATTATCTTGGACATCTTTTATGATTGTGAAGCACTCATTAAGTATGACATGCTAAAAGAGTTGATGTTGGACAAGGAAGACAACGTAATGGTTTATGTTTTCCGACATCTTAGTTAAAGTATATTGTCATTGACCTTCCAAACATGTTCAGCTTGCCTTTCCCCTTCTTGCTAGCCAAATTCCTTGCACCAAGTAGAGATACTATTTGTGCTTCCAAATATCCTCAAACCCAGTTTTGCCATGAGAGTCCACCATACCTACCTATGGATTGAGTAAGATCCTTCAAGTAAGTTGTCATCGGTGCAAGCAATAAAAATTGCTCTCTAAATATGTATGACTTATTAGTGAAGAGAAAATAAGCTTTGTACGAACTTGTTGTGGAAGTAATAAAAGCGACGGATTGCATAATAAAGGTCCACATACAAGGGGCAATATAAAGTGACGTTCTTTTGCATTAAGATTTCGTGCATCAACCCTAAACGCGCATGACAACCTCTGCTTCCCTCTGCGAAGGGCCTATCTTTTACTTTATGTTTTTACTTTATGCTTGAGTCAAGGTGATCCTCACCTTTCCCTTTTTCATTTTATCCTTTGGCAAGCTCCTCGTGTTTGAAAGATCATGATACATATATCCAATTGGATGTAAGTTGGCATAGGCTATTATTGTTGACATCACCTAAAGGTGAATACGTCGGGAGGCAACACAATAAGCCCCTATCTTTCTTAGTGTCCGGCTGAAACTCTATAACCACAAGTATTGCGTGAGTGTTAGCAATTATGGGAGACTACGAGATAGTTGAGTATGTGAGCTTGTTGAAAAGCTCTATTATTCACTCTTTCTGATGTTAGGATAAATTGCAATTGCTTCAATGACTGAGATTATAGTTTGTTAGTTCCCAATGAAGTTTATGAACCATACTTGACATTGTGAATTGCTTATTACTTGAGCATAGGAAATCATATGACAAAATCTATATATGTTGCTGTTATTAGAATGATCATGATGCCCTCATGTCCATATTTTATTTTTATCTACACCTCTATCTCTAAACATGCGGACATATTTTTTGATTTCGGCTTCTGCTTGAGGACAAGCGAGGTCTAAGCTTGGGGGAGTTGATACGTCCATTTTGCACCATGCTTTTATATCAATATTTATTGCATTATGGGTTGTTATTACACATTATATCTCAATACTTATGGCTATTCTCTCTTATTTTACAAGGTTTACCATGAAGAGGGGGAATGCCGACAGTTGGAATTCTGGCTGGAAAAGGAGCAAATATTGGAAACCTATTCTGCACAACTCCAAAAGTCCTGAAACTCCACGAAACAACTTTTTGGATTTATTAAGAATTTATGAGCGAAATAAATAGGCCAGGGGGCCCACACCCTGTCCAGGAGACATGGGGGCGCCCCCCCCTGTAGGGCGTGGCCCCCTATCTCCTAGGCCCCCTGTTGGGCCTCTGGCGTCCATCTTCTGCTAGATCATCACTCTTTCCCTGGAAAAAATCATGGGCAAGCTTACGGGACGAAACTCCGCCGCCACGAGGCGGAACCTTGGCGGAATCAATCTAGGGCTCTGGCGGAGCTGTTCTGCCGGGGACACTTCCCTCCGGGAGGGGGAAATCATCACCAACGTCATCACCAACGATCCTCTCATAGGGAGGGGGTCAATCTCCATCAACATCTTCACCAGCACCATCTCCTCTCAAAGCCCTAGTTCATCTCTTGTATCCAATCTTGTATCAAAACCACAAATTGGTACCTGTGGGTTGCTAGTAGTGTTGATTACTCCTTGTAGTTGATACTAATTGGTTTACTTGGTGGAAGATCATATGTTCAGATCCTTTATGCATATTATTACTCCTCTGATTATGAACATGAATATGCTTTGTGAGTAGTTAAGTTTGTTCCTGAGGACATGGGTGAAGTCTTGCTATTAGTAGTCATGTGAATTTGGTATTCGTTCGATATTTTGATGAGATGTATGTTGTCTTTCCTCTAGTGGTGTTATGTGAATGTCGACTACATGACACTTCACCATTATTTGGTCCTAGAGGAAGGCATAGGGAAGTAATAAGTAGATGATGGGTTGCTAGAGTGACAGAAGCTTAAACCCTAGTTTATGTGTTGCTTCGTTAGGGGTTGATATGGACCCGTATGTTTAATGTTGTGGTTAGGTTTACCTTAATACTCCTTTTTGTAGTTGTGGACGCTTGCAATAGGGGTTAATCATAAGTGGGATGCTTGTCCAAGTTAGGGCAGCACCCAAGTGCCGGTCTACCCACATATCAAATTATCAAAGTACTGAACGTGAATCTTATGAACGTGATGAAAACTAGCTTGACGATAATTCCCAATGTGTCCTCGGGAGCTCCTTCTTCATTCACTAATATAAATATGTCAACTTATGACCTTCTGTCAGTGACCCTGGAAGAAATGGTCATAAAAATATGACCATTTTAGACCAATTGGTCAAGAGCTGTCCGGGGGGCTCCAAACCCTAAACCATTGCGACCATTTTGGTCAGAAAGGTCATATTTCCTTACACGAAATGGTCATAAAGCAAACAGCGCTAGTCCACTGCCTTATTTCGAGTTGTTAACGACCAATATAGATGGTCATAGCCTTGTAAATTGTGGTGGGTTGCGATGACTAGGCGCCATCTCATCAGTTTTGCCTATGTGTCATGTCCATGTGTCAGTTTTTGCCCTAGGTTGTGAAGCAACCTATATTTCTGTCATTCCCAAAATTCCCAAACAAATCTCATAAATTCTTTGGGTCATATCTTCGTAAAATATGTAAAAACCTTCCTTTCCTAGTTCAAAAATATTTCAAAAATATTCATTTTCCTATTCTGTTCAGAACAACAGTTTGTGAAGGAAGTACCACTTTGGCATGTCCAAATAGTATCCATTTTCTACAGTGCTTTCCTATGCCCAAATAACCATCCTCCACCAAATGCCAGCTCAATCCATTCATTATTTTGAGCCGAGCTTCAACATTCGTATTTATGTCTAGTTTGGTGGTTTGCAAAGCAAGTACCACCTAGGCTCCTCCTTTTGAGCTGAAAATTTGTGAAGACGGTCTTCTTAGTAACTGATCATCCTCAGCCAAAACTCAAGGCCATTAGCCATGTACATTTCCCGTACCGCTAATCAAACACTTGGCTGCTTATTCATGTTTAAGCATCGATCGGTCTCCTCGTTAGAATCTTATGTTGTGATTTTCTTCCTAGCACCTACCTGGGGAGTTCCCAAACCACTAGACATGCCTAGGCCGCCTAGAACACATGGCAACGCCACGGTCACGCGGCGGGCATGCGAGCTTACGCGCTCTAGAGTTGGGGCCCTCGGCCACCGTCGAAACCTCGATGTATCTCCATCAAACCATGTATTTATGATTAAATAGGTACTTATGTAACTAGAAATGATTTTTGGAAATAATAAATAGCAAACTATGAGGCAGCTGCAGTTCAAATTTGACCCGCTTCCAACTGAATCGACGGGAATTTGTCTTTTTCACCAGAGGTGGATCAAAATTTTTGACACCCAACCATTTTGTCAATTGTGCATTAAATACGTCCTAATATTTTAGAAAATTGATTTGGTCCAATTTTGCAACAATTATTTGGTAGTTCCTTCACAAAAAAACCTCCTTTCGGGCACTCGAAAAATGAAAAATGGTTTTTTCGTCCAAAGAAAATGAAAACTTCCTTAGGCAACATTGTTTGCCATTCCAATATGCACTCTTGTGCACAATATGAGATCATTTGAATAAACTATGCCACGAATGTGGCCATAAGATTGATCATTTGGCTTGAAAGCCATGAATCTTCAGAGATGATAGCTCATTTCTGAGAACACTTTTTTAAAATAATTGCCGTATTACAAGTTTGTTATTTTTCCTGGGAACTTGGCCACATATAATGACACAATGCGAAGGTTTCCCAATTTTTTGATTTTTTTTGAATATTTATGCCCGTTTCAAAATGCGGTCAAAACAGCGGGAATGACCGTTCCTAGCTAGTTGTTGAATCTTGGATTTTTTTTGGTGTTTCTCTGATTAAATAGATACTTGTGTACCTAGAAATGATTTTTTGAAAAAATAAATAGCAAACTATGAGGCAACTGCAGTTCAAATTTGACCCGCTTCCAACTGAATCGACGGAAATTTGTCTTTTTCACGAGAGGTGGATCAAAACTTTTTACACCCAACCATTTGGTCAATTGTGCACTAAATATGTCCTAGTATTTTAGAAAAATGATTTGGTCCAATTTTGCAACAATTATTTGGTAGTTCCTTCACAAAAAACCCTCCTTTCGGGCACTCAAAAAATGAAAAATGGTTTTTTCGTCCTAAGAAAATGAAAACTTCCTTAGGCAACATTGCTTGCCATTCCAATATGCACCCTTGTGCACAATATGAGATCATTTGAACAAACTATGCCACGAATGTGGCCATAAGTTTGATCATTTGCCTTGAAAGTCATGAATCTTGAGAGATGATAGCTCATTTCTGAGAACACTTTTTTAAAATAATTGCCGTATTACAAGTTTGTTATTTTTTCTGGGAACTTGGCCACATATAATAAAACAATGCGAAGGTTTCCCAATTTTTTGATTTTTTTTGAATTTTTTATGCCCGTTTCAAAACGCGGTCAAAACGGCGGGAATGACCGTTCCTAGCTAGTGGTTGAATCTTGGAATTTTTTTGGTGTTTCTCTGATTAAATAGATACTTATGTACCTAGAAATGATTTTTTTTAAATAAAGAGGAAACTACGAGGTAGCTGCAGTTCAAATTTGACCCGCTTCCTACTGAATCGACGAAATTTGTCTTTTTCACGAGAGGTGGATAAAAGCTTTTGACACCCAACCATTTGGTCAATTGTGCATTAAATATGGCCTAATATTTTAGAAAAATGATTTGGTCCAATTTTGCAACAATTATTTGGTAGTTCCTTCACAAAAAAACCATTTTGAGCACTCAAAAAATGATTAAGAATAGCTAGAAATATGAAAAATGCATACAAGTTGGTCCTAATCCATAAAATGTGGTCTAACTCTAGTGAAAATTTGTGTGGTGCCCTTTCGCAAAATATTTTTGATAGCTACTTCATAAAATCTCTTTATTTTTAGTACTTAAAACTATTCTACATCATTGATTTTCTGAAACAATCATAACTCTGTCCACGGATCGATGACATGGCATCCATCCATACATCCATCCATCTCTCCATCCCACATCCATCCATCCATCTATCTACAGAAAAGAAAAAAAAGAAAAGAAAAAGAGATACCCACCACCCGCAGCCCAAACCCTAGCTTAGATCGACCCCTCCCCCCGTCGCCCCCTTCCTCCCTCGTCCCCATCTCCTCGCCACCGCCCCCTTCCCGATCTAGCTTCTCTCTCTCGCTCTCTCTGCAGCAAACCCCTCTCAACCCTAGCGCTTGCAGCCGCCTCCCACCGCTGCTCCCCGATCCAGATCCACCGCTGCTCCCCGATCCAGATCCGCCGCCATCTCCCTGTCCACTTGCCGCCGGTCTGCACCCTCACATCCCCCACCTTTGCCGCCCATCCACCACGCCGCCCCACCCACGTCGCCTCACTGCTCCAGCCATCTTCGCCATCGGCGGCCGCCTGCCTCAACATCAACGAACACGCCAACTACTCCGTTCGCCTTGCTGCTCCAACGAAGACGCCTACCCACGGAGCAGATCGGGCGAGATTCATAGACAAGCGAGAAGAGGAGCCCCCCAACTACTCTACGCGTGCCGCCAGATCTTCAACGCCCAGCACCGACGTCTTCCTCCTTGGTCCGCCCAGGCTACCCCTCGGTCCGCGTCCCTGAGATGGTAAGCTGGTGCTGCGAGCTGGTTCGATGATTCGATTCCTGTTGGTACGAGCGTCCCGTTGATGATGTGCCGTTTGTTTGTTTTTTTACTCAGGCAGGGCACAAGGAGACGGCGCTCGACCTGGCAAGTTCGTCGACAAGGGCATCCAGGTCAAGCTCACCGGCGGCCTTCAAGGTTGATCCGATTCGCACAGCCCAAATCCCCTCATTTTTCTTCTGTCCCTTCCCAGTGTTATGATAGATACATCGTCAGATCCACTAGAGGGATCCCTATTTGTTTTACAAAATATGGTTATTTGTGGGTACATGTGCACTAGATAGGTTATGTTTCTTAGTACTCTGGACCTTGAAGATATGTCATGTTATAGAATGCAAGTCTGTATATCATGGTCGTCTCCTTAGTCTGCAAACAAATAAATCATTTCAAGTTTTTTGTCCATGTGTAGTCCATAAATATTAACAAAATTCAAATGATCAATTAATGAAAAGGATTAATCCCTAGATTCACTATATAGTCCATCAAGATTATATGTTTTTCCTATAACAGAAGTATTTCAAATCATAGGATAATTGTAGCTCGGAGACCACGGTCATGGTAGCTCATTTCATATCATTTGAATTTTTCCTATAAATATTACAATGACGCTGGATTGGAATGGATGCAGGTGGGTGGCCGAGGAGGACCACTAGCTGTCTGTCAATCGGACCACCGTCCTTGATCAACTTCCCGCGGCAGTCAAGCCAGCCATGCATATACATGATGCTGCTGCTACAAGTATGGTATCTTCCATAGCAAGGTTGAAAGGATCCTTAAAACAAGCTAGCTAGGCAACATCTGATCTGAGAGTACATAGTTATGGGCATGCATGTATACGTGCTGTAGGGAAGGGTTAATTAGCCATGGAGTAGTTGCCAGTAACCTCTTTCTATTTATGGAGTGTAAACAAAATAAGAGCCCACATACACTTGCATCTTTTCTGAACATTCAGCCCGTCCTGTTTAGTCGAACGAAGAAAAAATGCAAGGACACCAAAAGGTGTGTAGATACACAGATAACAAATATGTGGTTCCATACTAGTTGGAACACTTTTCGCTTAAATGATGTGCATGACAGATTTATCCAGCCGCTGCACTTTACTGAACAGTTGTTTCCTAGACATGTTGGGTTTTTCAAACCTTTTCTTGGGAGTAATTATACTTGTTAACTGTTGTCCTTTTGCAAGAAAAAGAAAAGTTGTTGTCCTGAATGAATGTAAAAATACTTTAACAAGCCCTTCTTTGTTGCATTTAGGGGCATTGCAAGGCACTGCAATTACCTCGGAGATCTACTCTTGGCGCTGATTAGCTACAGAAGCAGAAGGCCATGTTGTATTGTTATTGTAGACCGTGATGATCATGCAGAACTAAATGGCAAGTTCTTCTGTACATTGTTCTTTGATATCCAGTTTTGAATTGAAGTTGCATCGATCTCTAGCTTTGACGCCGTGTTGTGATCTAATCTGGTGCGTGCAGGCGCTGCGGGCCAAGGACCTGAACGAGATGTTCCCGGTGGTGGACGCAGAGGCGGCGCCCATGGAGGACGCCCCTCCACAACTGCTCCGATGCCATCCAAGTCTTCTTACCTTCAATTTCTTCTTCTTCCCTTACCCTCCATTCCTTTGACTGAGATGTGATGTGGTTTCCTGCCATGAATGAGCAGTTGTCGCCGGATGGATGTAGGACGACCGACCATGGATGAGCAGCAGCAGCACCCCCATGGTGAGCCCCTCCACCCCTTTGTTCCCCTCTATTTTCTGTTATGCTATAGTTTGGCCTCGGTTCCATGGCTTATTACTTGTTGTACGCCACGTCGAGGACCGAGTGTTTGAGCTGATTTGTGTTGTTGGTGGTCATCTAGCTACTGATTTTCTGCTGCAAGTTAGAATGCCTACTGTTCTGTGCTGTAGATGACTACTAAATTATCTAGTTTGCATCCCTTTGATGTCATGTATGCTACTGATTAGTTGCAGGTAATTAGAATGTTGTAGGTTCAGTACTAACATGGCCTAATCCATTGGAATAAATTAGATGGGAATATATCTAGTTTGTTAATATAAATCTGATTAGTATGTTTGCTGCCATTTTGTATAAATTAGATGGGCATAATCTATAACAAGCACTAATTGAACGAATCAATCTGATTAGTATGTTTGCTGCCATTTTGTTAGTCTGCAGAAGCATATCTAGTTTGTTAGTCAGCCACTTTTTTGCTAGAACCATAAATCCTGATGCATGCTGATTATGGTCTGGTCTGTTAGATCTGTTCTCCTGTTGCTTAAAATTTGACTGGATTCTGAATGTGTATCTGCTGGTGTGTATCTGCTGTTGCCTGGATTCTAAATCAACATGTCAGTATACTATATACCCAAAAAAAACATGCTTACAGTTCTTTTCATTTCTATGATCAATTTAGTTAGAGTTGCACATGTCAGTATACTATATACCAAAAAAATCCTAGCTAGTGAGAACATTTGTCACTCCATGAACACGTACTGGTTAGTGTTAGTCATACTATTTATCTACATGGCATTTGATGTCAATTCTTGCTTATAAGTTATTGGATCACTCCATGAACACATTCTTATTCTTATATTTTCATTCTTATTCTTTGCACAGGTGAAGTGTGAATCCAAGGCCGAAGCTGTGAATCATATCAACAAAGAGGAGCATATTATGTGTTGTAATTGTACGCATATCTGGGTTGTAGTATACTGAATTGTAATAGACTAATGTAGTCTTGTTTTGGACGAATTTCATTTGCTCTCTAGTATGTTCAAAACAATGATTGTGTATGTGATTTGAATACCCGTGAAATGGAAACATGACAAGAGGGTCCAAGTTATAATGGTTGTTTGACAAATTTCGAAATTTCTGACATGTGGGACATATTTTGAGATAAGCATGACATGTGGGGCTGGCTTACTAGTGGTACCCCAATGTATAATGGCTGAAACTATAAAAATCAATGGACTAAAAAGGCTACGGCCCAAAAATAAAATGGCTTAAATGTTGGGCCTAGCCCATGTAGTTGACCAAAATTAATCAAGAAAAAATATATAAAAAGGCCGAATTGTTGGGCTAGGCCCATGTAGAAAACCGAATTGGACCGGGCTGAATCTTGTGCCACATCAGCTTGCCACGCTGAATGCCTACGTGGCCTGGGGAGGTTGCTAGTGACCAAAACGAAACAATAGACGTATTTTGGTCGTAAACGTCTTCGACCATTCCAGAAGAAAGGTCGCTATAGTCAGTTTATGACGGCCAGCTTTTGACCTTCTGTTTTTGGTCACAAAAAGGTCGCAAATGGAAATTTGTGACCTTTCAGTGACCAATAGTGGTGGTCACAAGTTGACATATTTCTTTTAGTGATTATTAGAATTTGTCCGGGCTTATCCTTTGCTACATAAGGGATTGGGCCATCTTGCTGCACTTTATTTACTTTATTTACTTTTTGCTCGTTACTATTTATCTTATCACAAAACTATCTATCACCTACTATTTCAGTGCTTGCAGAGAAAACCTTGTTGAAACCGCTTATCATTTCCTTCTGCTCCTCGTTGGGTTCGACACTCTTACTTATCGAAAGGACTACGATAGATCCCCTACACTTGTGGGTCACCAACGACACTTCAGGGTCGTCCGTCTCATGAGGCGGGGAAGAAGGAGGAGGCGTTTCGCTTTCCATCATCTCCGGAAGAAGATCCCCCGAAGATGAACATTGTGGAGAAGGGCTATGAGCCGGACTGCAAAACATGTGTCTCGGTCGTTATTCTTAGGAAAAGAGCAGGGCATATTTACTAATGTGCCTTTGATTACTTACAGTTCGGTTGACGGTTGGTCCCCTTGTGGGCGCTGTGCACTAAGGATGCCCTCCGGGGCAGGGCTCCCTGGTAAAGGCTGCTTTCCTCATCTGGAAACCTCCGTTTCCAAGTCCTTAGGGGCAGCCCGTTTCTTCCAGTGGGGAGAAGGGATTCTAGATTCACCTCCCCGATCGTCCTCCAACACGGAGGCACTAATTCCCTGGGTCGGATGTGTAATGTATGAAGCCCGCTTTCGGCTTCTCTATTCCTCCCCTCGTCTTCTCCTGATGGCACTTGATAAGGTGCGCAAGCCAGCAACCTGGTTAGTACAGGATCCGGCGAGCCTTCGGGAAGAGGGGCCGAACACCTGATCCTCTTCGCCTTTCTTATCCAATCTTGGCCGAGGGTAATTTTTCAGATGTTGTGACGAATATAATGACAGCATGTTCGGTCATGGAGTTACTTACTTGGGTGTCTGGATGGTTGCAGTTGAGACCCGTATCCTTGGTTGTGTCCGGACACTTTATTCGTGATCCGAAGAATAATCGATACATCCCTTCGAGTGTCACGCCGAAGAAGTGTTGAAGGGTTTGCGGTCCTTCCGGGTTGAACCCCACATATGGAGAGATCGACGTTGGCATGGCAGGACCCGACGAACTAACATTACTTGAATTACTTTGATGAGACTGATGTCCCCCTTGAGGAGATCTCGTATGCAGTTTTGCAATGTCAGCACGTCATTAACTGGCCCCCAGTCCAGCCCTTTGTTGACCCATGATGCCAGTTGGGGCGGAGGGGCAGAGCGGAAGGCTAGGGCAGCTGCTCGCTTTGTACCTCGGGGTGCTGTGATGTAAAACCACTCCCATTGCCATTGATCGGACGCCTCCGGGAAGGAACCCTTTGTCCATGGGGCATCGGCACCTTTTCTTATTATAGCACCTCCGCACTCCGCGTGTCGCCCATCGATCGTCTTCGGCTTCACATTGAAGGTCTTGAGCCATAAGCCGAAGTGTGGGGTAATGCGGAGGAAGGCCTCACACACGACGATAAACGACAAGATGTGAAGGATGGAATCTGGAGTTAGATCATGAAAATCTAGCCCGTAATAGAACATGAGCCCTCTTACGAAGGGATCAAGACTAAAGCCTAGCCCTCAGAGGAAGTGGGAAACGAATACCACACTCTCGTTCGGTTCGGGAGTGGGGATAACCTGCCCTTGAGCAGGTAGCCTGTGAGGGATTTCAGCGGTCAGAAACCTAGCCTCCCTAAGCTTCTTGATGTCCTTCTCTATGACGGAGGAGGCCATCCACCATCCTTGAAGGTTGGATCCGGACATGGTTGAAGGTCCGGAGCGCTTAGACCGAACCTTGGGTGTTGGAACTCAAGGTAGGGGAAGGGAAGGATCGAGTGTGGAAAGAAAAGGACAGATCTTGGCCTCTTTATAAAGAGGGTGAATATCAAGCGTCCTCCGCGTGGCCGTTTGGAACTTGCCTAAAACCGAGGAGTCATACTAACGTCATGGTTGGGTTACCCACGCCCGTATTGATGAGAATCCCGTGATAAGGGGAACACGATCTCTGCTTTGACAAGACGTGCCAATAAAACCGCCTCGCAAGGCGCGCAACAGCAGGTTGAGAAAAACGGTTCGTATAATAACTGGGCCGCGGTGTGATGTCACGCTATGAAAAGTTGTCAGCGGATTAGATTTGTGGAATATTATGCTCTCTACGGTGGTACGTGGAATTTGTTTTGCAAAGCCGGACACGATTCATGTGTTCAAAATCTACCTAGGAGTATTCGGAGAAGGAACCCGCCTTGCAATGCCGAAGACGATCTGTGCGCCGGACTCATCATCATTGAAGCCTGGTTCAGGGGCTACTGAGGGATTCCTGGATTAGGGGGTCCTCGGACAGCTGGACTATGTACTTGTGCCGGACTGTTGGACTATGAAGATACAAGATTGAAGACTTCGTCCCGTGTCCGGGTGGGACTCTCCTTTGCGTGGAAGGTAAGCTTGGCTATTCAGATATGTAGATTTACTTCTCTGTAACCGACTCTGTGTAACCCTAGCCCCCTTCGATGTCTATATAAACCGGAGGGCTTAGTCTGTAGGAGAAGAACAATCATAATCATAGGCTAGCTTCTAGGGTTTAGCCTCTATGATCTCGTGGTAGATCAACTCTTGTAATACTCATATCATCAAGATCAATCAAGCAGGAAGTAGGGTATTACCTCCATAGAGAGGGTCCGAACCTGGGTAAACATCGTGTCCCCCACTTCCTGTTACCATTAGCCTTAGACACACAGTTCGAGACCCCCTACCTGAGATCCGCCGGTTTTGACACCGACAGTGTCCTCCATATGCCTCGGAGTGACACTTGCGTAGGATGTGTTCCTATTCATGCTCAGGTACACAACGTCTAATAACACCATCTACTCCTTCTTTATAAAGGTGTGGGTCATCCCAGAAGTAATGTCTTAAATCATAGAAGAACTTTTTCTTTTGCTGGTATGTGAAACTAGGTGGTATGAATTTAGCAACAATGTAATTAGCATAATCAGCATACCATGGAGCAGTATGAGAAGCATTTATGAAAGCTAATTGTTCATCAGGAAAGCTATCGTTAATAGGTAGTGGGTCATCAAGAACATTCTCTAACCTAGACAAGTTGTCTGCGACGGGGTTCTCAGCTCCCTTTCTATCACTAATATGCAAATCAAATTCTTATAGCAAGAGAACCCATCTAATAAGTCTAGGTTTAGCATCTTTCTTTTCCATAAGATATTTAATAGCAGCATGATCAGTGTGAACAGTTACTTTAGAATCAACAGTATAAGGTCTGAACTTATCACAAGCAAATACAGCTGCTAAGAATTTGTTTTCAGTAGTAGCATAATTTCTCTGGGCAGTGTCTAGAGTTTTACTAGCGTATTGAATAACATTTAGTTTCTTATCAACTCTTTGTCCTAGAACATCACCTACAGCATAATCTCTAGCATCACACATAATTTCAAAGGGTAAATTCCAATCAGGTGGCTGAATAATAGGTGCAGAAATCAAAGCTTTCTTAAGTGTTTCAAACGCTTCTACACAATCATCAGCAAAGACAAAAGGAATATCTTTTTGCAATAGATTATTCAGAGGCCTAGAAATTTTAGAAAAGTCCTTAATGAACCTCCTATAAAAACCGGCATCACCAAGGAAACTTCTTATACCTTTAATGTCCTTGGGACATGGCATCTTTTCAATAGCATCAACCTTAGCTTTATCAACTTCAATACCTCTCTCAGAAATTTTATGCCCCAAGACAATGCCTTCATTAACCATAAAGTGGCATTTTTCCCAATTCAACACGAGACTAGTATCTTCACATCTCTGCAAAACTCGATCAAGGTTGCTTAAGCAATCATCAAAAGAGGATACATAAACAGAGAAATCATCCATGAATACCTCACAAATCTTTTCACAAAAGTCAGAGAATATAGCCATCATGCATCTTTGAAAGGTAGCAGGTGCATTACATAAACCAAAAGGCATACATCTATAAGCAAAAGTACCGAAAGGGCAAGTAAAAGTGGTCTTTTCTTGATCCTCCGCTGACACATGTATTTGAGAGAAACCAGAGTAACCATCTAGAAAGCAAAAATGTATATGTTTGGATAGTCTTTCTAGCATTTGATCAATAAAAGGTAAAGGGTAATGATCTTTTTTAGTAGCTTTATTTAACTTGCGGAAATCAATTACCATCCTATAACCTGTAATAATTCTTTGCGGGATCAATTCATCTTTATCATTAGGAACGACAGTAATACCTCCCTTCTTAGGGACACAATGGACAGGACTTACCCACTGACTATCAGCAACGGGATAAATTATACTTGCCTCGAGGAGCTTTAGTATTTCCTTTCTTACCACTTCTTTCATCTTATGATTTAATCGTCGTTGGTGATCAATAACTGGTTTGGCGTCTTCCTCCAATTTTATTTTGTGTTGGCATAAAGTGGGACTAATGCTCTTAAGATCATCAAGAGTATATCCAATAGCAGCATAGTGCTTCTTCAGAGTTTTCAATAATCTTTCCTCTTCCTGCTCTGAAAGGTTAGCACTAATAATAACGGGATATATCTTCTTTTCATCAAGATAAGCATATTTAAGAGTTTCAGGTAATGGTTTAAGCTCAAACACGGGATCATCCTTGGGTGGTGGAGGATCCCCTAAGATTTCAACAGGCAAGTTGTGTTTCAAAATAGGTCCCTATTTAAAGAATACTTCATCTATTTCCCTTCTTTCATTCATAAACATATCATTTTCATGGTCTAGCAAATATTGTTCTAAAGGATCATTAGGAGGCATGACAATAGAAGCAAGACCAATAATTTCATCCTTACTAGGAAATTCTTTATCATGGGTTTGTCTACGAAATTTATCAAAATTAAACTCATGAGACATATCCCCCAAACCAATAGTAACAAGATCCTTTTCGCAATCTATCTTAGCATTAACAATGTTCAAGAAGGGTCTACCAAATATGATGGGACAAAAGTCATCTTGTGGGGAACCAAGAACAAGAAAATCAGCAGGATATTTAACTTTTCCACACAAGACTTCAACATCTCTAACAATCCCAATTGGTGAAATAGTATCTATTGGCAAGCTTAATTGTAACATCCATATCTTCTACCTCAGCAGGTGCAATGTCATGCATAATTTCTTCATAAAGAATGAGGTATTGCACTAGGACTAGCACCCATATCACATAAGCCATGATAACAGTGATCTCCTATTTTAACAGAAATAACAGGCATGCCTACGACGGGTCTATGTTTCTTAGCACCGGTTCTAGCAATTCTAGCATCTTGATCATAGAAATAAATAGCATGCCCATCAATATTATCAGCCAAGAGATCTTTAACCATAGCAATACTAGGTTCAACTTTAATTTGCTCAGGAGGTGTATATGTTCTAGTATTACTCTTACGAACCACAGTTGAAGCTTTAGCATGATCCTTTATCCTAACAGGGAAAGGTGGTTTCTCAATATAAGTAGTAGGAACAATAGGATCATTATAAGTGATAGTCTTTTCTTCAACTGTAATAGGTGCAACTACTTTTACTTCAGTGTGAGGATTATATTTAAACCACTTCTCCTTAGGGAGATCAACGTGAGTAGCAAATGATTCACAAAAAGAAGCTACTATCTCAGAGTCAAGTCCATATTTAGTGCTAAATCCATGAAAAGCATCGGTATCCATAAAATATTTAACACAATCAAACTTAGGTGTCATACATGACTCCTTTTTTTGAGGAACTGGGACAGTGGGAGAGGCTCCCACTGTCAAATATATTATATATTGCACAGAATTACAAGGCTGCAATTACATCATGTACAAGTTTCATCCCAACTACCTTTGTAATGGGGTAAAGACTAACTAAAGGGTGTAATTAATTAGAGGGTAGGGAGTCTAAAAGTAAGAAGATAAACTCTTTCTTATTATCTTTAACCCTATATTGAAGGAGACTAAAATCCTCCTTGAATCTGCTCAGCCAAGAGTGGTAGGATGGATTTATATCTCTGAAAAGTTTATTGTTCCTTTCTTTCCAGATGCTCCAGGATGCTTGAAGGATGATCTCCATGAACAAAGGCCTACCCCAATTGATTTTAGCTTGTTCTAGCCAGGACAGCCTAGTGGCTTGATCACCAGGGTCTAGCCCAAAGGTTGCCCAGCAATTTCTGCTAAATGGGCAAGTGAGGATCATGTGATCAATGTCTTCTTCTTTTTGGCCACAAAGTAAGCAGTTGAGATTAGTACCAATGTTATAATGCCTTCTCTTCAACATGTTTCTTGTGTTCAGTCTATCAGATAGCATGAGCCACCCAAAGACCTTGAGTTTAGCATTTACCTTTGATTTCCACAACCAGTGGTAAGTCTTGTGGGCCTTCATATCCCTAAAGTAGAATTTGTAGTATTTGCTGGCTGAAAATTCTCTTCCTCTCCATGGGTAAGTCCAGATATCTTTTGCATTCTGGGTATTGTCTAGTGTAATGTTTGTCACCAAGTTTTGCATATCTTGTAGTTCTCCCAGGGCTTGTGTAGAGAGTGGTAGAATGAATGCTTCTTCCAGCGAGTTTATGGTCAAGAAATCTTTGACTGAGCAGTCTTCATTTCTGACAAAAGAAAATGCCCTAGGATGTGTGTTGGATAGGACTTCTTCCAACCACAGGTCTTTCCACATTAGTACATTGTCCCCACATCTCATTTCCACCTTTGAAATTCCTCTAAAAATAGGAGTTAGCTTGAGGATGTACCTCCACCAGAATGATCCACATGGGTCCGAGGCATGTGGAATTTTATTGGTATAGTAGGTGGTCCAAAGTAGTTCTACCCAAGGAAGGTCATGGCGATTTTAAAACTTGTGTAAATATTTAAGTAGGAGAGCATCACTTTGTATCTTGAGATTTATGATTCCAAGCCCCCCACTCTTCTTAGATCTGCACACTCTATCCCACGCAGCTAGTGAGTTGCATTTTTCACCTTGTTCCGTCTTCTTTGTCCAAAGGCATCTCCTTCTTAGTTTATCCAACAGCTCAAGGATTTTAGGTGGGAATCTCAGAGTGCATAGTGCAAAAATTGTAAGTGAGGTGATGACTGTGTTTAGTAAGGAAAGTTTGGAGCCATATGACATCAACGCTAATGTGGATGTGAGCCTTCTTTCCATGTTACAGACAATAGGCATTAGATCCTGGACCGAAGGTTTGGAAGTCCCAAGAGGTAGTCCAAGGTATGTGAATGGCATTTTGCCGATTGTACATCCAAAGATTTGAGCTATATCTTTACTTAATACCTCATCACAATTTATTGGTATCAATGTTGATTTATGGAAGTTGATTTTGAGACCAATAGAAGTGGCATAGTCAGTGAGAATATTCTTCATTGTTTGTGCTTGATCAGGGCATGCCGGCTAATGATAATAGTGTCGTCAGCATATTGAATGACCGGGTAATCAATTTGGTGTTGTCTAGGGAAAGGTAATTGTAGCAGGCCATGTCTAAAAGCATCACTTATGGCTGCTTATAAGAGATCAGCAGCAAGAACAAAAATGAGGGGAGAGAGTGGATCACCCTGTCAAACACCACTTTTACAGATGAATTGTCTGCCCAGTACACCATTCAGGAGAACAGAAGATTTGCCAGAAGAAAATAAAGATTTGATCCATAAAAGCCATTTATCATCGAATCCCATGTGTTTCATTATTTCTAACATTGCATCATGTTCAATGGTGTCAAATGCTTTGGCAAAGTCTAATTTGAGGAGTACAATCTTATTCCTGGAGTTCTGGCAGTATATGTATTCAAAGGCCCAAGCGAGGCAGTCTTGGATTGCTCTTCCCTTAATGAAACCATATTGATTCCTGTGTATAATCTTCAGAATAATCTTTTGTAGACAATTGGCAAGTAGTTTTGTAATCACTTTGAGACAGCAGTTAAGGAGTGTAATAGGTCTGAAATCATTTACTGTAGCCGGTGAGGAAATTTTAGGAATCAAGGTAATATATCCTTCATTAATGTTTTCCAGGTTTAAGGTACCAGCATGGAATTGATATACCTGACTCCTTACCATCATCAGAATCCCAATCTTCAGAGTTGCGTTTAATTCTTTACAATAAATCCCATTTGAATTTAATAGTCTTCATCATAAAAGACCCAGCACAAGAAGTATCAAGCATGGTGCGATTGTTGAGAGAAAGGCGAGCATAAAAGTTTTGAATAATCATTTCTCTTGAGAGCTCATGATTGGGGCATGAATATAACATTGACCTAAGCCTCCCCCAAGCTTGAGCGATGCTTTCTCCTTCACGAGGCCAAAAATTATATATATAATTACGATCACGATGAATAAGATGCATAGGATAAAACTTCTGGTGAAATTCCAATTTCAATCGTTTATAATCCCAGGATCCCATATCATCACATAGCCTATACCATGTCAATGCATCTCCCTTCAAAGATAAAGGTAAAACCTTCTTCTTAATAACATCACCGGGCATACCTGCAAGCTTAAATAATCCACAAACTTCATCCACATAGATTAGATGTAAATCGGGATGCAATTTCCATCTCCTGCAAAGGGATTAGCTAGTAGTTTCTCTACCATACCCGAAGGAATTTCAAAGTAAACATTTTTAGTAGGTTCAGTAGGTTGAGAAGCAACTCTTTGCTCTACTGGTCGGGGTGAAGATACCCCGAACAAGCCCCTCAAAGGATTAGTTTCCATAGTAACAAGTGACAGTAAATTTCAGCACACTATATAAATGTTTCCTTACCAAGTTCCACTTACCAAAGGCGCTTCACTCCCCGGCAACGGCTCCAGAAAAGAGTCTTGATGACCCACAAGTGTAGGGGATCTATCGTATTCCTTTCGATAAGTAAGAGTGTCGAACCCAACGAGGAGCAGAAGGAAATGACAAGGGGTTCTCAGTAAGGTATTCTCTGCAAGCACTGAAATTGTAGGTAACAGATAGTTTCGTGATAAGATAATTTGTAACGGGTAACAAGCAATGAAAGTAAATAAAGTGTAGCAAGGTGGCCCAATCCTTTTTGTAGCAAAGGACAAGCCTGGATAAGTTCTTATAATGAGAAAAGCGCTCCCAAGGACACATGGGAATTATCGTCAAGCTAGTTTTCATCACGCTCATATGACTCGCGTTCGTTACTTTGATAATTTGATATGTGGGTGGACCGGTGCTTGGATACTGCCCTTTCTTGGACAAGCATCCCACTTATAGTTAACCCCTATTGCAAGCATCCGCAACTACAAAATAAGTATTAAGGTAAACCTAACCATAGCATGAAACATATGGATCCAAATCAGCCCCTTACGAAGCAACTTATAAACTAGGGTTTAAGCTTCTGTCACTCTAGCAACCCATCATCTACTTATTACTTCTCAATGCCTTCCTATAGGCCCAAATAATGGTGAAGTGTCATGTAGTCGACGTTCACATAACACCACTAGAGGAGAGACAACATACATCTCATCAAAATATCGAACGAATACCAAATTCACATGACTACTAATAGCAAGACTTCACCCATGTCCTCAGGAACAAATGTAACTACTCACAAAGCATATTCATGTTCATAATCAGAGGGGTATTGATATGCATCAAGGATCTGAACATATGATCCTCCACAAAATAAACCAACTAGCATCAACTACAAGGAGTAATCAACACTACTAGCAACCAACATGTACCAATCTGAAGTTTTGGTACAAAGATTGGATACAAGAGATGAACTAGGGTTTGAGAGGAGATGATGCTGGTGAAGATGTTGATGGAGATTGACCCACTCCCGATGAGAGGATCGACGGTGATGATTTCCCCCTCCCGGAGGGAAGTTTCCCCGGCAGAACAGCTCCGCTGGAGCCCTATATTGGTTCCGCCTCGTGGCGGCGGAGTTTCGTCCCGTAAGCTTGCTTCTGATTTTTTTTCCAGGGTAAAAGACTTCATATAGCAGAAGATGGGCACCGGAGGGCTGCCAGGTGGCCCACGAGGCAGGGGGCGCGCCCAGGGGGGTAGGGCGTGCCCCCCACCCTTGTGGCCAGGGTGTGGGCCCCCTCTGGTACTTCTTCCGCTCAATATTTTTTATTAATTTCCAAAATGACTTTCGTGGAGTTTCAGGACTTTTGGAGCTGTGCAGAATAGGTCTCCAATATTTGCTCCTTTTCCAGCCCAGAATCCCAACTGTCGGCATTCTCCCTCTTCATGTAAACCTTGTAAAATAAGAGAGAATAGCCATAAGTATTGTGACATAACGTGTAATAACAGCCCATAATGCAATAGATACCGATATAAAAGCATGACGCAAAATGGACGTATCACCACCGCCGCTCTTCCACCTCCTTCGTCTTCATCCAGCACCAGTCCGTCGCCAGCATCATCGTCATCTACCCCGACCGCTTCGTCTACTCCGACAACCGCGAGCGATATTGGCCCCGCGCCGATTGATGCCGCAACCATCGTTGAGTCCTTCTCTGCTAGCCTCTCCGACTTCTCTGACATGGCATACAGCTCGTGCAGGTCCCCATCTACGCACGCCCGGTGCTGGCAACACCGATGCGTGCCTTCGTCCACCACGTGTCCCCGGGCCTGGCAAGCCTGGAGCGGCGCTTCGTCGACTTTGTCTTCGTCCGTCTACGCATGCCGGTGCTGGCAACACTAACGCGTGCCTTTGTCTACGACGTGTCCCCGGGTTTGGCACACCCGATGCGATGCGTCATCAACACCATCTTGTTTCCGGCGCACCACTACTTTGACACCACCGTGCCCATGCTAACTCAACGCCTCCTTGCGCCCGCAGCTTCACAGCGACTTCCTCGACACCGGCTACCGCAACTCAACATCGACCACCGCTTTCTTCGCATGGCTACCTCAACCACGGCTACACCACCCTACGCTCTCGACTACCTCAACATCGGTACAAAGGGCTACCGCCTTGCTTGAGCAACCTCATCGGTTGCCACTCCAGCCACGACTCCCGCGATGCATCAACTGTTACGACTGTGGGAGGTAGTCCATCGGCTTGCCTTCGAATTCTTCTCCAATATCACCGTCTGCGTTGTTACCATTGTGACTACGGGGGGATGTTAAGTATAATGTATATTAGGAAGTATAGGATAGACTAGGATTTGTTCTTGCCTTGTCACTCCAAGTTGGTCATTATACTCCTATATATATATGCCCACGAGGCTCAAGCAATAAAAACAACTATTCCACCAATCCCTCTATCCTTTCTAACAATATTATTTAGATCCACACCACCCGCCTCAACTCCGTCGAGTTCATCATCGCGCATCAACACATTCTTCAAGAGATCAATGCCTGACCTCCACTCCTCTTAAACATCTCGCATGTTTGTGCGTCGAGGATGCCTCCATCGGATGTAGTATCACCCTTCCTACGAGTGCTCTAAGGCCTAACACTCGGACAAGCGCTGCTGCAGGAATGCCCGGTAGTGGCGGGGCGCTAATATAGGCATCATGGTACATGTTAGCGCAAGTGACACATATATATCATTATGGATAACGCAATGATATGAACAAATGACTGGATTTCGTAGTCCAAACTGCTAGATCAAGTCCAATTCTGCTAACAATATATATATGAGCAAGTGCAGATTAAACTAGAGCTAAATCATACTACGGTAGTATTAATGAGCAGAATCTGGTTGTGGTGTGGGGGCATTCTTGGCGGAATTATCCCCATGACACCTCACCATCGGGCTCTCTGAGTCGGAATCAGAGATGTCACCTATTCCAGTGCCCATTCGAGGATCAATTCTGGACTACTCCGAGGCGGCATTCGAGCGCGCTCTGCATAGTTGGCCTCCGAGAAGATCACGTGTGTTGCATTCCTGAATTCTCTGTTGACACTCATCTTGCACATATCGACTTCGTGCTGACATTGATTGTTCTCGCGTGTGATAGCCTCTGCCTCCTTCGGCTCCCACATGCAATCTCTCCAGCAAAACACCACATTGTCTATCCTTCTTTCCCACGCCACCAATATCCTCCACCGCAGCCTCTCCAATTCATGTGGTGAGGACGGAAAGGGCGACGCTGGATTGGAGGATGAAGGTGTGGTACGGTAAGTCTTACGAGGATGCCTAGGAGCCATGGAATCCCTCTTAATGATTACCTTAGTGCAAAATTCATGATCTAACTTCACAATAAAAAATAATTCATATTATTCAATCTATACATGGCATCACACAACAACAATAACATTTAAGAAAAACATATTTTTAAAGATAGCGTCATTTACCAATATTGGTAGAACTAGCTAGTACGACGATACATATAAGCAGGTTTGTCAAGTCTACTTCATTATGTTTTTAATGCTAACAACATAGTATGCCATAACAACTTCCATAGATTCAACAATATTACGATCGTAGTTCAAACATCTCAACCGCACAGTGATAAAAGTAGCTACGGTGAAGGGGGAAACTCCTCATCAAAGTCACAGTCAGATTCCGAGTCATCATCCTCGTTGGAGAACTCAGCAATGTTGAACATGGCGAGCCATTACTTCTTACCTGTGTTGGGTTTTGGATCTGGGACGACCACTTGCCCCAAGACCTCTCGAAAACACCATAGTACCTCCCGTTCCCCGCCATGTTCAATGAAAGAGTGCTCTAAGCCATGCAAATAATTAAAGTTAAAAATCTACGGAAAAGTTAACATGACCTTTGTTTAATATTGGACATATTAACTGCCAAAATTTGATGAAACAGAAAACAATTAATGTTTCGCTAAAACATTGACACTTAGTATGAATCACTGTAGAAATTTGAAGGCATGTACTATAACACAATATGAATATAGCATTCATGGGAATAGCCAAGTCTGTAACAAACTAATGATATACAACATCGGTTGCATCAGAGTACATAGCATACATAGCAATCACACAAATATCCTAACACTAGATATAGCCAAAATCTGAGAAAGTAGTGGTCCAAATTATATGCCAAGGTTTTGCATGTTAGAAATGAACCTAATAGTAATTGCCATGAGCAACCATACTTCACTTAGTCTCCTAACAGAACAATCACCTTAAACAATAGTTAATTGAGTTAATTAACCTCAACACCAAGAAAATAGCTAATCGAGCTAATTAACCTAAAACAATAGCTAATCGAGCAAAGGCCAGTCGCCGCCATGGTCAGCCGCCCCTGTCACGCTTCCATTTCGAGAGGGGGATAAAGAGGAGGTGGAAGAAGGATAAGGGGATGGACTTGCCGGAGTTGCCGAAGAGGCGGGCAAAACCTTAGCCACGAGGGAGGGTCACAGGTGGCCGTTGGAGGATGTGTGCGACGAATCCAGTTGGAGGGTAGGACTGAGCGGAGGGAGGTGGTCCCATGAGAGTGCTGCGCGCCCCGGGATCAGTAGACGAAGGTGGTGGCGGCGAAGGCTCACGCGAGGGAGAGAAGAGACTGGGCTCTCTCCCCCCCTCTCTCTCTCTCTCTCTCTCTCTCTCTCTTCCCTTCTTTTTTCATTTGGGCCCAAAACAACTTATTTTTAGAAGAGGACCAAAAAACTGGGGAAAATATGTGAACCCATGGTGCCACACCCATAGGTTTTTGGCACCAACCAAAAAGATTGGGCATTACCTTCATAAAAAATGAATTTTTGTTTGGCCAGTTCAAGAAAATTGGCATTTAAATTTAGAAAAATTCAAACGACGCCAGAAAAGGGCAAAATGCTTTTCTATTTTACATTGGATTTCAACCTCAAAAATTTTCATGGTTAATACACACCATTGAAATCCCATACTCAAATATTGTAATTTTGAGTTGGTTTTCTATTTTTGAAGCATTGACTGATTTCCGGCCGCTAAAAAGGGGGAAATAGTTCTTCAGTTCAAAATAACATGTAAACGAGCTCGGAAAGGGAAGGAACTTTGAGTGGTTCCTTCATAGGACACTTGTAGGGTGTGGTAAAAAATCAAGAACGTTACGGCAAAAACTTGATGCACTTGGTGTATGAATTGAACACTCTCCGGTGAACTGTCAGGGTCCCAAATGGAAACCACCCACTTGCACGGGCAACTCCATTTTTTTACATCATTTCAACTTCAAACTTTTTCCATGATTAATACACATCACTGAATCCCCATGCTAAAATTAGGCAACCTTTGGAGTTGTTTTCCTATTTTAAAAACATTAACATATTTTTGGGCTACTAAAAAGAAAAAACTCTTTGGTTCAAAATAATGTGCAAACGAGCTCAAAAATGGATGAAACTTGGCATGGTGCCTTCATATGACCGTTGTATGGTGTAGTAAAAAAATTTGAGAGCGCTACGGCAAAAAATTGGTCCTCTTTATGTACAAATTGAACACTCTCCGACGAAGTGTCAGGGTTTTGAACGGAAACCACCCACTGCCACACACAACTCCAATTTTTTTTACATCATTTCAACTTCAAACTTTCCATGATTAGTACACAAAATTGGAAGCCCCATTCTCAAATTTGGCCACCTTTTGAGTTGGTTTCCTATTTTCGAAGCTTTAACTGATTTTCTGACCACTAAAAAGGGCAAAAAGCTCTTCGGTTCAAAAGAATGTGCAAAGAAGCTCGAAAAGGGATAAAAATTGGCACGGTGCCTTCATAGGACCGACGTAGGGTGTGCTAATTTTTTTTGATAGATTTATAGTAAAACTTGATGCACTTTGTGTACGAACTGAATAATCTCTCACGAAATGTGAGGGTTTCGAATGGAAACCATCCACTTGCACACATAGGGCAAAAAGCTCTTCGGTTCAAAAGAATGTGCAAACAAGCTCGAAAAGGGATAAAAATTGGCACGGTGCCTTCATAGGACCGACGTAGGGTGTGCTAATTTTTTTTGATAGATTTATAGTAAAACTTGATGCACTTTGTGTACGAACTGAATAATCTCTCACGAAGTGTGAGGGTTTCGAATGGAAACCATCCACTTGCACACATAACTTGATTTTTTTTATAGAATTTCAACTTCAAACTTTTTTCATAATTAATACACACCATGGGAATCTCCATACTCAAATTTGTCCACTATTCGAGTTGGTTTCCTATTTTCGAAGCACTAACTGATTTTCCCACCACTAAAAAGGGCAAAACGCTCTTCAGTTCCAGTTAACGAGCAAGCAAGCTCAAAAATGGATGAAACTTGGCATGGTGTCTTCATAGGACCCCATTAGGGTGTGATAAAAATTTGAGATTATTATGGCAAAAATTTGATGCACTTCGTGTATGAACTCAACACTCTTTGGCAAAGTATCAGTGTTTCAGACGGAACCACACACAACTACAAATTTTACATTATTTCAACTTCAATTTTTTTTTTCATAATTAATATGCACCATTGGTTGCTCCATGCTCAAATCTGGCCACCTTTTGAGTTTGTTTCCTATTTTCGAAGCACTAACTAATCTTCGGGCCATTGAAAAGGGAAAAGGGCTCCAGTTTCAAATAATGTGCAAACTAGCCCGAAATGGGATGAAACTTGGCATGGTCTCTTCATATATGACCCTTGTAGGGTGTGATAAAAATTAAGAGCGTTACAACAAAAATTTGACGTACTTCATGTACAAACTAGACAATATTCGGCGAACGAGGCACTCGCCTTCCACATAACACAATTGTTTTACAACATTTCCACTTTAAATTTTCTCTATGTTGAATATACACCACTGAAAGCACCATACTCAAGCTTGGGACTACTCTTGGCTAATAAATATGGTATGTTCAAGCACTTTCCTAACGTTCAAGACCTGTGGCGGGCGAATATTGGTACCCGCCACTGCTAATTCAGAAAAATTTCAAAAATGTTTGACGCGGGTTAGTGAAATATTGTAGTGGCGGGCCCTAATAATTGCCCGCTACAACTACGTCGATACTCAGTGGCGGGGACCCTAAAGTACCCGTCATCATTGTTTCTGTCACACGGCTAATTCTGTGAAAGCTTAGGAGTGACGGGTCAAAATAGTGCCCGCCACCACTGAGCATTTAATAGCGGTCGGTACTTCTTTCCACCCGCTACTGAACTTTTTCAAAATAGTTGTGGTAGGTGACAATAGTCGCCGGCCACTAATTTGAGTCCATTTATAAACCTTTTCCCAGTAGTGAAGCCAAGCCCTTGGTCTGCCCAAACACGATCATGGAAAGTGGGCGAAAAAGACCGAAAGGAAAATGAGATTCTCATACCAGGGGAGATCGATGACAGAGTAGAGAAACCCTGACAAAGTAGAGAAACCCTAAATAGGGCGTTAGCTTGGCTCAATTCACTTGTAGCTTTGGTTATTCTATATAATTAAGAAGGTGAACCCCACAAACATATTTATCTCGAGATGTTATTATGTCATCTCAACATGCAATAATGCATGGAAAATGGTTCACCTCAACATGCAAACATGCATTTGAAAAGGCTTAAATACTACAACAACAATAAAGCCTTTAGTCCCAAACAAGTTGGGATAGACTAGAGGTGGAACTCATAAGATCTCGCAACCAACTCATAGATCTGGCACATGGATAACAAGCTTCCACGCATCCCTGTCCATGACTAGTTCTTTGGTGATACTCCAGTGCTTTAGATACCTCTTTACAGACTCCTCCCACGTCAACTTCGGTCTACCCCGACCTCTCTTGACATTATCAACATGCTTTAGCCGTCCGCTGTGCACTGGCACTTCTGGAGGCATGTGCAGAATAAGCCTAAATCATCTTAGATGATGTTGAACAAGCTTTTCTTCAATCGGTGATACCCAACTCTATCCCGTATATCATCATTCCGGACTTGGTCCTTCCTTGTGTGGCCACACATCCATCTCAATATGTGCATCTCTGCCACACCTAATTGTTGAACATGTCGCCTTTTCGTCGGCCAACACTCAACGACATACAACATTGCGGGTCAAACCGTCATCATATAGAACTTGCCTTTCAGTTTTTGTGGAACTCTCTTGTCACAGAGATTGCCAGAAGCTTGGAGCCACTGCATCCATCCGGCTTTGATTCGATGATTCACTCCTTGATCGATATCCCCATCCTTCTGCATCATAGACCCCAACTATCTAAAGGTGTCCTTCTAAGGCACCACCTGCCCATCAAGGCTAACCCCCTCCTCCTTCTCGTGCCTAGTTGTACTGAAACCACACCTCATGTACTCGTTTTAGTTCTATTAAGTCTAAAACCTTTGGATTGCAAGGTTTGTCTCCATAGCTCTAACTTCCTATTAACCATCGTCCGACTATCAACGACTAGCAAAGAGCATACACCATAGGATATCTCCTTGTATATCCCTTGTGACCTCATTCATCACTAGAGTGAAAAGATAAGGGCTCAAAGCTAACCCCTAGTGTAGTCATATTTTACTCGGGAAGTCATCAGTGTCACCATCACTTGTTCGAACACTTGTCACAACATTATCGTACATGTCCTTGATGAGGGTAATGTACTTTGCTGAGACTTTATGTTTCTCCAAGCCCACCACATGACATTTCGTGGTATCTTATTATAGGCCTTTTTCAAGTCAATGGACACCATATGCAGGTCCTTCTTTTGCTCCTTGTATCTCTTCATGAGTTATCGTAAGAAGAAAATGGCTTCCATGTTCGACCTCCCAGGCATGAATCCTATCTGATTTTTTGTCACGCTTGTCATATTTCTTAATCGGTGCTCAATGACTCTCTCCCATAGCTTCATTTCAAGGATCGCCAGCTTAATTCCACAGTAATTAGTACAACTCTGAACATCCCCCCTGTTCTTGAATATTGATACTAATATACTCCGTCTCCATTTCTATGGCATCTTATTTGCCTAAAAATGAGGTTGGAAAGTTTAGTTAGCCATACTAGCTATGTCTCCGAGGCCTCTCCACACCTAAAAAGGCTTAAATATTGCAATTATATTATGCCACCTACATTAAACAAATATTCTATAATTATACAATAATCATATGTATTTTCAGTTTTAGTTCTTATATCTTGATTCTAATGTTCATGTTCATGTAACCAAATCTTTTTGAAATATATTGCAGGCAATTCTCGCAGGGACGCGCATCATATCATCTATTTTTATACATACGAACTATTTCAAATTTCTTCCCTGCAATAAGAAAAAACTAATTCAAATTCCTGGGCTCCATTTTGCGCTCCGGCCTGGCCCCCAAAATTGCCGGACACGGCCCTACTCATAAGCGCAGCACCTGGGTGGGTCGCGGAATCCGACAGTCCTCCCGATTTCGAATCAGAGATTCCCCACCTCTCTCGCACGCTGTCTCTCCGGGAGGACGACGACGGAGGCGCGGCCCAGCACGGCACGGCTACCGGAGCTGGCTGATCGGCGGCTCTATTAGGGCAGGATGCAGCAGAATCCCGCCGAGGCCATGGAGGTGTCCGCGCCGTCGGAGGCCGGGGCGCCCAAAGATATGGGGCCGTGGCTAGGGTTCTGGGAGGTGTCGCGCCGGCGGTTGACCCCCGACGACCCCTTCTTCGCCGCCGGCGACATGGAACGCGAGCTACTCGCCAAACACGTACGTCCCCCATGCCCCTCCCGTCAAACCGATTCTAGCCAATGATTTATTGATTTTTCATGAGCGTCTAGCGGAAGATCTTCTGGATTTGACAGATCCCCAAATCAAACCAATTTTAGCTAAATATTGGTGCCTTATCCTTGAAGGAATAAACCATGGCATTTCCATTCCTTTGGAATCTTGTCCAGTGGAGTTCATAGAGCATCAAATTGGTTGGTGCTACCTCTGAATTTAGTGGTCTGCACTACGCAGGATCGTGAGTTTTACTCCCTCTGTAAACTAGTGATCTAAATGCTCTTATATTAGTTTACAGAGGAAGGACATGTTAATTTTGCAGAAACTGGGTGCCCTTGACCGGGACTCACAAGGAACTTAGAGTAGCTTATATCAACTGAATTGTGGATTTCATTCTGTTCCTATGTTTCCTTCAATTAGTATTGTTTCATTTCTATGTTGTACATCGCTCTCATACTTAAGTGGTTTGGCATGTGTATGCCCATGTGTAGGTTGCCCTGGATCTCTCGGATGATGACCGGTATCAACTTGAGAAGATGGATGTGGCGAGCGTGAGGTACTGAGGCAGTTGATGATCTTTGCATATCATTTTGTTGTTCACCAGTGATTGGTACTAGATTGTGCTTCTTGTTTCCCCACAGTATGTTCAGTATCGACTATCGACATGGTTTCGTATTCATTTGAACTCGATCTGAATGCTACCTGAACACAAGGGATATGACGGAATAGGGACCTATGATTAGTGGATCATACATCATAGTGCAATCTGCAATGCAGTAGATTCTGTTTCCATTCCTATACGTGTAGTATCCACAATACTGATCTGACAGTTATGTGTGATAATATATGCATTGATAGATGTAGAGTGGCGACAGAGTAACATAGTTTAACAAACACTCAGTATTACCTTGTCTTGATTATGACTGACACATAAATTAAAATGGAGTGTATATATGTATTTGCATCATCAGAAACATAAATACATTGCGCGCAATAGATATAATTGTTTGAGCAAATGACAGTCGGATGTTTAAAAACTCAGTTCTTCTATACTAGTCTGTTATGCTGTACTGCAGCAAAATTTTCCCTTTGCATGTTATGAACTACAGCATATAGTTTGTCCTGTTCCATCGTTCTGTTGATTCAGTCATTTGTCTAAAAACTCCTGCAGCATGGTATGTTGTCCAATTGCTGGTTGCGGTGCTCATCTAGATTGCTTGGAGGACTTTGAAGACCACTACAGCACTCGGCATACTGCTTCATGCTCTGTATGTTCAAGAGTGTACCCAACATCAAGGTTGCTGAGTATTCATATTTCTGAGGCGCATGATTCCTTCTTCCAAGCAAAAGTCGCTCGTGGTTTTCCTATGGTAATGTAATCCATCATAACAATGCATTTCTCAATATACTTATTACTTAAATTGCACAATAGCCGATTTGTACACAATCTCAATATTCCCAGCAGTGTCCTTTCTATGATTATCTGAAGATATTTTATAGTTATCAACTGCAGCATCAGTCAGCATTCACATGCTTACTATCCTATTCAGCTAATGGAGCTTTCATAGATTATTAGATTTATTTCATATAAACAAATCATTAGGGTTTGACACAGGCAAATTTACAGAACTAACTTGGAGAACCATATGTACGCTGAGGTTTGCATTTTTCTTCTTCTGAAACAGTACGAATGTTTGGTGGAGGGTTGTGGGGAGAAGTTGAAGACGTACAAAAGTCGGCAGCAGCATCTTGTTGATAAGCATCAATTTCCCAACTCATTTGAATTCTTCAAAAGGGCACAACCTTCCCAGCGGCATCGTCAGAAGTATCATCGAAGGCAGACTGCTTATAAGGGGGAGGAGACAAGGGATACTGTCATGGACGTTGATGGAAAGAATCCAAGGCAATCAAAATCGAAATATCGACCGAAGCAACGGGATCATAAGGAACCGAAAGAAAATGAACATTGTCACAAGGAGTCAAAAGAAAATGAACATCACGAGAAGGAGGCCAAGGAGAGCGACATGGAGGTCGAACAGAAGATTGATGAACTGTCCTCGGCTGTATCAAGGCTGAGTACTGCAGATTCGGTGCCTTCGAGCGTAACCTTTGGCCATCGTCGTTCTCGTGGTCTTACTTTTGTACCAAGGTCTATTAGGCAGAACAAGCAGGTCTCTCAGCCAGAAGCAAACTGACAATTCTTCAACAGATTATCAATGTCGAATACGGATTTCCCTTGTACTTGGACGTTTAAAGTTTTCACTGTATTTGTATCATGATCGATGTTTTTTTCGGGTTGCCTATTTGGTGTTCTGCCTGCTATAAGCTTCGTTTATAGATATGATTGTTTTTTTCTTTATGATGTTAGAACATCGCTATTCTATCCCAAAAATCCGGCAATCCTTCAGTTGTGCCGACCATGCAAGCGGAGCACTCCGTGGAGCCGTGATAGAGGCCATGGTCGACGAGCGCGAAGTGCTGGAGCACGAGCTCCATTGCGGCCGTAGCGGCGCCAATGGAGTGATGGAAAACCGAGCCGGAGCTCGCCGGAGGTGCTCGTGGAGAAGATGTTGAGTGTGGCGGCAACGTTGGTCGCGTGCGGGAGGCTGGCCAGGACACCAGGTGGCATGCATGAGACTGGTTGAATGAAAGCCGCGCTGGAAGATCCGCCTGCCGCAGCGACCTGTCGCCGTTCCCCTGGAGAGCTGCGGCGAGGAGGGAGGTGGGTCTCGCGCTCGCTACGTAGGGTGGGCCGGTCAATTAGCTCCGACCGCTGTGTACTGTAGCAAAGGTTCTCGAAAAAAAAGGTAGGATCTGTGAGTGTTTTCCTTTTTCATTTATTCCACTGCATAGAAAAGCCAAAAATGATCGTGATCTCACTAAAGTCCGTGAATTCAAAAAAAGCTGCACAAATTTGAAAACACGTTAACAGATTTTTTAAAAAACGTTCACAAGTTCAAATTTTTCACAAAATTTAGAGAAATGGTTGTAGATTTCGAAAATGTTCATTAATTTTAAAAAATTGCGAATTAAAAAAAATTATGTGCGTGAAAAAAATGTTCACAAAATTTAAAACAATCACGGATTAAAGACTCACCGTTAATCTAAAAAAAATCACATACTTGAATAGAGTTTGCGAATTCAAAAATGTTCATGAATTTGAAGAATGTTTATTGATTCAAGAAATATTCACGAATAAGAAAAGGTGATCACAACTTTGGACAAGGTTCATGAATTTGAAAAGGTTTGTGACTTCCATAAATGCTTGTGGATTAAAAAAGTTCACGAATTTGGAAAATTTGCATGAATTCAGAAAAAGTCAATGGATTGAAAAAATGTTCGTCAATTTGAAAAGAAATCAGGATTTGTTTTAAAATGTGGATTAAAAAATAATCATGAATTCAAAAATGTTTGTCGATTCAAATGTAGTTCCATATTTGAAAAAATGTTCAGAAATAGAAAACTGTTGTTCATGTTTTTTTTGGCTAAATCAGAAAAGGAAACCGATGAAAACCCAGAGGAAAAACACAGAAAGAAAACTAGAAAAGTCGATGGAAGAAAACTGAAAGGAAGGTTCCTAAGGGGCTGTTTGGATTGAAGCTACAGAGGCCTAGCCAAAATATTGGCATTGACTGAAGGTTGGGCATCTATTTGGTTGATGGCCAACTATTAGGCACGCCCAGGCTGATGCAGTTCATTTTCTTGCCAATTCACGGGGGAGCTCAGGGCGGCCGGGTGATGCGCCAATATTTTGGCGTGCCAACGGATTGGTAGGGCCAGCCGGGGCTCAACCCAAACAGCTCTGTAGCCGAGGAAGCGAAGCAAGCGAGCACTTCCTAATGGGTCTTCCATTTCCCTACGGCAGTGGGCGATCGAAGGGTATTGCGATACATATCATTCATGCTAATGTCCAGCCACCATTCCCCATGGCTCGGAATGGCGTGCATCAATTGCTAACTCGCTAAATGATATTATCTTGGATTGTAGTTCATGGGACGATTTGGGAGCCAGAACAATAGTGTGCTAGGGAGCAAAATAAGAAAGGACCTCCTATATGACGTGCACCACGTCAAACATATGCGTACTCGCTCATGAGCTACTGTGTTGGGCGGTAACCTAGGACAAACTAGGACTCGGAGCAATAGCGTGCTAGGGGCAAAAGAAGAGAGGGACCTCTTATATGATGTGCACTTCGTCCAACAGACACACGCCGCATCATGAGCTCTCCTGACTGGGCCGACCCAGCAGCACGCAAACAGTCTCCTATCTCTAAACTGTGGATTACGGAAAAGTAGTATGGGGGTTCAAAGTTTGAAGTATGAGCCTTGTTTGTGACATTCAAAGGAAAAGTAGTATGGGGGTTGACGACTGAAGAAGAAAACAATATGAAAAAAGTCATGCGGGTATGAGGGGTCGAACACGACGATCGGTTTACACATTTTTTGAAAATTCAAACGTGATATTTTTTTGAGAAAAGAGAATATTTTGTGAAATGCGAACATTTTCAAATGTGCAATTTTTAGAAAACTCAAACATTATGTGAAATGCGAACATTTTTCAATCTGTGAACATTTTTTGAGAAACGGGAAAATTCCTGAAATTTTGAATTTTTGTTTGAAAATAGTAACTTCTATTGAAAACATGAAAAAATAAACTCCAAATAAGATTTGGCAACATAGTATTTTTTTTGATTTATGAATATTTTCGAAAAACAAAAACATTTTTCTAAATTCGAGCAATTTTTTAAACATGGAATTTTTTGTAAAGCTGGAAAACAAATTTTGGAACTTGATTTTTTGTCAATTTGAACATTAGTAAAAAATCTGAACAAATTTGAAATTCTAAACATATTGCTGAAAATGTGGAAATTGTTTGAGATGTGAACAAATGTTGAAAATCATGAAAAATAAATTTAAAATGCTGACATTTATGGAAAAGAAACAGGAAACAAATAGGAAAAGGAAATAAAAAGGAAACAGGAAATACGAGAATAAAAGAAACAGAAAAATGGAAAAACAGAAGGAAAAAAATACTAATGAAACAAGCCAGACTGAAAAAGCCAGGTTATCGAACGTTCTGGAGGTTCCTAAATCCGGTTGAAAACTAGCATAGAAAAACCTGTGCTTAGGCTGCTAAATGAGCTGGCCCACTACTATGCTTTCTCGCTCGTTTCTTTGCGTTTACATTTGATTGACAACTTGCGCAATGAATGTCAATTAGGGCAAATGCTATATCTCACTTACAACCAGTACTCCTTCGGTCTCGTTTGAAGCAATTTCGCCCTCCGTACGGTCTTGTGCCTGCCCGTTTTCCGTCTGTTATTTCCTTTCGCTATTTCAGATCAAGGAGATATCAATTCCTATTAAGCACTGCAGGCGCCCATTACAGTGCAATTTGCAAATGGGCGCCTGCAGCAGTCCAAGCTGGGCCGGGCCCATTCTATTTTTTCTTGTGATTTAGAAACGTTAAAAGGTGCGAGAACTGGGATTTGATCCATACTACCGCTCGTTGCGACCGCTCCACTCTAACCACCATGCCATCGGCCCTCTAGTGTGCAAAGATATTTCGCTTCTGCATTTTATTTCATTTCTTCACTTTGCAAAACACGGTTTTGGGAAGCTTCCAAAACCGGTTTTTCCCGGTTCGCGGTTTAGTTCATGGTTGGCTTAATTTGGTTTTTTCCTTTTCTCTTTTTCTTTTGTTTTTAAATATGTGATTTTTTAAAAGAATTTCGTGTTTTCTAAAATCAATGAACTTTTTTCGAATTTGATGATTTTTTTCAAAAACAACAAACTCTTTTCAGATTACATGAACTTTTTTCAAATTTCATGAAATTTGAAATCAAACTCGATGAACTTTTCTTTAAGATCGATGAAGTTTTTTTAATTTGAATAAATTTTTTAATTCGGTGAACTTTTTCCATAATCGATGAACTTTTTTAAAATTGATGAACCGTTTTTCAAAATTGATATACTGTTTTTCGAAATCGATGAACTTTTTTTAAATTTCATGTTTTTTTTGCAAAATCGATGATATTTTTGCTTTTTTCAAGAATTTTTTCAAAATTAATGACTTTTTAAAATTGATGAACTTTTTTCAAGTTTGTGAACTTTTTCTTCGAAATGATGAACCTTTTTTTTCCAAATCGATGAACTATTTCAAATTCATGATTTTTTTTACAAAACCCTTGAACATTTTTTAGAAAGTCAACAGTCATTGATTCAAGGCGTCAATCAACGGTCAACTAGCCTAATATTTTTTTAGTGGTCAACCGGTCTAGCACGACCTATCAAGCAGCAGCGAAAACACTTCCTTGCGAGAGCGAGCTTTACTGGGACAGCCCACGCGGGCGGCGTGCAAGCGCCAGCTGGCTAAGCCAGCGCCTAAGGCACTGACTAGGAGCTCCCCGAGGAGATCGCTCATGGTGGTTGATGTACGGGTTTCTTCCAAAAACATTAATTGTTTTCTCATTTTATTTTATTGTTTCTTTTTGTGTTCTCAATTTCTTTACCGATTTTCTTCAGTCTTATGTTTTTCTTTGTTTTTTCACCGTATTTGTAGTTCTTTCATGGTTTCATCGGTTTTTCTCTTTCTTTTTTCTTCGTATTTCTTTATTTCTTCTTGGTTTTCATGTGTTTTTTCCTTTCTTTTCGCTTTCTTTCTTTGTTTTTCTTTTATATCTTTCTTAGGTTTCATCAGTTTTCTTTCTATTATTTGCTCTTTTTTGGTTTTTAGTACATGGTAAAAACACACATTTTTAACATTTTACAAATGCTTGATTCATATGCTTCAAATACAAGATTAAGTTTTTTAAATGGATGGTCAACATTTTTCTATGCACTTTTATGACATTTAAAATGCTTTAAAATGGTACGTGCACATTTCTGCAGAGAACAAGAATTAGTATTTTATTGATGTTTTATACTTTTTTGGAGAAACGTATGTCACATGGCACCATATTCATGTTACACTTTTCGAGAAAATAGTTTGTGGGTACAATGTCTTCGGTATATATACATACCCAAAAAAGAGTATATCATTAGTTAGGTATGTCCCCATTAAAACTATATTATTTTTGGATATGTCTTCAAGGCATATACATGTACTAAAAATGAGTTTGTGCATACAATGTCTTAGGTATATGTACATACCCTATATATCTTAAGTATATGTAAATTATACAATTTTTGGGTATATCTCCAGTATCGTATGTCTCAAAAGAATATACGTGTATTAAAAAATAGTGTACCATTTTTAGGGTATGTACCATCCAAAATATATCAACTTTGTTTATATCTACACAAAGCATGCATATATTGAAAAAGGGTATGCGGGTATGATATCTTAGGTCCACATACGCACGGGGAATATCATGTGTGGGTATTGGCATGCAATGTGCATTATAAAACTAAGAAGAATCATGTGTTATGTACGCATGAAAAAAATCATCTGCGGGTATCAGCATGCATCATATTTTCCTAAAAGTAAAATAATAATTAGGATCACATCTTATACTATTTGGTCACCTTAATTTGAATAGAAACAAAAAGTGTGGCCCTGCCTTATTTAAAAAAAAATTCTAGATACCTTGAAAAGTAAAACTTTGTAAAAATGCATAAGAACGTTCTAATTATCCATGCAAACCTTTTGGACGGTCATATTATTTGGTCATATCTGATACCTTAAAAATTAGAGCGTACATACATTACCCTCTTTGTTTGGAAGGAAATCATTGGTAGGAAACCAATAGTATATTAGGTTTTCGGAAATCAATCAATGGCAGTTGATGGTCATAGTTAATGCAAACAAAATTTGGAAAGTCATTTTGTCGTGAATTATACACCATGCACTATGAATATGAGTTGCCATATAATGGGCCTAGGTGCCCCAAACAATTAGTAACGCTAAACTACGCGTGGGTGTAGAATAGCTTATTCTACACCCCTATTAACTCTCTATAAAAAATATAGTAACGTAGCATACAAAAATATAGTAATTTTTTGACAATGTAGTAAATTAAAAACTTGATACTAAAAAATATATTTCAGAATTACTATATTTTATACGATGTTTTACTAGATTTTCTACATAGCGTTACTGGGGGTGTAGAATAAGCTATTTTACGCTCACGCTTAGAATAGCATTATCCTAACATTTTGACACTTTTCAAATGGTTGATTAACATTTTTTAGATAATAATTTAGCATTATTTGAATATAATATAAATCAACTTTTTTGAATACATGGTCAACATTTTGTCTATACATATTTTTAAAAAAAATTCTTGATTAACATTTTTCAAATAGATGTTACATTTTTAATACATTATCAATATTTTTATACACATTTAACATTTTCAAATACGGGATTAAAGTTTTTCAAAAACATTTAAAAACATTTTTTAAGTACATGATCAACTTTTTCACAAACATTTTTTTCTATACATTTTTCATATACATGAGAAACTTTTTCTCTATGCACATTTAACATTTTTGTAATGCTTGGTTAATACTTTTTGAAAGTTTATACAAAGTAATGTTTGTAACATATTTATTTGGAATATTTGGAAGTATAGACAAAAGGAAAAAACAAAAAAAAAGTAAAACAGGAAACATGACAAAAAACGAAGAAACAAGTGGGTGGTCTCTCGTGAGCTTGGGCCAGCCATCTGGCGCTCCCCTTGATGCGAGAGCACGCTAGGTTTTGCTATGAGCGAGATATAGTGTAGTATGTCGTACATGCATCCGCCTCCTCCTCCAGAAAAGCTAGCGTTCCTTTGTCTCCCGCCTGCGCCTCCGCCGGTTCGCTTCGTCTCCGGTGGCTCTAGGGCCATGGGGTCGTGGTGTATCCTGCTCCTTGCAGATGGAGGGCTCAGATTTTATATATTTTTTGGTTTTGTTAGGGTTTATATCTTGCTCGGGAAGAGGAGACGACATTGGCTCCCTGTAGACGGAATAACGTTCTCCCCCTCCAGCTTTGTTCTAGTGGTGCATCTGTTGGGGAACGTAGTAATTTCAAAAAAAATTCTACGCACACGCAAGATCATGGTGATGCATAGCAACGAGAAGGGAGAGTGTTGTCCACGTACCCTCGTAGACCGAAAGCGGAAGCGTTAGAACAACGCGGTTTATGTAGTCGTACGTCTTCATGGCCCGACCGATCAAGCACCGAAACTACGACACCTTCGAGTTCTAGCACACGTTCAGCTCGATGACGTCCCTCGAACTCCGATCCAGCCGAGTGTTGAGGGAGAGTTCCGTCAGCACGACGGTGTGGTGACGATCTTGATGTTCTATCGTCGCAGGGCTTCGCCTAAGCACCGCTATAATATTATCGAGGAGGACTATGGTGGAGGGGGGCACCACACACGGCTAAGAGATCAAGAGATCAATTGTTGTGTCCAGAGGTGCCCCCCTGCCCCCGTATATAAAGGAGCAAGGGGGGAGCGGGCGCGCCAAGGGGAGTCCTACTCCCACCGGGAGTAGGACTCCCTCCTTCCTTGTTGGAGTAGGAGAAGGGGGGAAAGAGGAGGGAGAGAGAGGAAGGAAAGGGGGGGGGGGCGCCGCCCCCTCTCCTTGTCCTATTCGGACTAGGGGGGAGGGGCGCGCGGCTCAGCCCTTGCCTCCTCTCCTCTTCTCCACTAAGGCCCATGTAGGCCCATTAAGCCCCCGGGGGGTTCCGGTAACCTCCCCGGTACTCCGGTAAAATCCCGATTTCACCCGAAACACTTCCGACATCCAAATATAGGCTTCCAATATATCAATCTTCATGTCTCGACCATTTCGAGACTCCTCGTCATGTCCGTAATCACATTCGGGACTCCGAACAAACTTCGGTACATCAAAACTCATAAACTCATAATATAACTGTCATCGAAACCTTAAGCGTGCGGACCCTACGGGTTCGAGAACTATGTAGACATGACCGAGAACTGTTTCCGGTCAATAACCAATAGCAGAACCTGGATGCTCATATTGGCTCCTACATATTCTATGAAGATCTTTATCGGTCAAACCGCATAACAACATACGTTATTCCCTTTGTCATCGGTATGTTACTTGCCCGAGATTTGATCGCCGGTATCTCAATACCTAGTTCAATCTCGTTACCGGCAAGTCTCTTTACTCATTACGTAATGCATCATTCCGTAACTAACTCATTAGCTACATTGCTTGCAAGGCTTATAGTGATGTGCATTACCGAGAGGGCCTAGAGATACCTCTCCGACAATCGGAGTGACAAATCCCAATCTCGAAATACGCCAACCCAACATGTACCTTCGGAGACACCTGGAGAGCTCCTTTATAATTACCCAGTTATGTTGTGACGTTTGGTAGCACACAAAGTGTTCCTCGGGTAAACGGGAGTTGCATAATCTCATAGTCATAGGAACATGTATAAGTCATGAAGAAAGCAATAGCAACATACTAAATGATCAAGTGCTAAGCTAACGGAATGGGTCAAGTCAATTACATCATTCTCCTAATGATGTGATCCCGTTAATCAAATGACAACTCATGTCTATGGCTAAGAAACTCAACCATGTTTGATTAACGAACTAGTCTAGTAGAGGCATACTAGTGACACTATGTTTGTCTATATATTCACACATGTATTATGTTTCCTGTTAATACAATTCTAGCATGAATAATAAACATTTATCATGAAATAAGAAAATAAATAATAACTTTATTATTGCCTCTAGGGCATATTTCCTTCAGTCTCCCACTTGCACTAGAGTCAATAATCTAGTTCACATCGCCATGTGATTTAACACCAATATTCACATCTCTATGTGATTAATACCCATAGTTCACATCGTCATGTGATCAACACCCAAAGGGTTTACTAGAGTCAATAATCTAGTTCACATCGCTATGTGATTAACACCCAAAGAGTACTAAGGTATGATCATGCTTTGCTTGTGAGAGAAGTACTAAGGTATTTACAAGACGCTGATAGTGAGTACTAAGGTATGATCATGTTTTGATCAACAATATGCCACTCACTTTCTTGTAAATACAGGCTTCACCGCAAGTCCGTATAAAACCATATGCTTTGATCAACTCATCAAAGCATATATTCCAACTCTGAGATGCTTGCACCAGTCCATAGATGGATCACTGGAGCTTGCACATTTTGTTAGCACCTTTAGGATTGCCAAAACCTTCTGGTTGCATCATATACAACTCTTCATTAATAAATCCATTAAGGAATGCAGTTTTGACATCCATTTGCCAGATTTCATAAAATGTGGCAATTGCTAACATGATTCAGACAGACTTTTAAGCATCGATATGAGTGAGAAAATCTCATTGTATTCAACACCTTGAACTTGTCGAAAAACCTTTTGTGACAAGTCAAGCTTTGTAGATAGTAACACTACTATCAGCGTATGTCTTCCTCTTGAAGATCCATTTATTTTCTATGGCTTGCCGATCATCGGGCAAGTCAATCAAAGTCCACACTTTGTTCTCATACATGGATCCCATCTCAGATTTCATGGCCTCAAGCCATTTCACGAAATCTGGGCTCATCATCGCTTCCTCATAGTTCATAGGTTCATCATGGTCTAGTAACATGACTTCCAGAATAGAATTACCGTACCACTATGGTGCGGATCTCACTCTAGTTGACCTACGAGGTTTGGTAGTAACTTGATCTGAAGTTCCATGATCAATATCATTAGTTTCCTCACTAATTGGTGTAGGTGTCACAGAAACAGATTTCTGTGATGAACTACTTTCCAATAAGGGAGCAGGTACAGTTACCTCATCAAGTTCTACTTTCCTTCCACTCACTTCTTTCGAGAGAAACTCCTTCTCTAGAAAGGATCCATTCTTAGCAACGAATGTTTTGCCTTCAGATCTGTGATAGAAGGTGTACCCAACCGTTTCCTTTGGGTATTCTATGAAGACGCACTTCTCTGATTTGGGTTCGAGCTTATCAGGTGAAAAAATTTCACATAAGCATCGCAGCCCCAAACTTTAAGAAACGATAACTTTGGTTTCTTGCCAAACCACAGTTCATAAGGCGTCGTCTCAACGGATTTTGATGGTGCCCTTTTTAAAGTGAATGCAGCTGTCTCTAATGCATAACCCGAAAACGATAGTGGTAAATCGGTAAGATACATCATAGATCGCGCCATATCCAATAAAGTGCGGTTACGACGTTCAGACACACCATAACGTTGTGGTGTTCCAGGTGGCGTGAGCTGTGAAACTATTCCACATTGTTTTATATGAAGGTCAAACTCGTAACTCAAATATTCTCCTCCATGATCAGATCGTAGAAACTTTATTTTCTTATTATGATGATTCTCCACTTCACTCTGAAATTCTTTGAACTTTTCAAATGTTTCAAACTTGTGTTTTATTAAGTAGATATACCCATATCTGCTCAAATCATCTGTGAAGGTTAGAAAATAACGATACTTGCCACGAGCATCAACACTCATTGGATCGCATACATCGGTATGTATTATTTCCAACAAGTCAGTAGCTCATTTCATTGTTCCGGAGAATAGAGTTTTAGTCATCTTGCCCAAAAGTCACGGTTCGCAAACATCAAATGATTCATAACCAAGTGATTCCGAAAATCCATCTTTATGGAGTTTCTTCATGCGCTTTACACCGATATGACCAAAGCGGCAGTGCCACAAATAAGTTGCACTATCATTTTAACTTTGCATCTTTTGGCATCAATATTATGAATATGTGTATCACTATGATCGAGATCCAACAAACTATTTTCACTGGGTGTATGGCCATTGAAGGTCTTATTCATGTAAACAGAATAACAATTATTCTCTGACTTTAAATGAATAACCGTATCGCAATAAACATGATCAAATCATATTCATGCTCAACGCAAACGCCAAATAACATTTATTTAGGTTTAACACTAATCCCGAAAGTATAGAGAGTGCGATGATGATTATATCAATCTTGGAACCACTTCCAACACACATCGTCACTTCACCCTCAACTAGTCTCTGTTTATTCTGTAACTCCTGTTTCAAGTTACTAATTTTTAGCAACCGAACAAGTATCAAATACTCAGGGGTTACTACAAACACTAGTAAGGTACACATCAATAACCTCTATATCAAATATACCCTTGTTCACTCTGCCATACTTCTTATCCACCAAATATTTAGGGTATTTCCGTTTCCAGTGACCATTTCCTTTGCAGTGTAAGCACTCAGTTTCAGGTTTTGGTCCAGCTTTGGGCTTCTTCACGGGAGTGACAACTTGCTTGCCATTCTACTTGAAGTTTCCCTTTCTTTCCCTTTGCCCTTTTTCTTGAAACTAGTGGTCTTGTTAATCATCAACACTTGATGCTCTTTCTTGATTTCTACCTTCATCGATTTCATCATCATGAAAAGCTCGGGAATCATTTTAGTCATCCCTTGCATACTATAGTTCATCACGAAGTTCTGCTAACTTGGTGATGGTGACTAGAGAACTCTATCAATCACTATCTTATCTGGAAGATTAACTCCCACTTGATTCAAGCGATTGTAGTACCCAGACAATCTGAGCACATGCTCACTAGTTGAGTGATTCTCCTCCATCTTTTAGCTATGGAACTTGTTGGAGACTTCATATCTCTCAACTCGGGTATTTGCTTGAAATATTAACTTCAACTGCTGGAACATCTCATATGGTCCATGACGTTCAAAACGTCTTTGAAGTCCCAATTCTAAGCCGTTAAGCATGGTGCACTAAACTATCAAGTAGTCATCATATTGAGCTAGCCAAACATTCATAACATCTGCATATGCTCTTGCAATAGGTCTGTCACCTAGCGGTGCATCAGTGACATAATTCTTTTGTGCGGCAATGAGGATAAACGTCAGATCACAGATCCAAGCCGCATCATTGCTACTAACATCTTTCAACATATTATTCTCTAGGAATATATCAAAATAAACATAGGGAAGTAATAACGCGAGCTATTGATCTACAACATTATTTGCAAAATACTATCAGGACTAAGTTCATGATAAATTAAAGTTTAATTAATCATATTACTTAAGAACTCCCACTTAGATAGACATCCCTCTTATCATCTAAGAGATCACGTGATCCAAATCAACTAAACCATGTCCGATCATCACGTGAGATGGAGTAGCTTTCAATGGTGAACATCATTATGTTGCTCATATCTACTATATGATTCACGCTCGACCTTTCAGTCTCCAGTGTTCCGAGGCCATATCTGTATATGCTAGGCTCGTCAAGTTTAACCTGAGTATTCCGCGTGTGCAACTGTTTTGCACCAGTTATATTTGAACGTAGAGCCTATCACACCCGATCATCACGTGGTGTCTCAGCACGAAGAACTTTCGCAACGGTGCATACTCAGGAGAACACTTATACCTTGAAATTTAGTGAGAGATCATCTTATAATGCTACCGTCAATCAAAGCAAAATAAGATGCATAAAGGATAAACATCACATGCAATCAATATAAGTGATATGATATGGCCATCATCATCTTGTGCTTATGATCTCCATCTCCGAAGCACCGTCATGATCACCATCGTCACCGGCGCGACACCTTGATCTCCATCGTAGCATCGTTGTCGTTTTGCCACCTATTGCTTCTACGACTATTGCTACCGCTTAGTGGTAAAGTAAAGCAATTACAGGGCGTTTGCATTGCATACAATAAAGCGATAACCATATGGCTCCTGCCAGTTGCCGATAACTCGGTTACAAAACATGATCATCTCATACAATTAAATATAGCATCACGTCTTGACCATATCACATCACAACATGCCCTGCAAAAACAAGTTAGACGTCCTCTACTTTGTTGTTGCAAATTTTACGTGGCTGCTACGGCTGAGCAAGAACCGTTCTTACCTACGCATCAAAACCAAAACGATAGTTCGTCAAGTTAGTGTTGTTTTAACCTTCGCAAGGACCAAGCGTAGCCACACTTGGTTCAACTAAAGTTAGATAAACTGACACCCGCCAGCCACCTGTGTTTAAAGCACGTCGGTAGAACCAGTCTCGCGTAAGCGTAGCGTAATGTCGGTCCGGGCCGCTTCATCCAACAATACCGCCGAACCAAAGTGTGACATGCTGGTAAGTAGTATGACTTGTATCGCCCACAACTCACTTGTTTTCTACTCGTGCACATAACATCTACACGTAAAACCTGGCTCTGATGCCACTATTGGGGAACGTAGTAATTACAAAAAATTTCCTACGCACACGCAAGATCATGGTGATGCATAGCAACGAGAGGAGAGAGTGTTGTCCACGTATCCTCATAGACCGAAAGCGGAAGCGTTAGAACAACGCGGTTGATGTAGTCGTACATCTTCACGGCCCGACCGATCAAGCACCGAAACTACGGCACCTCCAAGTTCTAGCACACGTTCAACTCGATGACGTCCCTCGAACTCCGATCCAGTCGAGTGTTGAGGGAGAGTTTCGTCAACACGATGGTGTGGTGACGATCTTGATGTTCTACCGTCGCAGGGCTTCGCCTAAGCACCGCCACAATATTATCGAGGAGGACTATGGTGGAGGGGGGCACCGCACACGACTAAGAAATCAAGAGATCAATTGCTGTGTCTAGAGGTGCCCCCTGTCCCGGTATATAAAGGAGCAAGGGGGGAGGGGGCGGCCGGCCTAGGAGGGGGTGCACCAAGGGGAGTCCTACTCCCATCGGGAGTAGGACTCCCTCCTTCCTTGTTGGAGTAGGAGAAGGGGGGAAAGAGGAGGGAGAGAGAGGAAGGAAAGGGGAGGGGGGCGCCCCCCTCTCCTTGTCCTATTCGGACAAGGGGGGAGGGGCGCGCGGCCCAGCCCTTGTCTCCTCTCCTCTTCTCCACTAAGGCCCATGTAGGCCCATTAAGCCCTCGGGGGGTTCTGGTAACCTCCCGGTACTCCGGTAAAATCCAATTTCACCCGAAACACTTCCCACATCCAAATATAGGCTTCCAATATATCAATCTTCACGTCTCGACCATTTTGAGACTCGTCGTCATGTCCGTAATCACATTCGGGACTCCGAACAAACTTCGGTACATCAAAACTCATAAACTCATAATATAACTGTCATCGAAACCTTAAGCGTGCGGACCCTATGGGTTTGAGAACTATGTAGACATGACCGAGAACCGTTTCCGGTCAATAACCAATAGAGGAACCTGGATGCTCATATTGGCTCCTACATATTCTATGAAGATCTTTATCGGTCAAACCGCATAACAACATACGTTGTTCCCTTTGTCATCGGTATGTTACTTTCCCGAGATTTGATCGTCGGTATCTCAATACCTAGTTCAATCTTGTTACCGACAAGTCTCTTTACTCGTTACGTAATGCATCATTCCGTAACTAACTCATCAGCTACATTGCTTGCAAGGCTTATAGTGATGTGCATTACCGAGAGGGCCCAGAGATACCTCTCCGACAATCGGAGTGACAAATCCTAATCTCGAAATACGCCAACCCAACATGTACCTTCGGAGACACCTATAGAGCTTATTTATAATCACCCAATTACGTTGTGACGTTTGGTAGCACACAAAGTGTTCCTCCGGTAAACGGGAGTTGCATAATCTCATAGTCATAGGAACATGTATAAGTCATGAAGAAAGCAATAGCAACATACTAAACGATCAAGTGCTAAGCTAACGGAATGGGTTAAGTCAATCACATCATTCTCCTAATGATGTGATCCCGTTAATCAAATGACAACTCATGTCTATGGCTAGGATACTCAACCATCTTTGATTAATGAACTAGTCAAGTAGAGGCATACTAGTGACACTATGTTTGTCTATATATTCACACATGTATTATGTTTCCGGTTAATACAATTCTAGCATGAATAATAAACATTTATCATGAAATAAGGAAATAAATAATAACTTTATTATTGCCTCTAGGGCATATTTCCTTCAGCATCTAGTATCATCGGAGGGTGTGTGGAGGTGTGTCTCCGATGGATCTCTCGCATGATTCTATCGGTGGTTGTTTTTGGTGGATCTACTCAGATCTGGTCTTCGTTTGTTTACGTTCTTGGGTTATCAGGTTGGATCCTTCCAATTTTATGTGTATCTTCATTTGTGACGGTTGCTGTTCTCGTGCGTTGGTTCTATGGGTCTTGAGCATGACGAATCTCCAACTATCTACTAAAACAATTTTTGCCTAACTCCGGTGAGGGATTGGCGATGACGGCGCCACGCCATCGGCTCGCTTCAGTATTTTAGTCGTCAATAGGTGGTCTACAGATTTGGATTCATTTTCATTATTTTTGATGTTTGTTGTACTACCATAACTGAAGATGGATAGATTTAAAGTATTCCAAAAAAATAGCACTACCTGTCAATTAGGATATTTCAAGAAGAGAAAACAGCGCCAGAGTTGTACATGGCCTATACTGGGTCGGCCACAATAAGGGAGGTGTTGAGGAGCAGTTTTGCCTAGGCTTTTTGTTCGGTTTCCTTTTTTCTCAGTTTTCTTTTGTTTCTTTTTTCGGTTTTCACTGGCTTTTTACCTTTCTTTGTATGTATTGTACATTTTTTGTATACAACAGCAACATTTTTTTACATATTTAACATTTTTAGGTACATGATTACATTTTTAATAATATATGTTTTAATCTCTTATTTTTCTTATATATTGTACATTTTTTATGCACATTTAACATTTTCAAAATACAGGATTTAACTATTTTAAATACTTGTTTTGAACTTTTTTTGGATACATGTTAAATATTGTTTTTCTTCAAATACACACTGAAACATGTTTTATCTTACAATACATTTTTAATGATGCAACCTTTTTTTTTGACATTGGATAAACATTTCTTGAAATATCAGAAACATTTTTTTAAATGAGTGACCATTTTTCTGAATCTAACATACTTTTTTTTTATCGTGCAAAATATTTATTATGAAATACACGCTTTTTTTCTACACTGCATAATTGTTTTGAATTGTCATTTAATTTTTTTTCGAAACATATGAACATTTTTGGGTTGTTCATATATTTTTTTGAATAGTAGAAACATTTTCTAAAAGTCGAGCGAACATTTTTTTACATTTTGAAATGTGGGATGAATGCTTTAAAAATTAAATTAAATATTTTTTTCATAATACATGTATTTATTATTATTTGGAAATATAAAGAAAGGTTAAGAAAATAGACACCTGACGTCAGCGTGATAAAACCACGTGGTTATTGGGCTGGCCAGTACATGCTCCATTAAGGCGAAACTAGTCTCTGCATCGCATTAAGCAATGCATAGCCGCGCCCTAAAAATAGAGTATCTTTATTGTTGTTTTTTGCCTTGCTCGAGAGGATAGGTGGACCGATCACAGAATCGCCGTCGGAGTAGCGTATCATGGCCACCGAATTTATACGAAGTTGTATATGAAGTTGTAGAGTGGAGAACTTGTTTTCGAAGGCATCGATGGGATGGAAGAAGTCCACACGTATGTTCTTACGAAAGTTGAATGGTACCTTGAATGCAAACCTATTAGTAGAGTTCAAGGAGGTCAAGGATGCACTCATTTAAATCTTTCCAAGGAAGTCGGGGCGCCTCCCGCAGTAGCGGACCTAGAAACTTAGTGCTGGGTGTGCCACAGTTTACCTATATTATGTATATGCAACATAATTTTAATACATCGTTCAAAATTTGTGATTTGTGAAAATTATAGTACTCCCTCAGATCAATATGGTCGCTCAAACAGATGTATCTAGCACTCAGTAAGATAAATCCATTTTAGCGACAAATAATATGGATCAGAGGGTGTAATAATACTCTATTCTAGTCTGAACATCATTATAACCCTCACAAATAGTCATAAACTAGCATTAAGTTGTCAGAAAAAAAATTAATGCTAAGTGCGATGGCATTGCACCCCTACAGAATCCGCCCCTGGCTTCCCGGCACACTTCTACCATGGACATTGAAATTTCTATGGTCCGAAAGTTATAAATGATGTCCTTCATGTTTTGAATGGAGTAGATGATCTGGATTATATGAATAATTTTTACCCTGATGATTCCTACGGTATCAAATTCTACTATCTTAGAGCATCTCTAACTGAGTCCTTATATTGTCAACCTGTAAAGTGAGTTATCGTTCGCGGAATGCCTCGGATACGGGCCGAAAACAGATGCGGCAGAACAGAAACTGAAAATGAACCTGTAAATGTTGAAATCAGAAATTCACAGGAGAAATCAAATGACTTTAGTAGAACTAGTGGCGTTCATAGTTCTTGATCATCATACATATTTGATACACATCCTATTTGTACAAAATAGATCGGAGGGGCGGCGGCCACCGTAAACCCTACTGCCAATGGCTAACTGGAGCCATCCGGGTGCGGTGGCGACACTGCAGCAGCGAAGGAGCTAGTCGTCGTTGTCTGAGGAGATGAGGTCGACATAGATGTCGTCCTGCGCCTTGGCTTCCCGAAGCCATGCCTCGAGGTTGTCATCGAACTCCTGCGCCTTTGCGAGCCCCTGCTCGAGGAGAACTGCGTCGAGGTAAGCTTCTCGTCGACGGTGCTGCTCCGCCTCCTTCTCCCCCCGCACACTGCACGAGACGATGGCGGCCTCGAAGACGTCCGCCTCCGCTGGGGGGAGGAAATCTTCCGGCTCGATGACGCCACCGCCCTGCCGCTTCGGCTCCCTCTTCACCGTGTGGAGCGGCATGATGACCCACAAGTATATGGGGTCAATTTTAGCCTTTTCGATAAGTAAGAGTGTCGAACCCAACGAGGAGCAGAAGAAAATGACAAGTGGTTTTCAGCAAGGTAATGTCTGCAAATGCTAAAATTGTAAGTAGCGGAGTAGTTTTATAGCAAGATAATTTGTAACGAGCAAGTATCGCCCAATCCTTTTTGAGGCAAAGGACAAGCCAAAATGGTTTCTTATGATAAGAAAGTGTTCTTGAGGGTACACGGGAATTTTATCTAGTCACTTTCATTATGTTGGCTTAATTCGTGTTCGGTACTTTGATAATTTCATATGTGGGCGGACCGGTGCTTAGGTGCTGTTCCTAATTGAACAAACCTCCTACTTATGATTAACCCTCTCGCAAGCATCCACAACTACGACATTAAGAATAAATTCTAACCATAGCATTAAAATTTTGGATCCAATCGGTCCCTTACGGAATATCGCATAAACTAGGGTTTAAGCTTCTGTCACTCTCACAACCCACCATCTAATAACTACTCTACAATGCATTCCCTTATGCCCAAATATAGTGAAGTGTCATGTACTCGACGTTCACATGACACCACTAAGAGAATGACAACATACATATCATCAAAATATCGAACACATATCAAATTCACATGATAACTTACAACATGATTTCTCCCGTGACCTCAAGAACGAAAGCAACTACTCACAAAGGATAATCATGCTCAAGATCAGAGGGGTATTAAATAGCATAATGGATCTGAATATATAATCTTCCACCAAATAAACCATATAGTAATCAACCACAAGATGTAATCAACACTACTAGTTACCCACAAGCACCAATCTATAGTTTTGATACAAAGATTGAACACAAGAGATGAACTAAGGTTTGAGAGGAGTTGGTGCTATTGAAGATGTTGATGAAGATAGCCCTCCCCAAGATGGTAGAGTTGTTGGTGATGATGATGACGATGATTTCCCCCTCCGGGAGGGAAGTTCCCCCGACGGAATCGCTCCGCCAGAGGGCAAAAGTGCTCCTGCCCAAGTTCCGCCTCGAGGCGGCGACGCTTCGCCCTGAAAGTCTTCTCCTCATTTTTTCTAGGTCAAAATGACTTATATACCAGAAGATGGGCACCGGAGGTGGGCCGAGGAGGGCAGCACCCACCAGGGCGCGCCCGGGCCTCCTGGGGCGCCCAGGTGGGTTGTGCCCACCTGGTGGCCCCCCTCTGGTACTTATTTGCTCCAATAATTGTTAAATATTCCATTAAAAATCCTCGGGAAGTTTCAGCTCATTTGGAGTTGTGCAGAATAGGTAGCTTGACGTAGCTTTTTCAGGTCCAGATTTCCAGCTGCTAGAATTCTCCCCCTTTGTGCATACCTTGCATATTATAAGAGAAAAAGCATTAGAATTACTCCAAAAAGCATTATTATACAATAAAACAACATAAATAACAGTAAGAAAACATGATGCAAAATGGACGTATCAACTCCCCAAGCTTAGACCTCGTTTGTCCTCAAGCGAAAACCGAAATCGAAAAACATGTCCACATGCTTAGAGAGAGAGAGGTGTCGATGAAAACAAAAATACGAACATAGAAGCATCATGTGACTTATTATAATAGCAACAAACTTTAACATAATACTTTATCATAGAACTTTATCATAGACTTCTCATGAACAAGTGAGAATTCATCACAACATCAAAGTATAAAGCATAAATTCTATTGGAAACCAACAAACTATGTTCTCAGTCAACTTTGCAACTAGAATTCATCATCTTTTCAGGAAGGGTCACGTATCGGAGCCTTTAGGCAAGTCCACATACTCAACCATCATTTAGTCTTCTATGATTGCTAACACTCACGGCGTACACATGAGCAAAACGTTTCAACTGGACATATAGAAAGATAGGGGCTTATAGTTTTGCCTCCCAACGCACTCACCTCGAGGGTGATGTCAACAATAATAACTCATGCTTGCCATATTCAACTGGATATATGTGCCTAGATCTTTCCTCACCACATTATGCTTGTCAAAGGAGAAAAATAAAAGGAATAGAGAGAAAAACTTTGACTCTTGCATAAAAGTAAATACATGAAAGTAAAAGATATGCCCTTCACAGAGAGTTTGCTATGCGCTTTTTGTTTGTATGCTCAACCCCTTAGTGCAAGAGAACGTCACGTTATATTGCCCCTTGTGATGGCAACCTTTATTATGCAGTCTATCGCTTTTATTCTTCATCATCACAAGTTCGTACAACGCTCAATTCCCTTACACTAAATGATCTCACACTTTTAGAAGCAATTTGTATTGCCCTTTTTGCACCGATGACAACTTACTTGAAGGATCTTACTCAATCCATAGGTAGATATGGTGGACTCTCAAACAAGATAGGGTTGAAGGGTTTTGGATGCACAAGTAGTATCTCTACTTAATTAGTGCGGAGTTTTTGGCTAGCAAAGATAGGGGCAAGCACCACATGTTGAAGGATCTATGACAATATAACTTCTATGGGAATATGAACAAACATAAATCATTAAGTTGTCTTCCTTGTCCAACATCAACAATTTTGGCATATAATATTTTGATGGGTGCTCACAATCATAAAAGATTTCCAGGATAGTATATTTATATGTGAATCTTCTCTTCCCTTATTAATTCTTTCATGAGTTGCATCATTGACCAATGCTATGTTTGTCAATCTACAATAAAATTTTCTACTTATACTTTTCCTTGTGTAATGCCATCACTTACCATAAGATTAGCATATGTTATTTTTCTTTTATTTCCTTTCTTTTTATTGAAACAAGAGAGTAAATAAGGAAAATCTAAAACTAAACTTTATTATATATCTCGCACACGATTACAAGGATTGATCACTGAGCAAACAGACAAAAAGAAAGGATCGAACTAAACTTTTATTCATCTAAAAGAAAAAGATAACCATGGATCGAACTAAGAAAGTAAAGGAAAAAGATAGTGGAGATGATACGATACCGGGGCACCTTCCCCAAGCTTGGCGAAAGCCAAGGGGAGTGTGTAAGGGCATATTTATCCCTTAGTAGTTTTGGTGATTGATGACAATGTTTTTGCGGACTAATCGTGTGCATTGAGCATTTCAGATATATCATGTCTAAACACAAGACGATTTGGTGCCCCTCGAAGACTATTGAAGATGGTGTTTCTCTATGTTTCTTTTCGGTGGATTTGAGTCGTAGGAAAGCCGTACTATTATGAGGGGGTCCGCGTTGGAAAGGTTTGGGTGGAATCTCATGTACACGTCTGTTCCTTTTTGCACCACCTTTCCTTTAGCTCTTTGGAGCATCCTCCGTCTCTCCGTGTCTCTGCAAAATGAAGGATTCCTATTGTTGCTGAACTAAGACAGGCGGTAGTACTGCTCTCCAGAGCGGTACTACCGCTGGCCCTTGCGGTAGTATCGGGATCCTGCACGGTAGTACCATAGGTGCTCACGGTAGTACCGATCCTTGGGAACGGTAGTACCATTGCCTACGGCCAGGCGCAGTTGCTCAAGCGGTAGTAGGGGCGGATGTAATTTTTTACATCCGCGCCATATGCGGTAGTACCGCGCCTTGGACGCGGTAGTACCGTGAGCTCTGGCCAGGCACAACAGCATGAGCGGAAGTAGGGGCGGATGTAATTTTTTACATCCGCGCCCTACACGGTAGTACCGCTCCAGGCTTGCGGTAGTACTGTGTCGAATTTGTGCATAGATCTAAACTCAGCGGAAGTAGTCACGGATGTAATTTTTTATGTTCGTGTCTTCTCAGCCTAGACTATTCTTGCCTTGCGGTAGTACCGCAAGGGGGCACGGTAGTACCGCGCCAGCGGTTCTACCGCTCCCTTTCTTAGCACATCAGGACTAGTATTGGCCCCTGCCGTGCCATCGGTAGCACCGCGGCCCGACACGGTAGTACCACAGGACCGTACGGTAGTACCGCTTGTGTGATGCGGTAGTACCGCGTGTCGCAGGCTGAGTTGGTGGATAACGGTTGGATTTGTCCCTTGACTATAAAAGGGGTGTCTTCTTCTCCGAGTAGACCATCTCTTCCATCTCTAAGCTCCATTTTCGCCCGATCTCTCTCCCTAGCCAATCAAACTTGTTGATTCTCTAGGGATTGGTTGAGAAGGCCTCGATCTACACTTCCACCAAGAGAAACTTGATTCCCCCACTAATCCCTTATGGATCTTGTTACTCTTGGGTGTTTGAGCACCCTAGACAGTTGAGGTCACCGCAGAGCCATAGTCCATTGTGGTGAAGCTTCATGGTGTCATTGGGAGCCTCTAATTAAGTTGTGAAGATTGCCCCAACCTTGTTTGTAAAGGTTCAGACGCCGTCTTCAAGGGCACCAATAGTGAAATCACGGCATCTCGCATTGTGTGAGGGCGTGAGGAGAATACGGTGGCCCTAGTGGCTTCTTGGGGAGCATTGTGCCTCCACACCGCTCCAACGGAGACGTACTTCCCCTCAAAGGGAAGGAACTTAGGTAACACATCCTCGTCTCTATCGTTTCCACTCTTGGTTATCTCTTAACTTTACTTGTGCAAGTTATATTGTGTTATATCCTTTGCTTGCTTGTGTGCTTATCGTTGTTGCATCATATAGGTTGCTCACCTAGTTGCATATCTAGACAACATACTTTGATGCAAAGTTTAATTTGGTAAAGAAAAGCTAAAAATTGTTAGTTGCCTATTCACCCCCCCTCTAGTCAACTATATCAATCCTTTCAGAGTGCCCATACCCAATACCCAGTTTTCTTTTGGTGGTGAAGAAGGAGGTGGCAGTGATGAAGTATAGGGTTTCTTGTCCTTGGGTTTCCACGGCAGAGGATCACCATCATAAGAGGAGGAGTGAATCTCCCGGATCCTGCAACTGACAGCCAAACTCATACCTTTAAACCTTGTCTCATATTCAAAGACTTGGCTTTGAAGGTCGTGGATCTGGCTATGGAGGAAGTTGATTTGCTCGTTGAGGGAGAAGATGATGTCCTTTATGGGCTTGCCATCCACCTTGAGATCACGGGTGTAGTCCACAATCATGAGGTGATTGGCATTAAGTCCACGTTCCACCATCCCCTTGCACCTGAAGATGTCCTGCTCCATAGCTTCAAGCCTGGCCTCCACGGATCCAGTCCCCTTGGGTCCTTGCACATCGCAGATGTGCAACACCCCATCGTGCATCTGGATATCTTGAGGGTGCTGCATCACCTCCCGTAGATATGGGTTGATGACGTTTTTGAAGAACTTCTCCTTCAAGGAGCTTGAAGCGGCCATGATGGATTGGATCTGACAGAAAATAGCAAGAAAAGAAAATAGGAGATTTCTCCGCGATACGGAGGTTAACAGGTTCGGGAGGTATATATAGATTTTTTATCTTGGGGAACAAGCAGAACGGAAGAAAAATAGAGTCCAGAAAGTACACGAGGTGGGCACAACCCACCTGGGCGCGCCAAGCATGCCTGGCGCACCCTGGTGTATCGTGCCCACCAGGGTCACTTTCCTGGAAGTTTCTTATTTTCCTAATTTTCTAAATATTCCAAAACTAACAAAAAATATTTTTGTGGATTTTTCGGAGTCCGTTTACTTACCGTATCACGCACCTTCCTTTTTTCATGATTCTGGAGTGTTCCAGAAGGTTTGCTTTATGTATTCTTCCGGTGTCAAAGTTTGGATAACATTGCTTTCAACATTAATGGGCGTACATGAGATATAGTGTTTTATTCCTTACCCATCGACAACCTTCGGGTTAGTGCCTTCGGCATTATTTATTTTGATAGCTCCGGACCGATAGACCTCCCCAATGACATAGGGTCCTTTCCATTTGGAGAGGCGTTTTCCTGCAAAGAATCTACAACGAGAGTTGTACAAAAGAACATATTCTCCAACTTTGAACTCACACTTTTGGATTCTTTTGTCATGCCATCTTTTAACCTTTTCTTTGAATAATTTTGCATTTTCATAAGCCTGGGTTCTCCATTCATCTAATGAGCTAATATCAAATAACCTCTTTTCACCGGCAAGTTCGAAATCATAATTGAGTTCTTTACTTGCCCAAAATGCTTTATGTTCTAACTCAAGAGGCAAATGACAAGCTTTTCCACAAACCATTTTATATGGAGACATACCCATAGGATTTTTATATGCTATTCTATAAGCCCAAAGTGCATCATCTAATTTCTTAGACCAATTCTTCCGGGACCTATTGACAGCCTTTTGTAAGATTAGTTTTATTTCTCTATTGCTAAGTTCAACTTGACTAGTAGTCTGAGGATGATAAGGTTATGCAATTCTATGGTTAACATCGTACTTAGCAAGCATTTTGCCGAAAGCACCATGAATAAAGTGTGAACCACCATCAGTCATTAAATATCTAGGGACTCCAAACCTTGGGAAAATAACTTACTTAAGAATTTTAATAGAGGTGTTTTTATCAGCACTACTGGTTGGAATAGCTTCTACCCACTTACTAACATAATCAACAGCAACCAAAATATGTGTATACCCATTAGAGGAAGGAAAAGCTCCCATAAAATCAAATCCCCAAACATCAAATGGTTCAACTGCAAGTGAATAATTCATAGGCATTTCTTGATGCTTACCGATATTACCTATTCTTTGGCATTATTACAAGACAAGACAAACTTACATGCATCTTTCAAGAGAGTAGGCCAATAAAAACTAGATTGCAATACCTTATGAGTGGTTCTGTCTCCCGCGTGATGTCCTCTGTAAGCTTCGGAGTGACATTTCCGTAGGATTTGTTCCCGTTCATGCTCAGGTACACAACGTCTAATAATACCATCTACTCCTTTATAAAGATGTGGGTCATCCCAAAAGTAATGCTTTAAATCATAGAAGAATTTTTTTTCTTTTGTTGGTATGTGAAGCTAGGTGGTATGTATTTAGCAACAATGTAATTAGCATAGTTAGCATACCAAGGTGTACTATTAGAAACATTTATTGCAGCTAATTGTTCATCAGGAAAGCTATCATTAATAGGTTGTGGGTCATCAAGAATATTTTCAAGTCTAGACAAGTAATCAGCTACGGGGTTCTCTGCTCCTTTCATGATATGCAAATCAAATTCTTGTAGCAGAAAAACCCACCTAATGAGTCTAGGTTTAGCATCTTTCTTTTTCATAAGATATTTTATAGGAGCATGATCAGTGTGAACAATTACTTTAGAATCAACAATGTAAGATCTGAATTTATCACAAGCAAAGACCACTATAAGAACTCGTTTTCAGTAGTAGCATAGTTTTGTTGAGCACTATCTAGAGTTTTACTAGCATAATGAAGAACATTCAGTTTCTTATCAACTCTTTGTCTTAGAACAACACCAATAGCATAATCACTAGCACCACACATAATCTCAAAAGGCAAGTTCCAATCAGGTGGTTGAACAACAGGTGCAGTAATTAAGGCTTTCTTTAGTGTTTTAAAGGCTTCCAAACAATCATCATCAAACACAAAGGGAATATCCTTTTGCAAAAGATTCGTAAGAGGCCTAGAAATTTTAGAAAAGTCTTTGATAAACCTCCTATAGAAACCAGCATGACCAAAGAAACTACGAATACCTTTGATATCTTTAGGACATGGCATTTTCTCAATTGCATCAACCCCGGCTTTGTCCACCTCAATGCCTCTTTCAGAAATTTTATGCCCCAAAACAATACCTTCTTTAACCATAAAGTGTCACTTCTCCTAATTCAAGATGAGATTTGTTTAAACAATCATCAAAAGACTTCCCATAAACAGAAAAGTCATCCATGAAAACCTCAACAATCTTTTCACAAAAATCAGAGAATATAGCAGTCATACATCTTTGAAAGGTAGCAGGTGCATTACATAAACCAAAAGGCATACGTCTATAAGTGAAGGTTCCAAAAGGACAAGTAAAAGTGGTCTTTTCTTGATCAGGTTGTAAAACAGGTATTTGTGAAAAACTAGAATATCCATCAAGGAAGCAAAAATGTGTGTGCTTAGATAATCTTTCTAACATTTGATCAATAAAAGGTAGAGGGTAATGATCTTTTCTAGTTGCTTTGTTTAATTTTCTATACTCAATTACCATCCTATAGCATGTGACAATTCTTTCTGGAATGAGCTCATTCCTATCATTAAGAACAACAATAATACCTCCCTTCTTAGGGACACAATGAACAGGACTTACCCATCTACTATCAGCTATATGATAGATTATACCTGCTTCCAGAAGTTTCAATATTTCTGTTCTTACCACTTCTTTCATCTTTGGATTTAACCGACGTTGGTGATCAACAACGGGTTTAGCATCAGGTTCCATATTAATCTTGTGCTGACATAGAGTGGGACTAATGCCCTTAAGATCATCAAGAGTATACCCAATAGCAGCCCTGTGCTTCCTTAGAACTTTCAATAATCTTTCTTCTTCATGTTCTGAAAGGTTAGCACTAATAATAATAGGATATATCTTTTTCTCATCAAGATAATCATATTTCAAAGTGTCTGACAATTCTTTTAATTCAAACACAGGATCACCTTTAGGTGGAGGAGGACCTACTAGAGTTTTAATAGGTAAATTGTGTTTAAGCAGAGGTTGTTGTTCGAAAAAGATTCTATCTATTTCATTTCTTTCCCTCATATGCAAATCATTTTCATGGTCTAGCAAATATTGTTCCAAAGGATCAGTAGGAGGCACAGCAATAGAAGCAAGACCAATAATTTCATCCTTACTAGGCAAATCTTTCTTACGAGGTTGTCTACTAAACTTGGGAAAATTAAATTCATGAGATTCATCACCAAAACTAACACAGACAGTTTGTTTCTCACAATCTATTTTGGCATTGACGGTGTTCAAGAAAGGTCCACCAAAAATAATGGGACAAAAGTCATCTTGTGGGGAGCTAAGAACAAGAAAACCAGTAGGGTATTTTATTTTCCCACACAAGACTTCAACATCTCTAAGAATCCCAATTGGTGATATAGTATCTCTATTAACAAGTTTAATAGTGACATTAATGCCTTCTATTTCAGCAGGTGCTATTTCATCTTTAATTTCTTGATATAAGGAGAAAGGAATAGAACTCACACTAGCACCTCGGTCACATAACCCATGATAATAGTGATCTCCTATCGTAACTGAGACAACATGCATGCCAACAACTGGTCTATGTTTATCTTTTCCTTTAGGTTTGGAAATTCTAGAAGCTTCACCATAGAAGTAAATAACATGCCCATCAGTATTATCAACTAAGAGATCTTTAACCATAGCAACACTAGATTCAACTCTGATTTGTTCAGATGGTTTGGGTGCTCTAACATAACCTTTGTTAACCACAGTTGAAGCTTTAGCATATTCCTTCATCCTAACAGGGAAAGGTGGGTTTTCAATAGAAGCAATGGGAACAACTGGATCAACATTATAAATGATAGTTTATTCTTTAGCTTTTACCGGTTCTTTAGTTTTTTCTTTAATAGGTGAGTGATATTTAAACCACTTCTCCTTAGGGAGATCAACATGAGTAGCAAAAGATCCACAAAAGAAATCTACTATCTCAGAGTCAAGTCCATATTTAGTGCTAAACTTTTGAAAAGCATCGGTATTCATAAAAGATTTAACACAATCAAACTTAGGTTCAATACCTGACTCTTTACCTTCGTTGAGTTCCCAATCTTCAGAGTTGCGTTTAATTCTTTCTAAAAGATCCCACCGTAATTAAATAGTCTTCTTTATAAAAGAACCAGTACAACAATTATCGAGCATGCATGGTTTGATAATTACGAGAAAGCCGAGCATAAAAGTTCTGAATAATAATTTCTCTTGAGAGCTCATGATTGGGGCATGAATATGACACTGACTTAAGCCTCCCCCAAGATAGAGCGATACTTTCTCCTTCATGAGGCCAAACATTATATATATAATTCTGATCACGATGAACTAGATGCATAGGATAATTTTTTTGATGAAATTCCAGTTTCAAATGGTTCCAGTTCCAATATCCAATATCATCGCATAGCCTATACCATGTCAATGCTTTTCCCTTCAAAGATAAAGGGAAAACCTTCTTCTTAGCTTCATCTCCTGGCAAACCTACAAGCTTAAACAATCCACAAATTTCATCCACATATATCAAGTGCATACCAGGATGTTCGGTTCCATCTCCTCCATAAGGATTAGCTAGTAATTGTTCTAACATACCCAAAGGAATTTCATATTCAACATTTTCAGTAGGTGTAGTAGATTGAGGGGCAACTAATTGTGGTTCCGGTTGAGGTGAAGATACCCCGAACAGACCCCTCAAAGGATTGTTTTCCATAGTAGCAAGTGACAATAAATTTCAGCACGTAGTAATAATGTTTCCTTACCAATTTCCACTTACCAAGAGCGCTTCACTCCCCGGCAACGGCGCCAGAAAATAGCCTTGATGACCCACAAGTATATGGGGTCGATTGTAGCCTTCTCGATAAGTAAGAGTGTCACACCCAACAAGGAGCAGAAGGAAATGACAAGTGGTTTTCAGCAAGGTAATGTCTGCAAGTGCTAAAATTGTAAGTAGCGGAGTAGTTTGATAGCAGGATAATTTGTAACGAGCAAGTAACGATAGTAGTAAAAAAAGTGCAGCAAGGTAGCCCAATCCTTTTTGAGGCAAAGGACAGGCCAAAACGGTTTCTTATGATAAGCAAAGTGTTCTTGAGGGTACATGGGAATTTCATCTAGTCACTTTCATCATGTTGTCTTAATTCATTTTCGGTACTTTGATAATTTGATATGGTGGTGGACCGGTGCTTAGGTGCTGTTCTTACTTGAAAACCTCCTACTTATGATTAACCCTCTCTCAAGCACCAGCAACTACGAGAAAAGTATTAAGAATAAATTCTAACCATAGCATTAAACTTTTGGATCCAATCGGTCCCTTACGGAATAACGCATAAACTGGGGTTTAAGCTTCTGTCACTCTCGCAACTCACCATCTAATAACTACTCCACAATGCATTCCCTTAGGCCCAACTATGGTGAAGTGTCATGTAGTCGACGTTCACATGACACCACTATGAGAATGACAACATACATATCATCAAAATATCGAACACATATCAAGTTCACATGATTACTTGCAACATGATTTCTCCCGTGACCTCAAGAATGAAAGCAATTACTCACAAAGGATAATCATGCTCAAGATCAGAGGGGTATTAGATACCAGAATGGATCTGAACATATAATCTTCCACCAAATAAACCATATAGTAATCAACCACAAGATGTAATCAACACTACTAGTCATCCACAAGCACCAATCTATAGTTTTGATACAAAGATTGAACACAAGAGATGAACTAGGGTTTGAGAGGAGTTGGTGCTGTTGAAGATGTTGATGAAGATAGCCCTCCCCAAGATGGGAGAGTTGTTGGTGATGATGATGGCAATGATTTCCCCATCCAGGAGGGAAGTTCCCCCAGCGGAATCGCTCTGCAGAGGGCAAAGTGCTCCTGCCCAAGTTCCGCCTCGAGGCGGCGGCACTTCGTCCCGAAAGTCCTCTCCTCATTTTTTCTAGGTCAAAATGACTTATATACCAGAAGATGGTCACCGAAGGTGGGCCGAGGAGGGCAGCACCCACCAGGGCGCGCCTGGGCCTCCTGGCACGCCCAGGTGGGTTGTGCCCACCTAGTGGCCCCCCTCTGGTACTTATTTGCTCAAATAATTCTTAAATATGCCATAGAAAATCCTCGGGAAGTTTCATCTCATTTGGAGTTGTGCAGAATAGGTAGCTTGACGTAGCTTTTTCAGGTCCAGATTTCCAGCTACCAGAATTCTCCCCCTTTGTGCATACCTTGCATATTATGAGAGAAAAGGCATTAGAATTACTCCAAAAAGCATTATTGTACAATAAAACAACATAAATAATAGTAGGAAACATGATGCAAAATGGACGTATCACGGCCGGAGCTCCTCCGGCTCCGTTTTCACCGGAGTGAGCGGCGTACGGGAGGTCGAACCCCCGACAGAGATGCCCACAGCAGAGGAGCTGCCCGCGTAGGAGGACAACCGCGCCTGCCTACAGTCATACTCCTCCGTCTCGCGGTGGAGGAGCGACGGCGGCGGCTCTAGGCCGCGGTTCGTGTACTCCTGGGCGGCTCGCTTCCTCACGCCGACGGCTTTGACGCACCGCTGCCACTCGGGGTTGTCGCTACCACTCGAGCGACGACCCAAGTGATACGTCTCCAACGTATCTATAATTTTTGATTGTTCCATGCTATTATATTATCTGTTTTGGATGTTTATATGTATTAATATGCTATTTTATATTATTTTTTGGGACTAACCTATTAACCTAGAGCCCAGTGCCAGTGTCTGTTTTTTCCTTGTTTTTGAGCTTCGCAGAGAAGGAATACGAAATGGAGTCCAAATGTAATAAAACCTTCGCGATGATTTTTCTCGGACCAGAAGATAACCAGGAGACTTGGAGATCAAGTCGGAAGAGCCATGAGGTGGCCACAAGGGGGGAGGGCACGCCCCTACCTTGTGGGCCCCTCGTGACTCCCCGACCTAATTCTTCGTCCCATATATTCACATATATCCCCAAACAACCAGAAGCATCCACGAAAACACTTTTCCACCACCACAACCTTCTGTACCCGTGAGATCCCATCTAGGGGCCTTTTCCGGCATCCTGCCGGAGGGGGATTCGATCACGGAGGGCTTGTACATCAAATCTATTGCCCTTCCGATGAGGCGTGAGTAGTTTACCTCAGACCTACGGGTCCATAGCTAGTAGCTAGATGGCTTCTTCTCTCTTTTCGATTCTCAATACCATGTTCTCCTCGATGCTCTTGGAGATCTATCCGATGTAATCTTCTTTTGCGATGTGTTTGTCAAGATCCGATGAATTTTGGATTTATGATCAGCTTATCTATGAATATTATTTGAATCTTCTCTGAATTCTTATATGCATGATTCGATATCTTTGTAATTCTCTTTGAACTATCGGTTTTGTTTGGCCAACTAGATTGTTTTTTCTTGCAATGGGAGAAGTGCTTAGCTTTGGGTTCAATCTTGCGGTGTCCTTTTCCAGTGACAGTAGGGGCAGCAAGGCACATATTGTATTGTTGCCATCGAGGATAAAAAAATGGGGTTTACATCATCTTGCTTGAGTTTATTCCTCTACATCATGTCAACTTACTTAATGCGTTACTCTTCTCTTCATGAACTTAATACTCTAAATGCAGGCATGAGTTGATTGATGTGTGGAGTAATAGTAGTAGATGCAGGCAGGAGTCGATCTACTTGACACAGACGTGATGCCTATATTTCATAATCAGTGCCTTAGATGTCGTCATAACTTTGCACCTTTCTATCAGTTGCTCGACAGTAATTTGTTCACCCACCATATTATTTGCTATCTTGAGAGAAGCTACTAGTGAAACCTATGGCCTCCGGGTCTATTTTCCATCATATAAGTTTCCGATCTACTATTTTTCATCATATTAGTTTTTGATCTACTATTTTTGCAATCTTTTACTTTCAGATCTATAAACCAAAAAACCCAAAAATATTTTATCTTTTTTTTATCTATCTATATCAGATCTCACTTTTGCAAGTGACCATGAAGGGATTGACAACCCCTTTATCGCGTTGGGTACAAGTTGTTTGATTGTTTGTGTAGGTATTGGTGATTTGTGTGTTGTCTTCTACTTGATTGATACCTTGGTTCTCTAACTGAGGGAAATACTTACCTCTACTTTGCTGCATCACCCTTTTCTCTTCAAGGGAAAAACCAACGCAAGCTCAAGAAGTACCAGGAAGAATTTCTGGCACCGTTTCCAGGGAGATCTACGCCAAGTAAAGACATACCAAGTACCCATCATAAAACTCTCATTTCTTGCATTACATTATTTTCCATTTGCCTCTCCTTTTCCTCTCCCCACTTCTAAAATGATTTTCGAAAATATTTGCCCTTTTCTTCGCCCCTCTTCTGTTCGTCTTCTTCGTTTGCTTTTTGTGTGCTCGTGAGTTGGTGTGCTTGCCTGTCTTGATGGCTCAACCAAAGAATGCTGATCCTTACTCTAGGAGGATGGAAGAAATTGAAAATAATGCTAGTATCTTCATGTCTCTACAATTTGAGCATAATAGTTTCTTTAGAAACGAGCTTAAGGAGCAGAAAATTTTTATGGAGCACATGAATAAAGAGATCGATGATATGTCTAAGGAATTTTATGGTTTGAAATCTTAGTTTGCTCACCTTGAAAGTTTAGTAGGCCAAATTTCTGATAAACAAGCCACCTTAGTAAATAAGATGGCCACTAAACTGGAGTCTTTAAATAATGATGAAGATCTTAAAGTGATTGATGTGAATCCTATTCAATCTTTGTTTACCAATATAAATCTTGATAAAGATGGGACTGGAGATGAGTCAACTTTAGTTAAAAGGCGTCCCAATGATTCAGAGTTTTTAGATCTTGATGCAAAAATTGATAAAAGTGGGATTAGAGAGGTCAAAACTTTAAGTAGCAATGAACCCACTCTTTTGGATTTCGAGGAATTTAATTATGATAATTTTTCTTTAATAGATTGTATTTCCTTGTTGCAATCCATGTTGAATTCTCCTCATGCTTATAATCAAAACAAAGCTTTTACTAAACATATCATTGATGCTATGATGCAATCTTTTGAAGAAAAGCTTGAATTGGAAGTTTCTATACCTAGAAAACTTTATGATGAGTGGGAACCTACTATTAAGATTAAGATTAAAGATTATGAGTGTCATGCTTTGTGTGATTTGGGTGCTAGCATTTTCATGATTCCTAAAACTTTATGTGATGTGTTAGGTTTCCATGAATTTGATGATTGTTCTTTAAATTTGCATCATGCAGATTCCACTATTAAGAAACCTATGGGAAGGATTAATGATGTTATTATTGTTGCAAATATGAATTATCTGCCATTAGATTTCATTGTTCTTGATATAGATTGCAATCTTACATGTCCTACTATACTTGGTAGACCTTTCCTTAGAACGATTGGTGCAATTATTGATATAATAGAATGAAAAATTATATTTCAATTTCCATTAAGGAAGGTCATGGAACACTTTCCTAGAAAGAAAATTAAGTTTCCATATGAATCTATTATGAGAGCTACTTATGGATTGCATACCAAAGATGACAATACCTAGATCTAGTCGTGTTTTTATGCCTAGCTAAGGGCGTTAAACAATAGCGCTTGTTGGGAGGCAACCCAATTTTTTTGCTCCTGTTTTGCTTTGAATAATTCATCTAGCTTCTAGTTAGATGTGGTTTTGTGTTTTAGTTAGTGTTTGTGCCAAGTAAGACCTTTGGGATGGCTTACGATGATAGTTGTTTTGATCTTGCTGAAAAACAGAAACCTTTGCGTCAAGGAAAATAATTTTCATAATTCATAGATGCGTGATTTTGATCTAATTCTTTTTGCACAATATTGGTACACAAATTTCCCAGGTTGTCCTAATATTTCAGATTTTTTGGAGCTACAGAAGTATTCTAAGTTTCCAGATTGCTACAGACTGTTCTATTTTTGACAGATTCTGTTTTCTATGTGTTGTTTTCTTATTTTGATGAATCTATGGTTAGTATGGGAGGTATGAACCATGGAAAAGTTGGAATACAGTAGATATTACACCAATATAAATAAAGAGTGAGTTCACAACAATACCAAAAGTGATGATTTATTTTCGTATACTAACGGAGCTTATGAGATTTTCTGTTGAGTTTTGTGTTGTGAAGTTTTCAAGTTCTGGGTAAGGATTGGATGGAGTATGGAGTAATGAGTGACAAGAGACTAAGCTTGGGGCAAGGTAATATTCAAGGACAACCAAGAGCCTAAGCTTGGGGATGCCCGAAAGTCATCCCCTCTTTCGTCTTCGTATCGGTAACTTTACTTGAGGCTATATTTTTATTCACCACATGATATGTGTTTTGCTTGGAGCATCTTGTATGATTTGACTCTTTGCTTTTCAGTGTGCCACAATCATCCTTGCTGTACACACCTTTTGAGAGGGACACGCATGAATCGTGATTTATTAGAATACTCTATGTGCTTCACTTATATCTTTTGAGCTAGGCAATATTGCTCTAGTGCTTCACTTATATCTTTTTAGAGCACAATAGTGGTTTTATTTATAGAAATTGTCAAACTCTCATGCTTCACTTATATTATTTTGAGAGCCATTTTAAACAGCATGGTAATTTGCTTTGGTTATAAATTTAGTCCTAATATGATAGGCATCCAAGAGGGATATAATAAAAACTTTCATATAAAGTTCATTGAATACTATGAGAAGTTTGATTCCTTATGATTGTTTTGAGATATAAAGATGGTGATATTAGAGTCATGCCAGTGAGTAATTGTGAATTGGAGAAATACTTGTGTTGAGGTTTGTGATTCCTGTAGCATGCACGTATGGTGAACCGTTATGTAACGAAGTTGGAGCATGAGGTATTTATTGATTGGCTTCCTTATGAGTGGCGGTCGGGGACGAGCGATGATCTTCTCCTACCAATCTATCCCCCTAGGAGGATGCACGTAGTACTTTTTTTTGATGACTAATAGATTTTTGCAATAAGTATGTGAGTTCTTTATGACTAATGTTGAGTCCATGGATTATACGCACTCTCACCCTTCCACCATTGCTAGCCTCTCTAGTATCGCGGAACTTTCGCCGGTACCATACACCCACCATATACCTTCCTCAAAACAGCCACCATACCTACCTATTATGGCATTTCCATAGCCATTCCGAGATATATTGCCATGCAACTTTCCACCGTTCCGTTTATTATGACACGCTTCATCATTGTAATATTGCTTTGCATGATCATGTAGTTGACATAGTATTTGTGGGAAAGCCACCTTTCATAATTCTTTCTTACATGTCACTCTTGAGTCATTCCGCATCCCGGTACACCACTGGAGGCATTCATATAGAGTCATATTTTGGTCTAAGTATAGAGTTGTAATCCTTGAGTTGTGAGTAAATAGAAGTGTGATGATCATCATTATTAGAACATTGTCCCATGTGAGGAAATAAAAAAGGGGAGTGGCCAAAGAAGCCAAACAAAAAATAAATAAAAAAAATGAGAGAAAAAGAGAGAAGGGCAATGTTACTATCCTTTTTTCACACTTGTGCTTCAAAATAGCACCATGATCTTCATGATAGAGAGTCTCCTATTTTGTCACTTTCATATACTAGTGGGAATTTTTTGTTATAGAACTTGGCTTGTATATTCCAATGATGGGCTTCCTCAAATCACCTTAGGTTTTCTTGAGCAAGCAAGTTGGATGCACACCTACTTAGCTTTTCTTTTTGAGCTCTCATACACTTGTAACTCTAGTGCATCTGTTGCATGGCAATCCCTACTCACTCGCATTGATATCTATTGATGGGCATCTCCATAGCCCGTTGATACACCTAGTTGATGTGAGACTATCTCCCTCTTTTTGTCTTCTCCACAACCACCATATTCTATTCCACCTATAGTGCTTTGTCCATTGGTCACACCAATACGTCTCCAACGTATCTATAATTTTTGATTGTTCCATGTTGTTATATTATCATTCTTGGATGTTTTACAATCATTTTATATCATTTTTTGGTACTACCGTATTAACATAGTGCCCAGTGCTAGTTGCTGTTTTCTGCATGTTTTTTACATTGTAGGAAATCAATACCAAACGGAGTCCAAATGCAGCAAAACTTTGTAGATTTTTTTTGGCCAGAAGACATCCAGTGGGCCAGGAATGCACTTGAGGGGAGCTTCCAGGGAAGCACAACCCACTAGGGCGCGCCCCGGTGGGTTGTGCCCTCCTCGTTGGCCTCCTACACCGCCTCTTTTCTCTATAAATACCCCAATATTTCAGAAACCCTAGGGGAGTCGACGAAAATCAATTATAGCCGCAGCAGAGTCCAGAAGCACCAGAACCAATCTAGACACCATCTCGGAGGGGTTCATCATGTCCATTGGTGCCTCTCTAATGATGCATGAGTAGTTCCTTGTAGACCTATGGGTCCGTAGTTAGTAGCTAGATGGCTTCCTCTCTCTCATGATTATCAATACAATGGTCTCTTGGAGATCCATATGATGTAAGTATTTTTGCGGTGTGTTTGTTGGGATACGATGAACTTGGAGTTTATGATCAGATCTATGTTTTTATCCATGAAAGTTATTTGAGTCTTCTTTGATCTCTTATATGCATGATTGATTCTAGCCTCATATTTCATCTCTGATATTTGGGTTTTGTTTGGCCAACTCGATCTATTTACTTTGCAATGGGAAGAGGTGCTTTGTGGTGGGTTCGATCTTACGGTGCTTGATCCCAGTGACAGAAAGGGAAACGACATATATGTATCGTTGCTATTAAGGATAAAAAGATGGGGTCTATTTCTACATAAATAGAACTTGTCTATATCATGTCATCATTCTTCTCCATTTTTCCATGAACTTAATACACTAGATGCATGTTGGATAGTGGTCGATGTGTGGACTAATAGTAGTAAATGCAAGCAGGAGTCGGTCTACTAACCTAGGACGTGATGCCTATATAATGATCATTGCCTGGATATCGTCATGATTATTTGAAGTTCTATCAATTGCCCAATAGTAATTGTTTTCCCACCGTTTGCTATTTTTCTCGAGAGAAGCCACTAGTGAACCCTACGGCCCCCGGGTCTCTTTTCATCATATTTTCCTTTGCAATATACTTTCCTTTGCTTTTATTTGCAGATCTATTAAACCAAAAATACAAAAATACCTTGCTGCAATTTATTTGTTCCGCGATCTATTTATCCTATCTACCACATTTATCTCACGTTATCTTGCCTACTTGAGGCGCCGTACCCGAAAGGGATTGACAACCCCTTTAACACGTCGGGTTGCGAGTATTTGTTATTTGTGTGCAGGTGCTGTTTACGTGGTGTTTGAAGGTTCCCCTACTAGTTCTATAACCTTGGTCTCATCACTAAGTGAAATACCTACCGTCGCTATACTAGATCATCCCTTCCTCTTTGGGGAAATACCGACGTAGTTCTAGCAGACATCAAAAAGAATTTTTGGCGCCATTGCCAGGGAGGATCTTCAACATCAACCAGGTTCCAGAATCACAAATCTCATCTCCTCGCGACTTACATTATTTATGCCATTTGCCTCTCGTTTTCCTCTCCCCCACTTCACAAAAATTTGCCGGTTTTTTCGCCCTCTTTTTCGTTCGCCGTTTTCTCGCCAGATCCGTTTTTGAGTGCAATCTTGTTGTGAAGTCATCATGACTCAAGAGAGCACCAAGTTGTGTGATTTCTCAAATACCAAGAACAATGATTTTATTAGCACTCCGATTTCTCCTCCCACCACTAGTGCGGAGTCTTGTGATATTAATACTGCTTTGTTGAATCTTGTTATGAAAGATCAATTTGCCGGTACTCTTAATGAGGATGCCGCATCCCATCTTAACACATTCATGGAATTATGCGACATGCAAAAGAAAAATGATGTGGACAATGATGTTGTGAAGTTGAAATTATTTCTGTTTTCTTTGCGAGATCGCGCAAAAATTTGGTTTTCTTCTTTGCCTCGCAATAGTACCCATTCTCGGAACAAATGCAAGGATGCTTCTATTACTAAATATTTTCCGCCCGCAAAAATTATTTCCCTTAGAATCCAGATCATGAATTTCAAGCAACTTGAACATGAGAATGTTGCACAATCTTGCGAAAGGATGAAATTGATGCTAAGGAATTTCCCAACTCATGGGTTAAATCTTTGGACGATCATACAAAAATTTTATGCGGGGTTGAATTTTGTTTCTCGTAATCTTTTAGATTCCGCCTTGGGGGGTGCTTTTATGGAAATTACTTTGGGTGAAGCTTCTAAATTGCTAGACAATATTATGGCTAATTACTCACAATGGCATACCAAAAGTGCTCCTACTAGTAAAAAGGTCAATTCAGTAGAAGAAATAAATTCTTTGAGTGAAAAAGTTGATGCTCTTATGAAGTTGGTTGCTAATAAAGATGCTCCTGTTGATTTTTGTCGGGGAAACTGATCCACGAACACCTATGGGACCAGCGGACCGAGCCCCTTTCGGTTCGGCGGGGGGCGGAGGTCGCACGAAGAGCAGATCGAGGCGAAGCACACGAGCAGTTTACCCAGCTTCGGAGCTCTCCGAAGAGATAATACTCCTACTACTGCTTGTCTGATTGTATTGTGTTCTTGCTCTAGAGAGCTAAGTGTTTTCTGGCTTCGAAATGATCCGAGCCTTCCGAACTAGTCGAACTGAACCGAACCTGAACCCCCTCTACGTTGCGCATGGGCCTCCTTTTATATGCACAAGGGGTCACCGACAGGTGGCAATGCAGAGAAGGGTAAAAACGTAAAACGAGAGGTGGTTGGTACAGCTACTTGTACAGTGCTTTCTACCTAACCCTGACGGCAGGGGACAAGGGCATTAAATGCCCGTTTGTGTCGCCTAAACAGTGTAGAAAAGGACCGTCAGGGGCGCCACTGCCTGCCACAATGGCGATCTTGTCAGCATCGCATGCCACCGCTTACCGTTGGCTGCACAGCCTTCCGCCATGCGTGCCTAGAAAGGCCCCCAGGGCGACACGTTGGTGGATGCGCTGGAGCGTGGGAACAGAGTGGCCGCTTGCCGCGGCAAGCGTCTTGCCGCGGTCGTGGTCTTGTCGCGCCCGGAAGCTTGTCGCTCGCCGAGCCTTGCCGGGACGCGTGGCGCGTCGCGGCAAGTTCCTTGAGATGCCTCGGTTGGCCTTCCTGGCAAGCTCCTCTTGCCGGGGCCTTGTCTTCTTGACTTAAATACTTTGCTCTTGAATGGCTCCAAAGGAGCCACGGAGTATCTTGGCGGTCACCCGGCAAGCCCTTGCCGCAGGGCGCTGCAACTGCCCGTGCACAAGTTCGGGGTACTAGGGTACCCCTATTCTAGTACACCGACAGGAGCCCCCGGGCCTGGGCCACACACGGTGCTGAGCGCTGTTGGGCCAGGCCCAAAACAGGGCACGGGAACGCGCGGCCCGGGTAACGCCGAATCTTGCTCTGTACCCACCGCGCCCTCCCCCAATGGCACGCGCTGAATGCGGCATCACGGGAGAGATCGTGGGGGGTTCTTTATTCGGAAGGGCGAAACGTCCGCCCCCTCCCTCTTTATAAGCAGGGGAAACAGGGGCAGTTTCCCCACTGCACCGTTTGTTGCTTCGTCCTCGAAAATCTTCGCCGCTCCCCCCTTCTTCTCGAAGCCAAAAGAGAGCAGCGCTCCCCCCCCCCCGTCGCTACCAGCACCACCACGCCGCCGATCTCCCCTGCCACTTCCGCCATGGCTCCAAAAGCCGACAAGGGGAAGGGCGTGAAATCGGCCGAGGCGCAGCGGCTCGCGGTGCTGCGGAAGGAGCGGGCCATCTTCCCCCCTCAGCTCGGCGCCAAGGAGCTGAGGGAGTACTACTACCTTTTCTGGTCGACGGAGACGCGTGTGCACCCGCGCACGAGGGTACTCCCGGCCACCGCTTCGGAGATGGCTCCAAACGGGTACCTATTCTTCGCGCTATTCTTCTACTGCGGGCTCTGCCCGCTCTTCTCGGAGTTCTTCTGTGATATCATGAACACATACGGGCTCCGCCTCCTAGATTTCACCCCCAACGCCATCCTGACGATGGCAGTTTTCGCACATCTGTGCGAAAACTTTGTCGGAGTCCACCCCAATGTAGCCCTTTTCCACCACTTCTTCATGCCTCGGGTCGAGAGAGGGGAGCCGCTTGCCGGAGGGATCGCCTGGATCTCGAGAGTCGGCAAGAAAGAAGCGTATCTGGAGGGTGAGCTTCACAGCAAATGGGAGGAGTAGAGAGCGGAGTGGTGTTGGATTGTTGAGGAGAACCCGCAGCCGTTCACTGCCGTGCGCCAAGCCCCAATAGTACGCGGCAACGATTGGAGCAACGTGGCCCCGGAAGATGACAGGCTGAAGATCGCCGTCACCAGAATCCTCCGCCTTAGGCTTGCCGGGCTCACTGTAAGCACTGTCGGCGCAGATTTCCTTCGCCGCCGCATCGCCCCCCCGCAGGAGAGAGGGAGGCCTGCCTGGGAGTTCAAGAACTCGGCGGACATCATGAGGCTGCGTCCGGGCCTCAACTTCAATTTCACCGTCCTGGAGCTGGATGCAATGCTCCTGGAGCTGTTCAAACGCGACCCTCAGCACCCGTTCCTGTTGCCGAGGAGCGTCGTTCCGCTGTGCAACAATTCTTCTCTTGACCGGATCCGCGCGATGATGCCGTTGTGCGACTCTCACGGAATCGCCCCAACTTGGCAAGAGCCGGCGGATGACGTCGTGCGGGCGTTCTTCGACAGCCTGGAGGAAGTGCCGATCCACGCCGACGAGCAGAGGAGCCTCACCCGTGACACTACCGACACGGAGCTGCAACGCATCGCCACTAGGGCGGAAGAGGCTGCGGCAGCAGTTGCCGCGGGCGAGTTCGAGTTTACTGAGGAGGAGGCAGAGGCAGCAGAGGCGGCAAGCCTTGCCGAGCGCGAGGAGTTTGCCGGCGAGGAGGATCTTGCCGGCCCCGAAGCTGAGCCGAGCGAGCCCGGTGAGGAAGAGCCCGAGCCTTCAGACAGCTTGCCGCAAGTGGAGCCCCCGGCTGCACCAAGAAGGCGTCTCCGCAGGGCCGGTAACGCAGCGGGGCGGCAGACGGGGCAACAGCCGCCGAGCCGCGTGACACGCTCGACCGCGGCGAGCACCGTTGCCGCGGGAGCGCCTCCCGCCGCTGCGGCAACTGGAGCGGGACCTTCCCGGTCCACCGCTGTTGCTCCTGCCAAGCGGACAAGGGAGCCCACTCCTCCGCCTCGTCGCACCGGAGGCGAGTCGGACTTCGATCTCTCCGCGCTCAGCTCCGATGATGAAGAAGAAGAGTAAGATTTCTTGCTGTCCTCGTAGTTCTTCAATCTTGTCGCTTTATTCTGTATCTGACTTGCTTCGATCTGAATCCATTCCTTTTCAGGACGCTGGCCCAGAGAGCGGCGAAGAGGGCCAAGGCCTCGGTGATCGTCATCGAAGACGATCCCACCGTGTCAGCAGGGGGCGTGCCTGAGCCCACCTTGACGGACCTGGCAACTACTCCCCAGCAGCAGCGCCCCCAGCGTAAGTTTATAATTTACTTCCCGCCGTCAGGTGCGCATGGGTGCTCTTTTCTCTTACTGATATCTTGATTGTTGGATTTGTGTAGGAGCAGAGCAGCCTCACCAGGAGGGCCCGGAAGCCGCCCCCGAAGCCATCTGCTTCGACTACGCCGCCAAGGGTGGAGTCCCCGGCAAGGGAGCACTCTCCGGCAAGGGCCAATTCTCCGGCAAGGGACGACACCAGTGATCCTCCGGCGGCTGAGACCGCGACCGCAGATCCCATCACAGGTAATCCACTTGCCTAAAAACTTGCCCTTGGGTTTTTGTTCTTCTGACTTTGTTTTTGCATATTTGCTTGACTTCTCTCCATTCTTCGTTCTTCAGATCCATCCGCCACTGATCCGATGGAGACCGAAGCCGCTGAAGGAGAGGCCGGCGCTGATGAACCCGCCGGCGAAGAGGCCGCCAAGGCTGCCGCCGCAGAAGCCGGTGAGGGATCCGGTGGCCGTACTGATGGCCCTGAGGCCGCAGGAGTGCCAGGCGCTGCACCGACCGCCGATCCTCCCGCCGCTGCCGCAAAGCCAGACTCCGAGGAGCCCCAGCCCGGCGCCTACTTGAAGGCTGGTGATGGCGTCTTCATCAAGCTCCCCTGGGCTTCGAGCTCCAGGGCGCCGGTCGAGGGAGAAACCTTTGACGGAGAAGTGCTTGCTTCCGCCGGATTGGCGCTGGTTGACGCGCCAAGCAGCAGCGAGGAGCCCGAAGAGGAGCGGCTGCTGCGGAAGCTGAAGTCGCTCTACCGCGCCCGACAAGCCAAGTTGGCCTCCCGAGAGGCGCTTGTCGCGAGGGCGGGAGTTGATATCGAGAAGCGCACGGAGGAGCTCTGGGATCTCAGGCAGGAAACTCTCCGGAGCTTGGTGGAGGAGCGGGAGCAAGTCGCCGAGGAGAGGAAGGCCTTCCTCCTCGCGAAGGCTGAGGTCGAAGAGCAGCAGCGGCTTGCTGCCGAGAAGCTATCTGCGCGGGAGGGAGAGTTGGCGCAGCGCAAGGTGAACCTTGACAGCCACGAGGAAGAGCTTGCCGCGCGGGAGCAAGCAATTGGCGGCACTCTCCAAGAAGCAAGGGATGCTGCCGCGGCTGCCCAGGCCGCCAAGAAAGAGCTGGAGGTAAAAGTGGCGCAGCTGGAGGCCAATCTCCGGACGAGCGGCGAGGAGCTCGCCGCGCTCAAGCGCGAGCGCGAGAAGGATGCTGCTGCCCACGGTGAGCTGCAAGGTCTTCTCGCGCAGAGGAGCAAGGAGCTCAGCGCCGCCAAGGACTCCAACGCGGATCTCGAGCTGAAGCTGGCCATGCTGACGCAGGCGCTGGACGCCGCCAAGGAGCGAGAGGTGGCCTTGTCGGAGAAGATAAAGGCCGACGAGGCGCTGCTGGCGAGCATTGCCGTCACCCAGAACTCGTTAGGGAGACGGTGGAGCACTGGACCGAGGGTCTGGTGAATATCGCCGCAGTCATCGACGGGGAGCTGGTGCAGCTGGGGATGGAGGACTTCGGGTACTCTTCCGACGAGCATCTCCAACCCAGCGCCAAGCTCAGCCTGTTCTTCAAGGGCGTGGCGACGGTCCTCCAGCGGCTTCAGGAGAAGATCCCAAAGCAGCTGGCCGACGAGTCGCGCAAGATTTGCGCGGGAGTTCTTCAGAAGGTGCTGGTGAAGGTGGCTTTCCGCAACCCGGGCCTCAACCTCACCAACGTCCTCAGATCCTTGCCGCCCGACGCCGATCTGGAAGCGCTCAAGGCCCTTGTCGCACCCATTGTGGACAAGGTGAGCGAGATCAGGAGGGTTGAGGGTGGTCGCGTAGACTAGGCCGCCCGCTTTATCTTTTTCCTTGTCGCTGCTGGTCATGTCATGGAGACAATGTGTTAGAGCTGCGACAAGTTATCTTGTAATATAACTTTATTTTGGATGATGATCACTATCTTATTTCCTTTACTAGATCCCTTGCTTTGTATGTTTTTACCCTACGCTTTTAGGGAACTTGTCGGCGCAGGCACCCGAGCCGCGAGCGCTGAGTGCGGGACGTCAGCAGCCTGCTGGCGGTGCCGCTCCGACAAGAAACCTTGTCGCGACTAGTTGCAGCACACTTAAGTTGTTGAGTGGACTCAAAACAAAGTAAGGGCGCATCTAGCTACGAGTTGGTTCCTCTGTGCACAGGTTTTCCATACAAGGCACAATCGTTCGAGGAAGATAACTTAAAAATTAAAACTAATTGCTCAAACTTTGGCAACTTAGCTTTTCTGTCGTTTGCTTCCCGGCAAGGCGAATCTTCCTTAAACGACGCCTGGTCCACACCATTATCTTCTCCTTCCCCCCCGGCAAACTTGTGTGCGAGGGAACCTTCTTTTCCTTTGTTTGAGAAAAAGAAAGAAGAGAAAATAAAGATATGGGGCCTTTCGGCTCGTTATTGCTTACCGAGGGTAGGTGCTGCACAAAGTGTCAGATAAAGCATGCAAATGTAAAGTAAAAAGCATGAAATTGACAAGATGTGCGAAGCACATGAGCTTTACTTATGCACGGGATCTGCGCCCGGCTTTGTACAAAGGATTACATGCAACAGCGGCAAGACTTGTACAAAAGGTGGTTGCCGGAACAGGTTCCGGCAACCGCGCCCTACGGGTAAAACTTACGAAGATGCTCAATGTTCCAGGAGTTGCTCACCGGAATGCCATCTTCGGTCTCAAGGCGGACAGCGCCAGGCCTAGTGACTCGTTTCACCCGGTAAGGGCCTTCCCACTTCGGCGTCAACTTGTTGGAATTCTTGGCGGACTGAACGCGCCGAAGAACAAGGTCGCCTTCCTCGAAGCTTCTGGCATTAACTTTGCGGCTATGGTAGCGGCGCAAAGCTTGCTGGTATCGAGCAGCTCGTACAGCAGCCTGAAGACGGTCCTCCTCAAGGAGCAGCGCGTCATCTTGTCGCAGCTGCTCTTGCTCAAGCTCATCATAAGCGAGCACTCGAGGTGACCCGTATACGAGTTCCGTGGGGAGAATTGCCTCCGCTCCATAGACTAGAGCGAAAGGCGTCTGGCCAGTGGCTCGATTTGGCGTCGTCCTAATCGACCAAAGAACCATCGGCAGCTCCTTGATCCAGTTTCTTCCGCACCTGCGCAGCCTGTCGAAAGTCCTGGTCTTGAGGCCACGCAGCACTTCAGCATTTGCCCTCTCTGCTTGACCGTTGCTTCTCGGATGAGCAACAGAAGCGAAGCAGACCTTGGCGCCAAGATCTTGGACGTACTGCATGAAGGTGCGGCTCGTGAATTGCGTGCCGTTGTCGGTGATGATCCTGTTAGGGATCCCGAAACGGCAAACAATCGACCTGAAGAACTTGACTGCTGACTGTGCTGTCACCTTCCTCACTGGTTCCACTTCCGGCCACTTCGTGAACTTGTCGATTGCAACGTACAAGTACTCGAAGCCCCCGACAGCTCGGGGAAAGGGCCGAGGATATCGAGCCCCCAGACCGAGAATGGCCAGGATAAAGGGATCGTCTGGAGAGCTTGAGCTGGCTGGTGTATCTGCTTGGAATGGAACTGGCACGCTTCACACTTGGTTACTTGTGTAGTTGCATCCTGGAGGGCTGTCGGCCAAAAGAAGCCTTGCCGGAAAGCTTTGCCGGCAAGTGCTCTTGCGCCAATGTGGTGACCACATATGCCTCCATGTATCTCTGCCAACAGCTTCTGTCCGTCTTCCCGGAAAATACACTTCAATTTCACACCGTTGAGTCTTCTTCTGTATAGTATGTTGTCGACAAACTGGTACATACTTGACTGCCGGGCTACTTTTTCCGCTTCTTCTTGCTCTTCGGGAAGTTCTCCTGTCTGAAGGAAATGGACAATTTGTTGTGCCCATGCTGGAGCTTGTGGCTCGACAACAAGGACTAAAGGCACATCTGCTGCTGCGGGAACATCCGCTTCTACGGTGAGAACATGTGGCTCAGCCGGAGCTTGATGTCCCCCGGCAAGCTTGCCGGAGCAAAACTAGTCGGGAGCGTCTGCTTCGACGGAACAAGCACTAAGACTTGCCGGAGCAAACTGCTCCTCAGCACTCTTGATGTTGATTTTGGGGACCTTCTTGGCGGCGGCTTCGGGAAGCTCTGCCGGAAAGTAGTCGCCGGAAATCAACTTTCTCTTCTTGCTCTGTCCAGTTGATGGTGTCATGGATGGTTGAGTCAGCTTGAGCACAAAGATCCCTGGTTCCACAGGTAACTTAAGTGCGGCGCACTTTGACAGGCCATCAGCAATGTCATTCTGAGCTCTTGGAACATGTTCCATCTGTAGGCCGTCAAAGTGCTCTTCTAGCTTTCTCACTTCATCAATATAAGCTTCCATCAACAGACTCTGATAGTTCTTGTTCACTTGGCGGACGACAAGTTGTGAGTCTCCCCTGACAATGAGTTTCTTAATCCCAAGGTCTGCCGCGATCCTGAGACCGGCAAGCAAGCCTTCATACTCTGCAGTATTGTTCGTTGCTTGCTCCTTGGGAAAGTGCATCTGGACTACGTACTTGAGGTGCTCTCTGGTGGGTGCGACAAGCAGCACACCCGCACCGGCGCCTTGCAGCGAGAAGGCACCATCAAAGTACATCAGCCACTCTTTGCTTGCTTCCTTGACGGGGATGCTCGTCTCTGGAATTTCTTCATCTGGTGTTGGCGTCCACTCTGCTATGAACTCTGCCAATGCTCTGCTTTGGATAGTTGAAGTGCTTACAAACTTGAGGCCAAAGCTTGACAGTTCCAGTGCCCACTCGACAATCCTGCCTGTTGCTTCTGGATTTTGCAGTATCCTCTTCAATGGAAAGCGAGTGACAACTGTGATCTCATGTGCTTGGAAGTAATGGCGCAGCTTTCTCGAGGCCATGAGAAGACCGAAAAGCAACTTTTGCACACCGGAGTACCTTGACCTAGCCCCCTGCAAAAGGGAACTGACAAAGTAAACTGGGCGCTGCACCATTCTCTTCTGCACCTCCTTGTGTGTCTGCGCAGATCCATCTTTGTCGGGACCAGAGCTTGCCGGACCAGAGCTTGCTGGTGAAGCCTCCTGCTTGTCGCTGGATGCATCTGCCGTGGTTGCTGGCTCATCATCTGCCTCCCTCTCCACCACTAACGCAGCACTAACCACTTGATTGGTTGCCGCTATATACAGCAGCAACTTCTCTTGTGGCCTAGGTGCGACAAGTGTTGGAGCGGAGGACAGGTATCTCTTCAAGTCCTGTAGCGCAGCCTCCGCTTCTGGAGTCCATTTCATTGGACCTGCCTTTTTCAATATTTTGAAAAACGGCAGGGCGCGCTCAGCAGATCTAGAGATAAACCTGCTGAGAGCAGCCACGCAACCGGCAAGTCTTCGTACATCCTTGACGCGCTTTGGTGCTTCAATCTGCTCGATGGCCTTGATCTTGTCGGGATTGGCTTCAATCCCCCGCTGAGACACAAAGAACCCAAGGAGCTTGCCGGAAGGGACTCCAAACACACACTTCTCGGGGTTCAGCTTGAGGTTGATCTTGCGCAGATTTGCAAATGTTTCATCTAAATCTTGGATCAGGGTCGCTTTGTCCTTGCTCTTGACCACTATGTCATCCATGTAGGCTTCCACATTTCTATGCATTTGCGGCTCAAAAGTGTGATGGACTACCCTTGCAAATGTTGAACCCGCATTCTTCAAACCAAAGGGCATCCGTACAAAACAGTATGTGCCACATGGGGTAATGAACGCGGTTTTCTCCTCATCCTCTTCTGCCATGAAGATCTGATGGTATCCTGAGTATGCATCAAGAAATGAAAGCAAGTCACATCCGGCTGTGGAGTCAACAATCTGGTCGATGCGCGGCAAGGGAAATGGGTCTTTGGGACAAGCTTTATTGACATCGGTAAAATCGATACAAAGCCTCCATTTCCCGTTGGCTTTGCGTACGACAACAGGATTGGCCAACCACGTAGGATGGAGCACTCCTCTGACAAGGCCTGCTGCTTCCAACTTCTTGATTTCTTCTGCAATGAATTCTTGGCGCTCCACTGCTTGTTTCCTAACTCTCTGCTTGACGGGCCGCGCATGAGGACAGACGGCAAGGTGGTGCTCAATTACTTTCCTGGGAACACCGGGGATGTCAGACGGTTGCCATGCAAACACGTCGACATTCGCCCGCAGGAAAGCAACGAGCGCGCTTTCCTATTTAGGATCGAGCGTGGCACTGATGGTGAAGGTACCACCAGTGCCGTCCTCCTTGGCGGACACCTTCTTGGTCTCTGGTGGAGCTGCCATTGCCTTCTTACACTTGCCGGTGGAGCTCGATGGTGCGTCCTCGACGGTAGCGCAGCACTCCGAAGAGGTGCGCTTGCCGGAGTGGGCATCAGAACTCTTGCCGGACTTGGTCTTCTTCTTCCCCCGGGAGCTTCAGCGGCAAGTGACTTGCGATCTGTTGCGGCCGTTGCCTCCCGGTAGATCTTGTCGGCGCAGATAAGAGCATCCTTCTTGTCGCGAGGGACAGAGATGACGCTTATCGGGCCTGGCATCTTCAGTACGTTGTATGCATAGTGAGAGGCTGCCATGAATTTGGCAAGCGCTGGACGGCCGAGTATCCCATTGTAAGGCAATGGGAAGTCAGCAACGTCAAAAGTGACCCTCTCAGTCCTGAAGTTCAGCTCGCTGCCAAATGTTACTGGCAACGTGATCTTTCCCTTCGGCTTGCTCCTTCCAGGATTGATTCCTTGAAATGTGCCGGTCTCTTCGAGCGCGCTGTCAGGGATCTGGAGTTTCTGGAGCACCGCGGAGGAGATCAGGTTCAAGCCGGCCCCGCCGTCAACTAGCATCTTAGTGACCTTGAGGTTGCGGATAGTTGGTGAAACCAACATCGGCAAGCACCCGACCGCAGTTATGCGATCAGGGTGGTCCTCAATATCAAAGATGATAGGCGTGCTGGACCATTTCAGAGGCCTGCGTGACTCGACGGGTGGTTCTGCCGCATTGACTTCCCGCACCCATTGTTTGAGCTGGCGGTGTGAAGTATGCAGAGAAGCACCGCCGTCAACGCACAGGACCTCTGTGGCTTTCTGGAACTCCTGCTCATCAGTCTCGTCATCATCCATGTCTTCGTCGTCGTCGTCATCTTCATCCTTGTCGCGGCCGCGGGGAGGTCTATCTCCTTGCCGCTGCTTGGCCTTGCCGCGGCGTCCTCCCTCGGCCGGGACGTTTCTTGCCGGATCCTCCAGCACCCTCCTGGGCTTTCTCCTTGTCGCGCCGCTCGTATTCAGCCTTCTGCTGCTCGACAAGCTGCTCGACTTTCTTGCAGCTCTGGAGGTCATGGCCCTTGGTGCGGTGGATCTTGCAGTACTGCTTGTTGGTGCCGTCCTGCTTGTCGGCGACCGCCACAGCCTCCGCGGCAATCTCCTTGCCGGAGCTACCAGCTTTGGCTTTCTTGGCGCCACCTCCGTTGCCGGACTGCTCGACAACTAGCACCTCTTTGCCTTTCTTCTTTCTGTTATTCCGCCGCCGGTTTTTTCCTTGCCGGGGCAGTATCCTCACTGTCAGATCCTCCTGCTCCTATATTCTCTCCGGGGAGTCTCCTCCCTTCCTCAGCACGTGCACACTTGTCGGCCAGGGCATATAGCCCACTGACATCTCTGATCTTGCACATCGCCATCTCCTCCCGCATCCTGCGGTTTCACACGTTCTAATGGAACGCGCTGATTACCGCGGCAGGGTGGATGTCTAGGATGTTGTGTTGTATGTTGCTGAATCTCTGTATGTACTTGCGCAGGGGCTCTCCTTCCTTCTGGGCGAGCAGGTGAAGATCACTCTCTTGGCCATGAGGCTTGTGGCCGCCTGTGAAGGCGCCGACAAACTGATGGCACAGGTCAGCCCAGGAGGATATGGAGTTGTCCGGCAAGTGCATGAGCCAGGATCTGACATTGGGCTTGAGCACCAGCGGGAAGTAGTTGGCAAGGATCTTGTCGTCTCGCCCCCCAGCAGCTTGCACCGCAATGGTGTAGATGCTAAGGAACTCTGACGGATGCGTCTTGCCGTCGTACTTCTCCGGTACATCTGGCTTGAAATTCTTCGTGCTGGGCCACTGGACCTGCCGCAGCTCACGAGTGAACGCAGGGCAACCTACCGTGTACGGCAAGTCACCTGGTTCCCCTGGCGCATGCATGTCAACAGAGGGCCCAGCGCGCTTGTCGGATTGACGTCGTGCTTCTCTTCAGCGCTCGATGCGAGTACGAGCGTCTTCTTGCTATCGTTCATGAAGAACTTGGCGCTGATCGCGATGAGTTCGTGGATCCGACGATGCGGTGGAGTCGCTGTCGAGATGGATCCGGCGAGTCGGCGATCTTGGCCTTCGGGGTGGAGAGTGCACGGTGGTTGCACCATCACCAATTTTGTCGCCGTCGGCTCGCGCCTGGCAACCCTGCCGCGGCAACGATGTGCTCGGTTGCCGCGGAGTGTCACCGTTGGTGAAGCCGATGAGGCTCTGAATGGTGGCCCTCCATTTGTCGATCTTGTCCGACGTCGGAGGGTAATCCAGGAGCAGTTGAGCTCGTGCTAAAGCTTCCGCTGGAGTGGTGGGCGGCAGTGGCGAACGGTGCGAGGAGCGGGATATGCTCGGACTTCTAACTATGTTAGAAGGAGCAGTATCCCGTCCAAGCGACCGTGCCTCACTCGTGCCAGCATGTTGGCGTGCATGCTGGTCTTGAGCGTCTCGAGACCCACCAGCTTGATCTTGGTCCAACAAGCGTATGGTACTGCGAATACCATGACACTGTCGGTCTTGCGCCTCCTGAGAGGGACGCGGCGGATGCGAAGACACCAAGGTTTGTGCAGCCCTGTCCTTGGACCTGGCAGCACCGTGAGCATCCTCGTCGATGTCCGTTCTTCCACCAGCGTCAACCCCACCACCCGTTTGTTCTGGTGGCGGTGAGATCGACGCGGACGGAGCAGCTGCCTCCGAAGCCTTCTTCTTCGGTGGCATGTTGATGAAGAAAATGAAGATCTAGCTCGTGTGAACGCCGGATCAGGTTCACACAATCTCGACGCCCCCTACCTGGCGCGCCAAAGATGTCGGGGAAACTGATCCACGAACACCTATGGGACCGGCGGACCGAGCCCCTTTCGGTTCGGCGGGGGGCGAAGGTCGCGCGAAGAGTAGATCGAGGCGAAGCACATGAGCAGTTTACCCAGCTTCGGAGCTCTCCAGAGAGATAATACTCCTACTGCTGCTTGTTTGATTGTATTGTGTTCTTGCTCTAGAGAACTGAGTGTTTTCTGGCTTTGAAATGATCCGAGCCTTCCGAACTAGTTGAACTGAAGCGAACCCGAACCCCCTCTACGTTGCGCATGGGCCTCCTTTTATATGCACAAGGGGTCACCGACAGGTGGCAACGCAGAGAAGGGTAAAAACGTAAAACGAGAGGTGGTTGGTACAACTACTTGTACAGTGCTTTCTACCTAACCCTGACGGCAGGGGACAAGGGCATTAAATGCCCGTCTGTGTCGCCCTAACAGTGTAGAAAAGGACCGTCAGGGGCGCCACCGTCCGCCACGATGGCGATCTTGTCAGCATCGCATGCCATCGCTTACCATCGGCTGCACAGCCTTCCGCCACGCGTGCCTAGAAAGGCCCCCAGGGCGACACGTTGGTGGATGCGCTGGAGCCGGGGGCACAGAGTGGCTGCTTGCCGCGGCAAGCGTCTTGCCGCGGTCGTGGTCTTGTCGCGTCCGGAAGCTTGTCGCTCACCAAGCCTTGCCGGGACGCATGGTGCATCGCGGCAAGTTCCTTGAGATGCCTCGGTTGGCCTTCCCGGCAAGCTCCTCTTGCCGGGGCCTTGTCTTCTTAACTTGAATACTTTGTTCTTGAATGGCTCCAAAGGAGCCACGGAGTATCTTGGCGGTCACCCGGCAAGCCCTTGCCGCGGGGCGCTGCAACTGCCCGTGCACAAGTTCGGGGTACTAGGGTACCCCTATTCTAGTACACCGACAATTTTAATGATGTGCCTTTGTCTACTTTGATTGAGCAAAATAGTGATGCCATAGATGTGAATTTTACCTCGTGAAACAATTTCAATAACAATGCTTATAGAGGTAATTTTAATCCTAGGCCTTTTCCTAGTAATTCCTCTAATAATTATGGTAATTCCTATGGTAATCCTACTTATAATAATAATAGAAACACCTCTGATCCTGAAATAATATTATAGAATTTATCAATACTCAAAAAGCTTTCAATACTTCGATAGAAGAAATGCTGAAAAAGGTTGATGATTTGTCTAGAAGTATTGATAGAATTTCTCATGATGTAGAAACTTTCAAGATGAAATTTTTTGTGCCTAAAGTTGAAGAATCAATTAAAGTTCTTTATGTTTCTATGGATGAAAGTAAGAAAAGAACCGCTATGCTTAGAGCTAAAAGATAATTTTTAGAAAGAGTGTTTTCTAGTGATTACTTTCATAAAAGTGATGAAGATCTTAAAATGATTGGTGTTTCTTCTATTGATTCTTGTTTAGTAAAATTAAGATTGATGAAAAAGGGTCTGGAGAAGAGTCAACTTTAGTAAGAAGGCTTCCCTATTATTTGGAGGGTGAAAATCTTGTTGAAATAATTGATAAAAGTGGGTTTGAAGAGGTCAAGACTTTAACTAGTGATGTACCCACTATTTTGGATTACAAATACTTTAATTATGATAGTTGATCTTTGGTTGATTGTATTTCTTTGTTGCAATCCATGATAAATTCACCCCATGCTTATGAACAAAATAAAGCTTTTACTAAACATATTGTTGATGCTATGATGAAAGCTTTTGAAGAAAAGTTGGAATTAGAAGTTTCAATTCCTAGAAAATTACATGATGAGTGGGAACCTACTATCAAAGTCAAGATAAAAAATTATGAGTGTTTTGCTTTATGTGACTTGTGTGCTAGTGTTTCCACAATTCCGAAATCTTTATGTGATGTGCTTGGTCTTACCGATATTGAAGAATGTTCTTTAAATTTGCACTTGGCGGATTCTACTATTAAAAAGCCTATGGGAAGAATTAATGATGTTCTTATTATTAAAAATAGGATTTATGTGCCCATAGATTTTATTGTTCTTGACATTGATTGCAATCCGTCTTGTCCAATTATTCTTGGTAGACCGTTTTTACGTACTATTGGTGCCGTGATTGATATGAAAGAAGGCAATATTAAATTTCAATTTCCACTAAGGAAGGGTATGGAACACTTCCCTAGAACAAGAATTAGGCCACCATATGAATCTATCATTAGGACATCTTATGGATCTAGAACCAAAGATGACAAATCTTAGATCCTATGCGTTATGCCTAGTGCTCGTTGTGAGGCAACCCAACTTGTATCTTTTTGCTTTTTGGTTTTCTTTCTGTTTTCAATAAAATACAAAATTATACCTCTGGTTAGATGTGTTTTTATGGTTTAAATTCGTGTTTGTGCCAAGCAAGGCCATTGGGATGATTTGGGTGAAAGTTGATTTGATCTTGCTGAAAAACAGAAACTTTTGCGCTCACGAAATTATTTTTCATTTTTATTGGAAGAGTGCTTTTGAGTTGATTCTTTTTGCAGAAGATTAGTAAACAAATTATTCATGTCTTCCTAATTTTTCGAAATTTTGGAGTTACAGAAATATTTGAAGTAGTCAGATTGCTACAGACTGTTCTGGTTTTGATAGATTTTGTTTTCTTTGCGTTGTGTGCTTGTTTTGATGATTCTATGGTTTTCTTTGATGAGTTTTTGCCATAGAAAAGTTTGAATACAGTAGATATAATTCAAAAATAAAATATGAATAGGTTTGCAACAATACTTATAGTAGTGGTTTGCTTTCTTATACTAACGGATCTCACGAAGGTTTTGTTGAGTTTTGTGTGATTGAAGTTTTCAAGTTTTGGATGATCTTATGATGGATGAAGGAATAACGATTAAGCTTGGGGATGGCCGAGGGCCCGAGGCACCCCAAGATAATATTCAAGAAGTAGCAAGCAACTAAGCTTGGGGATGCCCCCGAGTGGCATCCCCTCTTTCTTCTAACAATCATCGGTATTTTACTTGGAACTATATTTTTATTCGTCACATATTATGAGTTTTGCTTCGAGCGTCTTGTATGATATGAGTCTTTGCTTGTTTTGCTTTGTGTTTTAAGTGTTGAATCGTTGCTGAACACACCTTTTGAGAGAGCCAAAAATTATGCTATGCTTGCTCCTATGCTTCACTTCAATTTTTAGAGCCTTGGAATTGCTCTAGTGCTTCACTTATATCTTTTTGAGCACGGTGTGCTTTTTTATTTTTGAAGAAATGCTCACATGATTCACTTAGATTTATTTGGGAGTTAGTAAATATTTTAAGAAATTCTCTCTTGCTTCACTTAGAATATTTTGAGAGAAAGAAAATTTATGCTCATGTTCTTCACTTAAATTTGTTTGAGCTTATCAAAAGCAACATATGAAAATAGTCCCAAAGTGGTAGATATCCAAGGAGGATATAATAAAAACTTTCATGAAGATCATTGGACAAAATAAACTTGATTCTTAGTAATGGTTTTGAGATATGACGATGTGATATGTGAGTCATGTTGATGAGTAATTGTGCTTTAGTAAGAATATTGATGTTAAGGTTTGTGATTCCCTATGCAAGCACGAAAGTCAATAGTTATGCAATTAAATTTGTATCCTACTTGTGGTGCATTATTCGGTGTTACTTATGCTTAATGCTTGGGTACGAGATTTTTTGTTTCTTGGTTGGTTGCTTCTCAATCTTTTTGCTAGCCTTCATTTTGCACTAAGTATGATCACTACTTGTGCATCCAAAACCCTTTAAACCAGTTTTGCCTTATGAGTCCACTATACCTACCTATATGCGGTATTTCTGTGCCGTCTAAGCAAATTTGCATGTGCCATCTCTATTTTTCAAAATAAATTTCTCTTTTGTGTGCTCTACTGCTCGCGAGGCGGTGAGGGGTGGCCAATATTTTCCATGCTAGATGTGTTATTCTCACGATGAGTGTTTATTCACTTGTCATTGCATAAGAGTACGACAAAGGTATTAGGGATTCCCACTTCTGAAATGAAAAATGAATTTACTTTATGTTGTCAAATAATAAATTCCTTGGAAAGTGTTGGTATGGAGGGCACCCGTGGATATGGTTAGCCATGGAAAGTGAAAGTAATGGTGGAAAAAGGAATAAACTTTATTTTCTGTTTGGGAACCGCCTATGATGTATCTAGCATGGAAGTGTTGGGAGCTCTAAGTCATTTTCATTGGTGGGAAAAGTATGCCTCCCAAAATGTTTTTATCTCTCAGTTTTCGCTTTGAGCTCTGACACCTCTACAAATCCCTGCTTCCCTCTACGAAGGGCCTTTCTTTTACTTTATGCAATTTTTATTTTGAATTTGAGTCTCCATCTTATCTTATAAATCACCAACTAAGGGGCACTATGATTGTATTTGGGCATTGGGTATGTGTAATATTCGAGTGTGTTTCATGAATGGTTCAATGGTTGAGCATAATGGGCTAGGGATAACTTGCTTTAGTGTTGATATTTCGAAAGACATGGTTGCTTGTTGGTATGCTTGAGTATTAAAGTCTTCATGTAAAAACTAGGCTATTGCTTTGAACCATATAAAAGTCCAAATGTCCATGCTATAAAGAAAAGAAATGTGATGAACATGTTAGGCAACATTCCACATCAAAAATTCTGTTTTTTTCTTTTACCTACTCGAGGACGAGCATGAATTAAGCTTGGGGATGCTGATACGTCTCCAACATATCTATAATTTTTTATTGTTCCATGCTATTATATTATCATTCTTGGATGTTTTACAATCATTTTAGAGTCATTTATATCATTTTTTGGTACTAACCTATTGACATAGTGCCCAATGCTAATTGATGTTTTCTGCATGTTTTTTACATCACAGGAAATCAATACCAAACAGAGTCCAAATGCAGTGAAAATTTTTGTGGTTTTTTTTGGGCCAGAAGACATCCAGTGGGCCAGGAATGCACCTGAGGGGAGGTCTGAGGGGAGCACAACCCACCAGGGCACTGCTAGGGGCCTAGGCGTGCCCCGGTGGGTTGTACCGGCCTACTCGTTGGCCTCTCGCACCGCCTCTTTGCGCTATAAATACCCCAATATTCCAGAAACCCTAGGGGAGTCAACGAAAATCAATTCCAGCCGCCGCAGAGTCCAGAAACACCAGCTCCAATCTAGACACCATCTCGGAGGGGTTCATCATGTCCATTGGTGCCTCTCCGATGATGCGTGAGTAGTTCCTTGTAGACCTATGGGTCCGTAGTTAGTAGCTAGATGGCTTCCTCTCTCTCATGATTATCAATACAATGGTCTCTTGGAGATCCATATGATGTAAGTATTTTTGCGGTGTGTTTGTTGGGATACGATGAACTTGGAGTTTATGATCAGATATATGTTTTTATCCATGAAAGTTATTTCAGTCTTCTTTGATTTCTTATATGCATGATTGAGTATAGCCTCGTATTTCATCTCCGATATTTGGGTTTTGTTTGGCGAACTCGATCTATTTATCTTGAAATGGGAAGAGGTGCTTTGTGATGGGTTCGATCTTACGGTGCTTGATCCCAGTGACAGAAAGGGAAACGACACGTATGTATTGTTGCTATTAAGGATAACAAGATGGGAACTATTTCTACATAAATAGGTCTTGTCTACATCATGTCATCGTTCTTATTGCATTACTCCTTTTTCCCATGAACTTAATACACTAGATGCATGTTGGATAGCGGTCGGTGTGTGGAGTAATAGTAGTAGATGCAGGCAGGAGTCGGTCTACTAATCTTGTACGTGATGCCTATATAATGATCATTGCCTGGACATCGTCATGATTATCTGAAGTTCTATCAATTGCCGAATAGTAATTTTTTTCCCACCGCTTGATATTTTTCTCGAGAGAAGCCACTAGTGAAACCTACAGCCCCCGGGTCTCTTTTCGTCATATTTACCTTTGTGATCTATTTTCCTTTGCTTTTATTTTTAGATCTATTAAACCAAAAATACAAAAATACCTTGCTACAATTTATTTGTTCTGCAATCTATTTATCCTATCTACCACATTTATCTCACGTTATGTTGCCTACTTGAGGCGCCGTACCCGAAAGAGATTGACAACCCCTTTAACACATCGGCTTGCGAGTATTTATTATTTGTGTGCAGGTGCTGTTTACATGGTGTTAGGAGGTTCTCCTACTGGTTCGATAACCTTGGTCTCATCACTGAGGGAAATACCTATCGTCTCTATACTGCATCATCCCTTCCTCTTTGGGGAAATACTGACGTAGTTCTAGCAAACATCACACACTCATGTATTGCGTGAAAGTTGAAAAGGTTGAGAACACCAAAAGTATGAAACAATTGCTTGGCTTGTCATCGGGGTTGTGCATGATTTGAATATTTTGTGTGATGAAGATGGAGCATAGCCAGACTATATGATTTTGTAGGGATAGTTTTCTTTGGCCATGTTATTTTGAGAAGACATAATTGCCTTGTTAGTATGCTTGAAGTATTATTATTTTGATGTCAAAATTAAACTTTTGTTTTGAATTTTATGGATATGAACATTCATGTCACAATAAAGAAAAATTATGTGGATAAATATGTTAGGAAGCATTCCACACCAAAAAAAATCTGTTTTTATCATTACCTACTCGAGGACAAGCAGGAATTAAGCTTGGAGATGCTTGATACGTCTCTGATAAGCACATTTCATATTCATCTTTTGGCACTCAAATATGTGGTTTATTGAGATATGACCATCAATTCTTGCTGTGAAATATTGAATATTTGCATGAAAATCATATAAAGGATCATTTACTAGTCTTTGGTCTATTTTGCAGAAATGTGCGCAAAGGCACTATAAATCTTCAAGATCCGGACTAAGTGGCTAAGAGAACGAAGAAGAGGAGGAAGAATGGACCCCGACCGTGAAGAAAAGAAGCAATCAGAGGGGCCAAGCTATAGATGGCAGGATCAACTTGGGAAGAAAGAAGAGAAGTAGGAGGGCCAAACCGCAAAGTGGCAGATCATGGAGGGGATCAAAATCCCTAGGTGGCCTTCGATCCCCTTGGGCCTGGCATCTCCATCTTCCTCACCCCACCTTCTCCACCACTGGCCACCGCCGCAGCTAGGCCGGCGTGGGGCGCGCCACCGCTCCACCGCGCCTTCACCTTCGCCGTCGCGCCACCCACCTCCAGCACCACATCACCCATCTCCATCCACCAACACCATCATCCACCATCACCAGCGCCACCACTCCACCATCACCACTCACGCATCCCATCAGACACGAGGACACGGGCGTCTGAACCTCCGCGCGAGCTCTCCTTCCCTTACTTCTGCTGCTGCTCTTCCTTGCACCCCTGTGTTGCTGTCCTTCTTCCCCTCGACCTCCTGCTGCTACTACTCCCTCTCTCCATCGCCTTGCTGCTACTTTATATCTCCCTGACCTGCTGCTGCGCCTTCTCTCTTCCTCCCCTACTGCTGCTGCTCTTCTTCTTCCCTTGCCTCGCTGTTCTTGCTCCTTGCCTCTCTGTCTTTCTGATGCTCTTCTTCTATTGCTGCACCTTCTTGCTGCGCCCCTGCTGCTTCTCCCTCAACTCTCTCTGCTGCTCCTCTCACGCCCTACTGCTTCTCTCTCTCTCTCTCTCTCTGTAATTTCTATGTATCAGAGACGTGTTAGACCTTGTGTTATTCAGACTTGTGCTTGTTTGGTTGTTCTCTATTAATCTGCAAGAAGTAGAGCAATTTAGTGTCACTTTTGTTGACGTGTAAGAACTAGCTATATATGTCACACATATTCTGTACTTGCCGATGATTGGTGTCCAGTTTATTGTTCGTGTGATATAAATGCATATGTGTGTGTGTTTGATGTGAAACAATTATATATATGGGGCCTGTATTTCAGTTAGTGGTTTGCATAAATTCAGATTACTACTTGTGATTCTATTTTGTATTGAAATTACTCTTTGTGGTAGTCAGTTGTGTGATCATCTAATTTTCAGTCTCTATATTAGCTCTGTACCTGTAATATTTGTTGTGACATGAAGCATTATCATCCATGTCCTTTATCTTGTTTCTTCTCTCTGTTATACGTGTTCTAGTATTGTTCTAGTATTGTTGTTTCCCTTTGGTCATATTTGTATTCTTCTGTCAGTGTCTACTTTCTCAAGTAAAATGATAATACCAAAAAGACTAAAAGTACAATCTGAACCTCCCTTTGTTTCTGTGTCTTTTCCTTTATTGATACTCTTGTTAGTGTTAGTTTATTTTCTATTTTCATCACCCAATATCATGTTACCTAGCTTTAGCTGAGCATAGTTGCCATCGCCTAGTCCCTGTGGAGAACACGACACTCGTAGTTTGGGGCGTAAAAACCCCGCTATATTACAATTGATCATTTTGGCGCCGTTGCTGGGGACTAGCATCGTGTGACTGTGTTAGGCTATAGACTAGGTTTTTCTTGTTTTCTTTTTGTGACATCTATATGTGATATATCTCTAACCACTAATCCTTGTTCTAGATCATTTTCTTTCTGTTTTCTTTTCTTTTGGCAGGTTAGAACTATCTTCTCAGTTATGGCTTACTATTTAGATCATCAGGCTTATGCGAGCAACACTACAAACAGCATGGAAAGTATTCAAGAACTGATAGGTAAGATTTCCCATCGATTAGATGATTTAGCTCGGCAGCGAGAAGTAGTTTTTAAGGATAGGCCTAGTTCTTACGATCCTTATTCCAGAGGCCATCCTTATGTTGCTCCTACTTGCCATATTTGTGGGTTTCAGGGCCATTTGCCCGCTGAATGTCAGCGTGGCTACTCTCACACTCCAGGTTGTTTTGGCATGAGCTTCGCTCAAGAGCATAGCTCATACCAAAACAATTACTCATATGGGTGGCCTGAAAACCCGAATATGTCATATAGGAGCAACAACCCTGAGATCTCACCATTTGCTTCTAGTAATCATATGCAGGGATTTAGGTACAATGAGGAGAGCCACAACTATGCTCCACAACAGATTTATTCAGCTCCTACTCATATACCTCAACACCGGGAGATATTGCCAATGGAGTTAAATGGTCCTCCACTTGGTCAACCAACAACTCCAGCAACTACTAAGCAATCTCATGTGCAAGTGCCCACACAAGATGAATTTGATGATATAGACAAGCTCACATTGCTTAGTCTCAAGTTCACTTGGAGTGCTGAGGATGATCCAATTAGGCCGATGATACTAGATGAAATGAAGAATATCAAGAATGGAAAAGAGCTAGTGGATGAAGTAAGGAAGATTGAGAAGAACATCAACGCTGGTAGTACTATCTCATCTCTCCTTGAGCTGAGTGCTGCTGAGATTTCTAGTCATACATGTGAGGTTCCAACACCTTCACATTCAGCTGAGCAAGATAGCGAGAGTCCAGAGGAAGAGATACTTCAGATCCAAGAAGAAATTCTCGAAGCCAAGGCACAAGATGATCCAGAGCTCGAACAATAAAGTGATCAAGTTGAAGACTCATCATCTATTACTCTTGAAGAAGCAAAAGAAGTTGATGTGATTGAAGATGAAGAACCAGAAACGCATTTGCCCATCGTCATACAAGAGCGTGTTTTAGCAGGTTTATCCAATCCTCTTGATGACATGCTTCCTTATGAGATCTTTGCTGCTACTGTCCATTGTGTTATACCATCAATTAAGCTAGACTTGAAAAATTATTTGCTTGGACATGATCATACATACATTGTTGGTGGCATTGCTCTCATTCCTGATGATGACACTTATTTTCCTTATGCTAGTCCTATGCTTAATGAAACATATTATTCCCATGCTAGTCTTGAGCTTAATGATAAATTTCATCCTCATGTTAGTGTCGACCTTACTGATTTGTACCATCCTAAACATGTGCTTTATAGCTATGCTTATGTAATTGGATATTCGATTGATGACTTGGAGGGTATTATCCCTACCACTTGCATTGTCTCTTTCATTGAGTGCTCTTTCAGGTTCTTGCTTGTGCACGATCCACTACATGCTGACCAAGTTCAAGATGACATTCCCTGGGACCCCGGTGGACCTATGGCATGGGGATGAGGAGAAGCAAGGAGCACACATGAAGAGAGAAGCTGGAGCAAGCATGAGGATAGAGAAGCAAAGGAGAAGAGTTGCAGTTTAGAGAGTGTCGAGCAAGTGCTACTTCCTATAAAAACCCGGTGAGCTGTTTCATGACCCATTCCTAGTATATCATCCATTGATACATGCTGAAATCAAATGTTATTTGGGTTGCTTAAGCCATGTCTTAAATGTTGCCCCACTGATTTTATTTGACATATGGTGCTTGATGAGAATATGCGAACTGATTGTTGAATGCCATGTAAACTAGTGATCTACATATTGCTTGCTTTGCTGAAATTAGTGAAAGTTATTAGTTTTGAGTGCTCAAATCCCTAGTACACTAGAAAACTTAATCATTTTCTGCTTTTACCTTGATGCACCTTGATCACCACGTTTAGATGTTGAATTTGTGCCTAATGTGTTCCCGTTGAGAGCAATCACCTAACCACTATGGATTAGCATGCTATGTTCCCTGGATCGGTAGCATGTGAACCAGACATGGAGAAGTGATGATTCCTATTTTTGTGCTTAAGCGTTGTTCATTTAAGATAAGTAATAATGAATAAATAAGTCTGACTACCTACAGTAGCATGTGATGTTCCCGGGATCGGTGGCATGTGAAATCGGGTTAGCTTGGGCAGTAATTATTAATAAAAAAATGTAATTGTCGAACCAGGTGTATACCATGTTCTCGGGATCGGTGGTATGTTCCTTTGGGGAGACAAACAAAAAAACAACTAATAATTGGTCGATCCAGGTGTATACCATGTTCTCGAGATCGGTGGTATGTTCCTTTGGTGAGATCGATAAAATATTATCATTGCTTTACTTCTGTAAATAAGTGAACTGATCACAAGTTTATGTTCTTTTTTGTGCTCTGGATCATGCTCTCTTTAGGAACCTTTGGCACAATCATCATTTGAACTTGTTGATCCACTTTTATCATTGTAAAAGTTTAAAATGATTGAGTCAACTAGTATCCTATTGCTTTTTAGCACTCTTGACCATTAATTTTCATTAGCTAAGTCCAAAGCATGCTTTGTTTGGATATCTACTTCACTGGGACATTCTCCAGTCAGATCACTGTTCATTATCTAGCTCTTGTCATATTCCTTTGCTTGAGGACAAGCAAAAGTTTAAGTGTGGGGGAACTTGATAAGCACATTTCTTATATACTATTTGGGCACACAAATTCACCATTTATTGAGATATATCCATCCATTCTTGCTATGACTTGTTGAATATTCGAATGATAATCATAAAAGAGAATGTTGACTAGTGAATTGTTTATTTTGCAGAAAAGTGCGCAAAGGCACTATAATCGTCAACACTTCTACTATGTGGCTAACGAGAAGAGAGAAGGGCATGAAAGAAATACGTCAAGGCTTGAGCGTGAAGGAAAGAAGTAATGTAGGGGAGCAAACTAAAAGAAGAGGAGGATCTTCTTGGGAAGAAAGAAGAAAGGAGGAGGGCCAAAGTAAAAAAAGACAGATCAGATCATGGGGGATCAAAATCCCTAGCACGCCTCCATTCCCCACCAGGTCTGGCATCTCCATCTCCGCTCTCCCCCAACTCCTTCTCCACCTCCGGCCGCCGCCACAGCCAGGCCGGTGTGGTCGTGCGCCCCTCACCATAACACCATCACCACCATCACCGCCAGCCACGACCATCTCCACCACGCACCAGCACCACCAGCACCACTTCCCACGAGCCGCACCTCACACCACCACCAGCACCGCGCCATCTCCATCTTCACCGCCGCGCTACCGCTCGCACGATCTCTTCTTCCCCTGCTGTTCCTCCCTTCTCCTCACATCCCTGCTGCTCTTCCTTCTCCAAATCTCCATCTCCCCTCTCCCCCAACTCCTCTTACTACTACTCCTCCTTCTCAATCCCCTGCCGCGTCTCTTCTCCCGCGCCCCCACCTGCTGTTGCCTCCTCTTTCTTCTTTGCCGAACTGACCCTGCTCCCCTTCTCCAAGCCCCGTTGCTGCTCCTCACTTGCACCAACAGGTGCTTCTACTCTGATCCCGATCTGCTGCTGCTCTACTTGCGCGATCTGCTGCTGCTTCTCTTCCCCTACTTGCTACTCTGCTCCATTTCTCCTGCGTCCCCTGCTGCTCCTAACCTTGCTGCTGCTTCTCTTTTCTTCCCTTATCTCTGCTGCTGCTCGTCTCCAACTGAACTTGCCGTTCTCTTTCTCCCTCTCTGTAATTCATGGAAATTGTAATGTATTAAGTATTTTCTTTAGTTCAGAGACCTATACTTGTCTAGTAGTATTATTCAATATATGTGCCCTGTTTATCAATTAGTGTTTTTGTAAGAACTAAGATTACTAGTCAATTTTTGTGTTGTTTGTGTGCTCTGTCAAGTGAGAAGTTTGAACCTCTTTAAATTCTTAGTCCCTGTGTTAGCTATGTACATGTGGATATATATGTTTGTTATGCGAAATATTTGACCTGTCATACTTTGTTTAGTGAAACAGTATTCTTCATATGTGTGTGGTGTCCTGTGATATATACATATATGTGTGTTTGTGTTGTGATATATTTTCGTCCCTGTCTTAGTATTGTTTCTTCCCTTTGTTCATGTATGATAGTTATATATGTGTCCTTGTCATATTATTCCCCTTTGTGTTAGTGTCTTAATTTCTCAAGTATTACAAAAATACCAAAAAGAAAGTTAGTAAAATCTGAATCTGCCTTTGCTTATCTGCATTTTCATTGGCGACAATCTTGATAGTTTAGGTTTATTCTCTGTTCCCATCATTAAAATTGTGCTACCTAGCTTTAGCCGAGCAAAGTCGTCGTCGCCTAGTCCCTGTGGAGAACACGACATCCGTAGTTTGGGCGTAAAAACCTCGCTATATTACAATTGATCAGTCTCCAATGTATCTATAATTTTTGATTGTTCCATGCTATTATATTACCTGTTTTGGATGTTTTATATGCATTAATATGCTATTTTATATTATTTTTGGGACTAACCTATTTACCTAGAGCCCAGTGCCAATTTCTATTTTTTCCTTGTTTTTGAGCTTCGCAGAGAAGGAATACAAACGGAATAAAACCTTCGCGATGATTTTTCTTGGATCAGAAGACACCCAGGAGACTTGGAGATCAAGTCGGAAGAGCCATGAGGTGGCCACAAGGGGGATGGCGCGCCCAGGGGGGTAGGGCGCGCCCCCTACCTTGTGGGCCCCTCGTGACTCCCCTGACCTAATTCTTTGTCCTATATATTCACATATATCCCCAAACCACCAGAAGCATCCACGAAAACACTTTTTCACCGCCGCAACCTTTTGTACCCGTGAGATCTCATCTAGGGGCCTTTTCCAGCATCCTGCTGGAGAGGGATTCGATCATGAAGGGCTTCTACATCAACTCTATTGCTGTTCCGATGAAGCATGGCTAGTTTACCTCAGACCTACGGATCCGTAGCTAGTAGCTAGATGGATTCTTTTATCTCTTTGATTCTCAATACCATGTTCTCCTTGCTATTCTTGGATATCTATCCGATGTAATCTTCTTTTGCGGTGTGTTTGTCCAGATCCGATGAATTGTGGATTTATGATCAGCTTATCTATAAATACTATTTGAATCTTCTTTGAATTCTTATATGCATGATTTGATATCTTTGTAATTCTCTTGAACTATCTTTTTTTTGCCAACTAGATTGGTTTTTCTTGCAATGGAAGAAGTGCTTAGCTTTGGGTTCAATCTTGCGGTGTCCTTTCCCTGTGACAGTAGGGGCAGCAAGACACGTATTTTATTGTTGCCATCGAGGATAAAAAGATGGGGTTTACATCATATTGCTTGAGTTTATTCCTCTACATCATGTCATCTTACTTAATGCGTTACTCTGTTCTTCATGAACTTAATACTCTAGATGCAGGCAGGAGTTGATTGATGTGTGGAGTAATAATAGTAGATGCAGGTTGGAGTCGGTCTACTTGACACGGATGTGATGCCTATATTTTATAATCATTGCCTTAGATATCGTCATAACTTTGCGCTTTTCTATCAATTGCTCGACAGTAATTTGTTCACCCACCGTATTTGCTATCTTGAGAGAAGCCACGAGTGAAACCTATGGACCCCGCGTCTATTTTCCATCATAGAAGTTTCCGATCTACTATTTTTCATCATGTTAGTTTACGATCTACTATTTTGCAATATTTTACTTTCAGATCTATAAACCAAAAAAACCCAAAAAATTATCTTTGTTTATCCATCTCTATCAGATCTCACATTTGCAAATGATCGTGAAGGGATTGACAACCCCTTTATCGCGTTGGGTGCAAGTTGTTTGATTATTTGTGCATGTATTGGTGATTTGTTCGTTGTCTCCTACTGGATTGATACCTTGGTTCTCTAGCTGAGGGAAATACTTATCTCTTCAAGGGAAAAACCAATGCAATCTCAAGAAGTAGCACCGAGCTCCACATCCTGCGCCACATGGTGGAGTGCGGCGGCAGATTCAATTCATCGGCGACGAGAAATCATAAGAGGAGAGGGGATTGTGGTGGCGCATGGATAGGGTTTGGCCCCGAATACTCACTGCGAACCCGTAGTTATACTGCCGGGGGGAGGGGATTTTTATAGTTTGCGCATTTTTAAGGAGTCTGTAGAGATGCTCTTAGAACATCTCTAGCAGACCCCTTAAAAGCGGTCAAACCCGTAAAAAATCCGTGTTTATAGTTTCGGTCGAAAAAAATGATGCCTAGCAGATCCCGTAAAACCAGATCGGCCTTAAAACTTTTAAATGGCACTAAAAATCCATCTACGAGAACCTCGTATGTACATTTTTGAAGGTAGTATATAGTTCAACCCATAAACTGGTCAAACCTTGTCGGAGCAGACGCACCGCCACAGAACTAGTCAGAATCTACCCGAAACACACCAGAATCTGTCAGCGCGTGTCGGAAGAAGCCGCCGCACGCCGAAATTTGCCACCGCCGGTCCGAATTGCGGCCAGCTCGACCTCCATTGCCGAGGCTAGGTCGTCCAAGGGCAAGGCGGACCAGGCCACCGACGGTCCTTATCAGGGCCGGGCGGCACCGGAGAAGGGCTAGGGGAGGGGGCATCGGGGAGCTTGTACGGCCACGCGGGGAAGCGCACGGGGGCGGGCAGTGCCGGGACCAATCGAGGACAGACATGCTTAAAACCAATCATGATTTTTTTGGGTTTTCTATCCTAGGTGGCTATCTATGGTTATGGTGAGGAGCTGTATAATATAGTGACGCCGCATTGTTTCTTCACCGTGTGATCTCTCATGCTCATCTCTGCTCCGCCCCATTCTACCTCCACATATATTTGGCGTCTTGCACGAGTCTTTTGTTTTATGCCCCTCCCACATTCTCTCTCCCTTTCTCTCTTCCTGCTCACCAACACTGTACCCGCCACCCTGCGGCCAAAGGCACTCTGAGGCCACTGCCCTACCTTCTTGTCTGGCTAATTCCCCGAGCTACCTTGACTCCTCTGAAGATCGACAACTATTAGCCTCCTTTAAAAATTCGAAACCCTACAATACCGCCCGACGGCCTGAGTCGCCCAGTGTGTCGTTCACCCAGCTACCTCATATTCTTCGGACACGGCTCTAGGACAGATGTCATTAAAGTTGGGTCTTCTGGCATGAGCTGACACGTGCCCAGACATAGCTCACCTAACTACCTGCCCGCTCAACACCTGTCCGACAAGTGATAAGCTGGTTGCTGAGGTGGATCGGTGGCCAGGTAGTGGGATCTTGCCGGGCGCGGAGCTTGCCGGGCCATGGTATGCTTGACAACAAGGATCTTGCTGGCAACTCCAGCCTTGATCTTATTCTTTCTTGATCATTGGCTTGGATGTCCTCTTCATAGTCCTGTATTTGTCTTGAGCTATCCGCCAACAAGCCTTGCCGCCAAGAAGGCTGCAACTGCCCGTGCACAAGTCTAGGGGTACTAAGGTACCCAAACTTTAGTCCATTGATAGGAGCCCCCGGGCCTGGGCCACACACGCATGCGAGACATCATTATGCTAGGCCCAAATAGTGCACGGGCACGCGTGGGAGGAGTTAACTGTCATAATCTTCTCTTTTACCATGCGCCACTACTCTTTCCATTTCTTGTGCCAGTTCCCATTGGGATAGATGTCCTTGTTCCATGCCCTGGGGATCCAAGTAATGGAGTCAGAAAGGGCATCTCTACATTCAATGCGAGGAAGGAAATAATGGCCGAAAAGGGCAGTGTTGGGGACAACTCCGGCAAAGTTCTCACAAAGATGAGCAAAGACTGACATACATGTCACACCATTTGGCGTGAAATCAAGAAGACGAAAACCATATGTGCACATGATGTCATCAAAGAAATCAGAAAATGGAGGGAGAGGCCGTAGTAGAAATAAGCAACAAAGAAAGGGAATTTATCTGCGCTGCCCTTGACGGGGCCGAGAAGCACATGGGGGGCAGTATGGCCTCTCGTCTCCTTCCCCCACATGTAGGCGCACCACTCCACCAGATCTCTCTCACTGAGCACTGGCTTGAAGATGACATATTTCTTCTGCGTGTCCGCCAAGGTGTTCTTCTTTGCCTCCGTGTCCGATTCGGCGGTCTTCACCACCTTATCCTTGCTCACCTTGGGCGCCATGGCAGCTATGAGTGCGGGGGCCGAGGATGAATAGTAGTGCGGAAGCGGCAGAAGGAGGAAGAAGTGCTCTGTTTTTGGGTGCAAGGAATAAGAAGACAGCGACTGCTAGATTGGAAGAGAGAGAGGGAGGGGAGGGGGGGGGGTAAATGAGCAGCGCCTCTGCGGATTCATTTTTATGGGGAAGGCACGGGGCTGTCTCTTTACCGGCTGACGTGGATGCACTTCTTGTTGGTGTACTAAAATTTGGGCAATTTAGTATCCCAGACTTGTGCACAGGCAGTTGCAGCCTTCTCGACGGCAAGGCTTGCCAGAGGATAGCTGAAGACAAATACAAGACTATGAAGAAGACATCCAAGCCAATGATCAAGAAAGCAGAAGATCAACGCTGGAGTTGCCGGCAAGATCCTTACCGGCAAGCATACCACGGTCCGGCAAGCTTCGCGCTCGACAAGATCCCACTACCTGGCCACCGCTCCACCTCAGGGACCAGCTTGTCACTTGTCGAACAGGTGTTGAGCGTGCAGGTAGTTAGGTGAGCTTTGTTTGGCATGTGTCAGCTCGGTGCCAGAAGACCCAACTTTACTGACACCCGTCCCAAAGGCGTGTCCGAAGAATATGAGGTAGCTGGGCGAACAACATAGAAGGAGAGGCAATCTTTGCCGGGGAACGTCACCAGTTTGACACCTCATGGTGCAATTAATGTGTTTGTCCTACCCAGTCAGAGTTAGATATGTGGCACTGTAGCCACTATTTACCCTGTAAAGACCATTTTCTCACTATGGTGACCCCTTTGTCTATAAAATGAGGCCCATTGCTACCTTTACAAGGATTGAAACCTGGTCCATTTGCATGCGTAGCAGCTCTTCTTGCCGGCAAGCGCGCTCCTTATAACTGGGCACATACACATCAAATATAACTAAGCCGGAGTAGGGTTTTACGTTTCGCAGCGGCCCGAACCTGAGTAAATCCCCGCGTTGATTGTTCGTTCTGCTCTTTGTGCTTGACGATCTCCCCATTTGAACCGCAAAGGGATCACCATGATCCGATGGATGATCATACGCTCGACATCTTTGAACAGCCCCCGACCGAAAACAGTCTGAATTTTCATGCATCCTCAAAACAGGAGGGGTACACCTAATTTTAGACATGCTAATGGTCAAAGACAAATTCATCCACGTAGTACGCGGCAGATGTAACTATTGCTCGTGCGTCCCTCAAACATGGAATGTGATCATTGGTGCTTGTGTTACCTTAGAACATCTCCAGCCGCGCCCTTAATAGCCCCCCCCCCCCCCAGGCCATTTTTAGCGCCGGCGCTGAAAAAAACGGCCCAACCGCGCCCATAGGAGCCCATTTTTCGCCGGTTAGGCCCGAAACTGGCGCCGCCGGACCCAGGCCAAACCCGGCACGCTGGGGGGCACCGGGGCAATCGATTTTGGCGCGAAAGAACGACGGACCCGCCGAGTCAGCAACCCCCGCACCTCGTCGTCCACATCCCTTCGGTTTCCCGCCGGGAATCAATGCCCGTGGCTGCCGCGGCAGATGCTGGGCGGGTCTTCCTCCTCCTCCTCTCGATCCTCCTCCCACTCCTCCGGGTCGCCGGCGCTCATCAGTCAAGCCCAAACCCATGGAAATGCCGCTCGGCCGGCGCACCCACAGCGCTAGCATCATGATTAACGAGGGCGGCTGTGCCTCCTCCTCGCCCCCCCCCCTCCCCCGCCTCGTTAAGCTGAAGACGGAGCTTGGGTTTGCCGCCGTGAAGAGCGAGCCGATGACGTGCTCGCTGACGAGGCCGCCATGAAGTGGGCGCGGGAGGATTGGGCCCGGCTGGAGATGGAGCGCCAGCGCCTTGCCCTGGAGGAGATCGCCGCGCGCCGCCGTGGCGGCGAGGAGGGAGGTGTGATCGTGCTCGAGGACAGCGACGACGACGCGCTGCCGCCGGCCATACCAGTCCGCCAGGGCGACCCCGGGCAGGGGTCCAGCAGGGACGGCCACGTGAAGAAGGAGAAGAAGGACGATGACGGCGGCGACTACGGCGACTAAGCCGCGTTCAACGAGTTCTTCGGCCTGTAGACGTGGCCCTTTGATTTTTTTAGTAAATTTTATGTTTTCTATATGTAAAAAAACGGTGGAACGCCTAATCCATGTCATGTTTGCTGAATGTAATGTCGTGTTTGCCGAATCTATGCCAAATATATGTCGTGTTTGCCGAATTTTGGCTGAATGACTTTTTTTAAATGTTTACAAAAAGAGCGGTTGGGAACCCGATGCTCTTAGTGGTTGTTGACTCTGGCGCGCGCGTCCGCCGGTGGGTGGACATGCACATGCACATGCGCCGTGGCGGTGGACGCTGCGGCATATTGTCTGGTTCGTTCGTTCGGCCGCCCGGAGCACATGCCATGCCGTGATAGCAGCTGGTTAGCGCGTTCAAGACGGACGCGGCACGGATTACATAATGCCAAAGCACGTGAATCTACCGCAAAAGGCCGCGGTATCTCCGCTCTCCAGCGAAGAGGCGGGCGGACTTCGGCCAAAGTGTCAACGGACGGAAGTAGGCGACGATGCCCTACATGCATATCATATCGATCAGTTCGTTATACTACAAATATGAAATATCAACACCACCAACCGGTATTATTAGTGGGCGAGACAGCACAAAAGTGTATATATAGACCGATCGTACAATTTGCGGTGCCGGAAAAGGTTACTAGATATATATGCCACCGGCGGGACCAAGTCATTATTGGGGTTGGCACGGCCGGGTATAAAGATGTAGCGTATGCATGAAATGCATGCATGATACAGCGTGCTAGCTGTTCTCTTCTTGGACAAGCAAACGTACGTGCGTGTCATATATCAAACATGCTGGCTGTGAAGCACCGATGCATTGCGGTATGCAGTAAAAGAAAGAGTGTTGTGCCTGGAAATGCTACGGTGGACATGTGGTTCCACATGCACCGGAATGAACTGTAAAAATCTAAAAAATGACAGAAACATAATTTGATGTGGCTAGATCTCAGTCGACTGAGGGTTTAACCAAGTCTCGTTCTAGTGACACAACATATAAAAAAGAAAAAAAGGATTTTGTACACGGATCTTCATGTAAGATCTCATGGATATATCGACTGAGACTTCATTAAGTCTCAATCGACTAAGATTTCACAATCCTGCTTGGGATTAACATAGCTGAGTGTTTTCTACAATGTGTAAAATTTCATGGCAAAATGGCATATATGCACTGTCTTAGGCTTAAAAAACAAAATCAGACTTCCAAAAAGCTTCAAAAAAACCTTTTTTCAACATTGATTTTGTCTTTTCTGCCCATAACACCATGGACGTTGTTTCTTCAGAAAGATTGACACCCGGGTAAATCACGCGATCATGTATATAAAGAAATCAGAATTATTTTTTTGGCTAGTTTTCCTATTTTACTGCTTACTTTGGTGCGGCCTAAACTTTCGCAATGGCGTTGCTTAGTAGTACTATATTCTTTTTTTAACACAGTACAATTACAAATGATCATATACACACATACACTCACTTCTAAAAATGTACACATGCAAACTTTACCTTCGAACATCTCTCACCAAACGAACATTGCCGGAAGGTCAAAATGAATTCAACCACAAGAAACCTAATCATCTAAACTAAGCTCAGTTCATATTCAGTACTATATTATAATATTCTTTAAACCTCTAAGATTGATTTGCTAGACAAGTACTTCCTCCGTCTTATATTAGTTGTTGCTCAAACGGATGTATTTACTACTAAAATACGTGTAGATACACCAACTTTAGCGAAAACTAATATGTGACGGAGGGAGTAGTACTATATTCTTCTTGTGAATAAAAGAAGATTGTCATATATAGCACTACTGCTTGTGAATAAAAATTACATGCTTCTTTCTTTAGGAAAAATGTACAAACAATCGCCCACACGCTGCCGCAGGGCTGCTTTTTAATTACAAATTCACAAAGAAGAACAAGAATCAAGTACTGTATCGAAGAAAAAGATATCAAACAATGGATGAATGCCCCGCCCTCTTGATCAGAGCAGGGATCAGTAGCGGCTGCACTCGGCGGGGAACCCCTGCGGGAACCTGTACCCATCCTCGCAGTAGTTGTAGCTCATGTAACTGCGCTCCGCCCACTTCACGGTTCCCCACTCGGCGCCCTCGAGCTGCCTATTCATCCACCCGTCGCTGCCGGCATGGCACGCGCCACCGCTGACACAGGCGTTGGCGTAGTAGTTGCGGTACAAAACGTTGAAGGGTGCATTGGACCAGTCGATGGGGACCTTGCCCTTCTCAGTCGCCCAGAAGCTGCCGTCCCACAGCGTGGCGTGCAGCCTCATGGGCTTGGAGCTAGTGTAGGGGATGCCGGCGAAGCGCTTGAAGGACCGGATGAAGAGGTTGTCCACCTTGAAGAGGATGTTCTCCGGGTTCCAGATGATGGTGTAGGTGTGGAAATCGGCGGCGGGGTCGAACCAGAGGTTGAACTGGTGCTCCTTCTTACCGTCGCCGTTGACCCACACGTTGGTGTTGAGCACCACTGGATGGCCAGGACCGCTGGAGTTGCCCATGAACTCCATGTCGATCTCGTCGTGCCCATCGCCATCACCGGAAGAAAGCTGCAATCAATTATATATCCACACACACAGCAGCAACGTTGAGTCAGCTATATAAGATGGAGCAATGTTAGTTTTGGCACTTCTCGAAAAATTAAGCTCATGAACTTACGTAGAAGCAGGAGACGGTGCCGGCGGAGTTTCCCTGAATGAGCTTCATCTGGATGCTGAACTCACCGTAGAGGTATTGCTCATCGGAGTTGAAGCCGGCGCCCGAGTGCTGGTCGAGGCTGAGCGTCACCACCTGCTCGCCCGAAGCGTCATATCCGGTCCGGACATTGCCGTCCGTGTTGAACTTATCGTCGAGCCAGGGCTTGGCCGAGGTGGCCTGCGAGAGCGCCAGGACGACGGCGAGCATGGCCAGAAAATGCCGTGCCATGGTGTGACTTAGAGCTTGGAAATGAGCTTACAAAGTGGAGGGCGGTTGGTGTGTGTGTGGTGCGAAGAAGCACAGGAGATGGCGCGCCTTTATACTGCTGGTGCTGGGGCTGGCCACACACGTCTTGTGCATGGGGCACATTTTTTATCAGGTGGGCGCGAAGGTCGTTACAATCATTCGGGCACCACATGGATACAATCTGCCATAATCGCTCGGGTGTTCATACACCAGCAGTTTGCACAAAGATTGGAACCGGAAAGATATGCTTAGATCAAAGCATTATATTGTCGTTAGATGCCAATCATAGTCAAAATCATGTCGCTCAAGTGTGGTTGGTGCAATGCATGATGAACTGTTTGTTGGGGACGTTTAACGTTTAAATACTACAAAATCCTATAAAAAACAGTATGAACGTGTAAGAAATAAAATAAAAATCGTGCTTGCAATGGAGAGTGTACATTCTCTGTACCAGAGGACTAGGCAAAAGCTAAGTTTAATTTGAAAGCTGTAAAGGGGAAGCTATGTTACATGGCCGGTCTGGAGATTTGGGGTTCCTAGGACGAAACTCGAACCCGGGAAAGCATACTATAAACATAAAAATCAATAATCAATATCTGTATATACGGTGTATTAGCAGAGGTTTCAACTCAATACAAAAATTCATACGGCCAGCAGTTCGATGAGGGGTCCTAATTCAATTAAGGAGCACTTTGGACTATTACGGGACCCAGAAATTAGGTGCTGGAATCAGTCCATCAATGATTAAATCCATCAGCAAAGCAAAGATTAAGTGGTGGAATCCACTCGAGTGACATGTAGGCACTGCCACTGATAATTGCTCGCTAATCTTGGCCATTGATTGTCATATATAGTTGCATGTTCGTCGGTTAACCACTTCGCCTCGCTCAATGATGTATTTTGCGGGTTAGAAATGGAGTAAAGTTTCCATGCCACTTGTGCAATGAATATTAACCTATCGTTTTTTTGTGAATAATATTAACCTATCGTTAGATGCTAATCATACTCAAAATCATGCCGCTCAAGTGTTTTCGTGCAATGATGAATTGTTTGTTTGGGGGGGGGGGGGGGGGGGAGCATTGCTACACAGACGACGATTGCTAGCCGATACATGCACGACATGACTCCTCGCACCATCCATTGGCAATTCTGAACAGCCGTACGCCCTTGGATTAGCCATCGTGCAGGTATCGTTCAACCAAAAATCGTCCGTGAAGTAGTTTCGTTGGGGGGGGGGGGGGGGGGGGAGGGTGTGCATTTTAGTACTTCAATACTAAAAGTCTAAAACACTACTCCTTCCATATAGTGTCAAAAACGTTCTTATATTATTAGACGGAAGGAGTATAATACTAGTGTGGTCTCGTGAGAAATAAAATAAATATTGGTTGCACGGGAGAGTGTACATTTTGTAGCCGAGGACCAAGCAAAAGGCAAGTGTACTATGAAATACAGATGTGAATGGCAAGTGTACTATGAAATAAAGATGGGAATGACAAGTGTACTATGAAATAAAGATGGTAATGGGCCAACAGTACCCATTAGGACATTGGCCTGACCCAAAATTTCGGGGCCAATGAGTCCTTTCGGTCGGCTTCGTTCGAAAACTACTACAGGAGAGCTGGTCACCATTTGCCCGTCAAGACGAAAGGGGTGGCCTAGATTTGCAAGATTGTTAGCTTTCTGCTTATAATTTTTTTTTTCAAACTATTGACTCAATGTTGCTTGTGTTCTAGAGTTGTAAATGTGCTAACTTGCGATGTTAATGGTTCATAGGAGAACTTGAAAGCGAAGAGCATATGTTTTCTTTTTGTTGATAATAGCCCGTCCCTCGCGTCGCCCCTGGGGCGACTCAGGGGAGTCTAGGGTTTCCGCCGCCGCCTCCCCCCACCTCCCCCACCCTCCTCGCCGCCACCAGAGACGACCGCCGGGAAAGCCCGCGCGGGCGCCGGGGAAGGTGGCGGCGGGGTTTTCGGCGCTTCTTTCTTCGTGGAGGCCATCGGATCCAGGGGCGGCGGCCCTGCTGGCATGGCGTGCGGTGTGCCTGAGGGTTCGGCCGTGAGGACGGCGAGCCGCAGGCGTGCCAGATCTGGAGGTATTGCCCCTTCCCTTCCATGCATCCCTTCCCAGTCCCCGGTTCGGTTTGGATCTTGCCGGATCCATCTCCGGTGTGTTCTGATGGAGTAGATCGGTGTCCGGGGAAAACCTTGGCCGCCTTGGCTGGCCGGCAGCGGCGACGCCGATTTTTGGCGCCGCTTTGCTCCTTGGGGGCGCTGCTGAGGGCACCATCTCTCCTCTCCGACCCATGTCCGGGTGAAAGCCCAAGATCTGATGCGGATCGGGCGTCGGCGGCGCCCTGTGCACCGTAACCTTCCTGGAGGCGACGTCAAGGACATTGGGATCGGATGGAAGGGTCTGCAGGTGAGGGGTGGGGGTGTGTTGCCTCCCTTTCGGTGGAGCGGTGTTTCTTTCTACATATTCTTGGCGGCGGCTCTTGGCGGCATGGAGCAGCGGAGGCTTGATGTCAGATGTGTGGTGACGGACACGCGCAGGAGGTCGACGCTGTTTGGCGTCGTGGTGGTGTCGGCGGCAGTGAGACCGGGCAAGGCCGTTGCAACAGTACAGCTCTGAAGATGGATATGTGGTAGGTGATTGTGGCGGCCTCATACCTGGCAGGTGGCCTGGTTGAGGAGCACGCCGGACTGGTGGGTGCCCATACCCGGCAGGCGTCCAGGTTGGGACCTCAGGTCTTAGATGTTAGGTTTGGCTGCGAGGTCTGTTTGGTATTAGACCCAGACCATCAGCGCCCCTTCATCAGTTAGATAGGAGTAGCAACAGAGGTTGCGAACATGGTGGCTTTGGTCTTACTGTTGTACGACTTTGTAAAATTTTGTGCTAATAATTAATAAATTGGCCGTATGCATCGACCAGATGCAGAGGCCGGGGTATTCCTCCTTTTCTAAAAAAAATCAGGTTGTTGAAATGATATTGTTGTGTGACTGATCCTTATTGCGCCAAGGTAGTTACAAATATGCGGGCAGCACATGGATAAAAGCTGTCCTAATATCTCCGATGTTCACCCACAGTTTGCACATACACTGGAACCGAAAGATGCTTAGATCAAGCCACTGTCGTTAGATGTTAATCATACTTAAAATCAAGGACAAACCCATGTAGAGGGGTGCAGGGCCAGATGCTAATCATACAAGGGAACATGATAGATGATTGTGAGTACATTCAGTACGTTCACTTGGATCATTGATTTGGACAAACTTGAGACAAAGACAAGATTACGACGACAAGTGTGGAACTAGGGGGCAATCCGATGGCAGTGTTTGAAGTTTCCGCTACAAGGCTTGAATTGGTTTGCATCAGCTTGACCCAATGGTCACATCTATGAATGTATAAGCTTGATATGTACGGATATCCTTTCTACATCAGTTCATCTGTGTGCAGTGAAACAGTGATCATGGGATCGCCGTAGGATATACAGAGGTGGCCTCGGTCAGCTCAGACGGGGTCCCCACCAGGGCGAAGCTATGGCTAGTTCGGAAATTTTAAAGGGGGAAGGGGGGGTGAGTGTACCAGGTTACTCCCCGGCTCATTGTACACACAAATTTAGCACCAGAGATGGCACGTAAATTGTTAGCTGACTAAACTCTAAAGTTTCAAGGCCCATTTGCCAACGGATGATTTTATTCTTTTGAATTTTTTACTGATAAATTTGCATAATAATATACTAGAAATCACCGTTAAGATATATGTTAGACAGTACACTTTAAAGATCCCAGTCATGATATTTAACGATATTAAAACATTCAAGAACACACACGTATATACATGTGTATCAACTATATAATTTACTCAATTGTCAAAATTTAATTCAATAATTCAATATAGTTCAGATGAAAAATGAATAGAGAGAATGGTGTGCAATAGATGGCGTAGATGCCTATTTGTAAATTACCTCCGACCACAATAAGACAGGAAAAGGTCGGGCGGTTTTACCTCACTAAGAACAAGACAATTATGTGACTTGTTATCATCTGTACCACGAGCACTGAGATTAAGTGTGGTCAACAATATGCTATCATGCATATTGCAATGTTTACTTAATACTCGAGGTGAATTCATGAGCATTTCCAACTCCTTCGGTGGAGTATCAGTTATTAGATGAGACATGTGCCAGTCTAGTAAAATTATGGTGTATTGTATGTACAACATGATCCAAAGATATGATATGATTTTTTCATGAATGTTTGATTGCTCAGTAAAGACAAATGACCACTATGAGACAGACTCAATAGAATCAGCTCCATTTCAAATAGCGAGAATTAGAGTTCTTGAATCAACTAGGATATGAAAGTCTTCTATCCTTTTGGGTGGAATAACACCAAGTTCAGGTACCTATGTGTCACCGCGGCTTTGAAAGGTGGCAGTAGTGAACCTATGAACCCTGATCCAATGGCCTCCATAAGGAACCTTCTGCAAACACTTTAGTATGCACTTTTATTTTCAGTTATTTTTTAATCCTAAAATAAAAAATATTTCCAAACACATTATGCGCTCATAACTTGCTGCAACTAGCAAGGATAGTGAGATTGTTATAAGGCCGACTCAATGGATCTTTGGAGGGGGCAGCATTTTTTTAACCCCTAAATTAGGTGAGTTAAATTAGGTCTAAAGAAACACATACGGTAGGTCATTCAAAGTGTCTGATTTTTCAAAAGCAGAAACCGCCTCCATGGACTAAATGCTCTGTTTTTTCTACTACTGGCATGTACTACCCCTGTAACTAAATATAAGATGTTTTTGCAGTTTAAATTAAACTGCAAAAACATCTTATATTCAGATATAGAGGTTTTGTTGTTGTTTTTTTTAAACGCGATCTCTTAGGGTCCGATTCATTCAAAAAGCTCGAAGAGAATTGCCCGGTTAATAATGGCGAAAACCGTTACAACTAGCCCATAGAAACAAGGCACACAAGGCGACCTGGCAACCCACACAAGAATGCACACACGCCGCCGAGGAGAAAAGCGTTGTCGAGGTTGCAACCCAGCGTCATCGTCACCACGCCTCCGCGAGGGCGACTCCGACTCCGCCATCGAGGACCAACGAAGAAGCCCTCACCGCAGACAAGCGTCGAGGCTTGCGCCGGCCGATGCCAAACAGTCAACCACATGCGCCGGCGACCAGGCAGCTCCAACTCAGTCGACGAGCATAGCAGGAGAAAAGCATTGGGCTTGCACCGAGCCAGCGCAAGAGCCGACCACACGTCTTGTGTCATCGTCACCGCAAGGGCCTCTCCTCGGCAGCTCTGACTTCAGGAAGACAAAGCGAGGCACGACGACTCCTTGAACATGCCGGAAGAGACCGACTACCAAGACCCATCAGCAAAGCTGACTCCACTCGAAGCCGCCATCGTTGCCACAAACAAGAAGCCGCACAAACATCCGCATTGCCGGACGGGCACCAGCCGACCGCAATGCCGCGAGCGTCCATCCCATGAAGCGTGCAAACGGTATATGAAGCTCTTCAAGGCGACGCCCCAAAGAGGGAAGCGACGATGTCGACACCGTCGCCCGACCCAACCGGGCCTTAAGCTTTCACCCGAAGAGCAAGATCCGAGGGTGTAAGAGGGTGTGACACTCCACAACGGCGCCTCCAAGGAGGTTGAACGACACCCACGGACGCCGGCGCCGCCTACCGGCAAGACCAGGCAAGCTTTCTCCTGGAGCATACCCAACACCGCCAGCACCCTCACGCACTGCACCTTCGCTGACCCGGCCACCTCTCGCAGAGCCACCGCGCCAGCAGCACCGGAGAGCCACCAAGCAGATCCGGCCGCAATCGGGTCACCATCTAGCCTCTCGCCACACCCCCAGCTGCCTGCAGCCAACGAACGGACGAGGCCCGCCTAGGCCCATTGGCCCTACAGGCCCGCAGGCGCCAGATCTGGAGCCCGCCGAAGCCAGGCTAGCGGGAAGCGGCCTCGGAGCCCCACGATCGGCCGGAACCAGTCATCAGGAGGGCGGTGAGCAGCGCATCTAGAGCCGCACCACTGGAGGCCGAAGCACGCCGTCGGGAACGCCGCAACTGCCGACCGCCGCAGCTCCGGGCGCGTCCACGAGCCCACATATCCTCCCCATATTTGAGATGGATATGAGGGTTCGCGGACAACACGGGCATATAGGGATGTTATGAGGGGTCCGGTGGGTCACATTTTTCCTTCTCTCTTCTGTTCGATCGCTGACCGGACGTGTCCGTGGATATATGAGGGATAATTTGAGACATCCAGATGTAGATGCTCTAAGAGCATCTCTAGCCACGCCCCCAACAGCGCCCCCCCCCCCCGGAGAATTTTTAGCGCCGGTGGCCGAAAATCTGTCCAGTCGCGCCCCCAGGACCTCGTTTAGCATCGGTTTGGGCCAAATCCAGAGCCGGCGATCCCGTCCCGAACACAAGCGACCGAGTGTCGCCTAGGGGCACCGGCAGAATCGAAAAGCGGCATGGGGCCGCTCTGTCAGCAAGAGGAGGCCCTTTTCCCACCGTTTCCTCCCGCCCCCCTCCTCGGCTTCCCTCTCTTCTCCATTCCTCCCGCCAAACTCCGCCTCCTCCCTACCCTTCTGCTCTCCATGCCGCCGAGGAAGTACGTGATGCCCCACGCCACGACGGATCCCACAACCGCCGCCGTCGCCCAGCCGAAGCAAAGAAATCAGAGGGCGCCGCCGTCCAAGCCCCCAGGCATGACCAACGCCGACTGGAAGTCGGATGTGCAACGTCGGGAGGACGTCACCGCCGATAGGCGCAACAGGGCAGAGAAGGCCAGGGAGAGAGCGGCGCACGCGGCGGCGGCCGAGCAGGTGGAGTGCGCGGCGGCCGAACAGGCCGAGGCGGCGCGCGCGGCGATGATGAATCCACTCGGTCGGCATGGCCTGCACGCGGCCTGGAGCCAGCAAAGCGTCAGCTCTCCGACTGGGTTCTCGTCATCGCCACACCCATGGAGCACGCCGTCACCGGGATATGCCGATGGCGACTCCCACGGTGGGTTCAACCCCAACATCACCTTCCCCCATGGGCGCCTAGTCCAGTGTACGTCCTCGCCCGCGTTCGCCGGCGTGCAGTACCCCCCGTACATGTACTCGCCGACAGACTACGCAGCCTCACCGACGCCACCTCTCCACGGCGGCCTCTACTCGCAAGCCTTCTCCTCATCGCATCTTGGCGACGCCGACGCGACGGAGGCCGACATGGAAGACATCATCGCAGCCGGCTCGACTGCCGCCGCCGCTTCCCCCGGGTTCACTATCCAAGACGGCTCGATTGATCTCGGCGATATGGACGACGAAATCGACTACGGCGAGGAAGAGCCGGAGTAGGAGGAAGAAGAGGAGGAGGAGCCGGTGCCGACGAGGAAAGGCAAGAAGAAGAAGACAACGGCCAAGACCAGCGAGTCGCTCATCAAGTGGGCGTCCAAGAAAGAGGAGTGCCTCGCCGAAGTGTGGAAGGTCGTTTGCCTTGACCCTGTCACCGGCACGAACCAGAACATCGTGACGTATTGGGCCGGCATCAAGGCCGAGTTCGACGAGCGCAAGCTCGTCAACCCCTACTTCAAAGGCGTCCACATGAAGCGTGGGTCGACGGCGATGGCGAACTATTGGGGGCTCATCCAAACGGCGTGCAACAAATGGCATGGGATCATCGAGTAGGTCGCGGCTCGCCCGGAGAGCGGCACCAGCGTCGAGGATCAGGTATAGCACGCCGTCCTCACCCCTATTGCTTTCACCGTGTGCGCGCGCCGACTGATGTTTTTCCCTCGGCACAGCTGCTACGCATGTTCACCATGTTCCAGGATGACAACAACGACCTAGAGTTCAAGTACCTTCACGTTTTCAAGCGGATCGACAAGTGCGAGAAGTGGGCGGCTGTCCGGCGCACCCTCGCCAAGGCCAAGGAGACGTACAAGCCGGACGCGCCGACCCCGGGCGCGGCCGACGGGCGCCCCGACGGCAACAAAGGGGCCAAGAAGGCGAAACACGCCGAGTCGGCTGCCGCACGCGTGCAAGAGTCCATCGAGCACTGCCTCGCCGACGCCAAGACCAAGGCCGCCTAGCGAGAAGAGAAAACAGAGGCGAGGTGGGCTGCTTTGATGACGAACAACGCCGTCAAACTCGACTTGCTCCGGTCCGACGTCGCCGCGAAGAAGAGGAACATCGACCTGGCTTTCTTGATGGATGGCGCCGACATGCTCCAGAGCGGCGACGAGAAGCTCAAGGCGTGGTTCTTGGCGGAGCGAGGCCTCACCCTGAACCAGATACCGGCGACGCCAACGCCGCCGCCGCCGCCGAGCCCGACTGACGATGCCTCCGCGACGCCCAGCAGCACAGAAGCCGTGCCGACCAGTCCAGAAGCCACGTCAACTCCTCCCAGCCCGCATACACCGACGACAACGCCGGAGGTCGAGCTGGACGTTTGATGCATTCCTTTCGCGCCGTTCCTTTTTTGTGCGCCGAACTACTGCGTGATCGCCAAACTGTGGCACCGAATCGCCGAACTATTGCGATGATCGCCGAATATTGGCTTTTTTTTGGAGCGGGAACGGTCGAGTTTGAATATGGGGCGCCTTGGGGGGCGGCACCTGGGGGCGTGGCTGGAGAGAAACGAAACCCAGGGACCAATCTAGCGCCGGTCGCCCTAGGCCGCTCTTTTTCGGCTCCTTGAGGGGGGCGAACGGCTGAAGATGCTCTAACATCCTTCTTGTTGGCTCCCCCTCCACCGGCGGGTAGACATGCACATGCAGATGATGATAGCAGGCAGCCCGCCGGGTGTGGCGGTGGACGCGCGGCAGCATACTGGCTGGTACTTCGTTCGTTCGGCCACAGCTGTTAAGCTAGCGCGTTGATGACGGACGCGAACATAATGCTAAAGGGAAGTGAAGGTACCCCAAAAAGTAGCGGTCTCTCCCCACTCCAGCGAAGAGGCTGGCAGACTTTGGCGAAAGCGTCAACCGACGAAAATATATAGGCTACGATGCATGTCATGCCGACTAGTTCGTCATCAACAACACTAACCGATATTATTAGTGGAAGACAGCACAAAAGCATATATGTAGACCGAGTGACCGACCATACAATTCGGGGTGCCGAAGGATCGATAATATATGCCCGCGGGACTGAAATGCATTATTGTGGCTGGCACGGTTGGGTATAAAGATGCATGCATGATACAGGCGCTCTTGTCTTCTTGGACAAGCAAACGTACGTACGTGTCCATTTATCAATACTGACTGACCGAACATGCTTTGCCGCGCAGCACTAGTGCACATGCTTTGCCGCGCATCACTAGTGCACATGCATTGCATTCTACGGCAGTATAGTGTTGGGCCGTCTCATACCCGAATTTTCTTTGAACATTTAAGATTGCATTTTCTACAAAATTAGTGTATAATGCTTGTGAAGAAGAAGCACATAAAATTCTATGGTTATAATATGGTGCCCTACGACGGAAAATACACACAAGCTCCTAGATGCCGGTGAACCATATATAAATATTAAATTCAAAAAAATACGAGGAAAGATTAAAAAAACTGGAATTTTGGGGTATCAATAATGGTCGATCATTCTACTCATGTAGCCCGCTAATAGCTCACTATAGCGCTAAATTTGAAGTCATTTAGCTCGCTATAGCGCTAAATTTGGAGTCATTTAGCCTGTTAAGCTGCTATACAAAACCATCCTTCCACCTTATTCTTTGTTTTTGTTTCGGATATATATGATGCATTGATGCAAGGCTTGGTTATTGAATTAGGAGACCTGATTGGTGCTCGGGTTTTGATGTTAGAACATGTATATATGTCAATTATATGCGATATATCATATATGATGCCTGGTTGTATACTTATGTTTTCAATTTTCATGATTTAAGAAAAACGCTAAATGGGGCTTAGCTTTGCTATAGGTTTTGATAGCTTCTGACGGAGCGGCCGCTAAATGACATAACCCGCTATTTAAAACATTGTTTTTTTTTGCTCAGTGACACCATAATAAAATTCACGATCATAGCTCATAAAATTAATGTACTATATATTGTTGTAACCAAAGGCACGATAAAAATTACATGCATCTTTCTTCAGGAAAAAAAACTAGGTGTACAAACAATCGCCCACACATTGCTGCAGGGCTGCTTTTTTAATCACAAATTCAGAAAGAAAAACAAGAATCATTACTGTATCCAAGAACAATATATCAATATCAACAATGGATGCCCGGCGGGGATCAGTAGCGGCTGCACTCGGTGGGGAGCCCCTGCGGGAACCTGTACCCATCGTCGCAGTAGTTGTAGCGCATGTAACTGCGCTCCGCCCACTTGACGGTGCCCCACTCGGCGCCGTCGAGCTGCTTGTTCATCCACCTGCCGCTGCCGGTATGGCACGCACCGCCGCTGACGCAAGCGTTGGCGTAGAAGTTGCGGTAGGAGACGACGAAGGGCGCGTTGGACCAGTTGATCGGGATCTTGCCCTTCTCCGTTGCCCAGTAGCTGCCGTCCCAGAGCGTGGCGTGCAGCCTCATGGGCTTGGAGCTAGGGTAGGGGAGGCCGGCAAAGCGCTTGAAGGACCGGATGAAGAGGTTGTCGACCTTGAAGAGGATGTTATCCGGGTTCCATATGATGGTGTAGGTGTGGTAGTCGGCGGCCGGGTCGAACCAGAGGTCGAACTGGTGCTCCTTCTTGCCGTCGCCGTTGGCCCACACGTTCGTGTTGAGCACCACCGGGTGGCCCGTCGAGTTGCCCATGAACTCCATGTCGATCTCGTCGCGCCACTCGTCGTCACCGGAAGAAAGCTGCAAATAACAGCAACGCCGGATCAGCTAAAGTTATATAAAGATTGACAGAGCGACTTTAATGTTGGTCCTTATCCAAAGGTTGCGGCTAGATCTAAGTCAGACTGAGACTTAATGAATTCTTAGTTAAATGACACAACATATAGAAAGAAAAAAGAAAAAAAAATTACACAGATCTCCATGTAAGATGTCACAAATATAGCATCTACTAAGACTTTGTTTAAGTCTCAGTCGACTAAAATTTAGCAATCCTGTTATCAAAATTAAGCTGGCCGACTTACGTAGAAGCAGGAGACGGTGCCGGCGGAGTTTCCGGGGATGAGCTTCATCTGGATGCTGAACTCACCGTAGAGGAACTGCTCCTTGGAGTTGAAGCCGGCGGCGCCGGATTGCTGGTTGAGGTTGAGCATCACCACCTGCTGGCCTGAGGCGTCGTATCCCGTGCGGACGGTGCCGTCGGTGTTGAACCTCTTGTCAAGCCAGGACTTGGCTGAGGCAACCTGCAAGAGCGCCAGGGCCACGGCGAGCACAGCCAGAAAACACCGTGCCATGGTGGCTGCTCTAGACTGGAGAGCTTCCTGGAAACAAATGAGCTTACAAAGTGGAACGCCTTGCGGTGTGTGTGTGTGTGGTGAGAAGAAGCACGGGAGATGTCGCTGTTTTATAGTGGTGCCATCCAACTGCTGTGCCCCTGCTTGTTGATGCATGGGGCACATTTTTCTCCATGCATGCATTATCGATCTGGTGGGCGCGGAGGTCGTTACAATTATTCGGGCAGCACATGGGTACAATCTGCCATAATCTCTAATCTTTGGTGTGTTCATACGTACATCGGTGGTTTGATGAGGTGTCTAAAGGAACACTCAGACTACCGAGGTTTCCAGAAATTGGGTGGTGGAACCGACCAGCAAAGATTAAGTGGTGAAATCCAGTCGAGTGACACGTACTACGTAGGCACCGCCACTGATGATATGATGGCTCGCTAATTTCCGTTATTCACTCATTGCCTTAGTTGTGTGCTCGTCGGTTAACCACCGCGCCGCGCTCGCGCATATCACATCAGGCAACGTCGTTCAGGACATACCATGTAACTAGCACGCTGAACGCATAACGAAATTTAGGGACCTAATCCTGATTAGCAACTAGTCCGACAAATTAAGCTATGATTGGGCCATTCACCAAAAAAGAAGCTATGATGGGGCATCTGGGCCATCGTTCAAATGATGCATCGCGGCTTAGAACTGGAGCAAAGCTTGCTTGCCACATTGGAACCAGATAGATATGCCTATATGATATAAGAAAAGGTAGATGCTAAACCTCTCGTTAGACTTAGATGCTAAGGATACTACTAGAACGCCCGTGGGTTGCTACGAGCTATAGTGCATATAAGTGAATCAAACAAATTATTAAGTTTGTCCTCAAGGTCGAAGCTCATTTCTTCCAGTCTGGGCTCCCCAAATCCAAACCATATGTGAAGAAGAAATGTGATTGTCTGCATTATCCATCATGTTATTTCTAACACGTGGGCCCAACACAGAAACCCTGCCCCATGACACACCCTTTCCTTTTCCTAATAGAGCCCTCTCCTTTAAAATTGAGTGATCCCCACCGCTCTCCGCCCTAATCCCCTCCCCTTGTGTATGTGTTGATCCACCACCAAGGCGTGCGCCGAGTCCGTGCGGATTCCTGGTTCTTTCATCTCTATGTTCGATCAGACGTTCATACAAAGATCCATCGTGAGTTGTAAGAAGGCAATTAGCAAGTTTAAAAAGGACCAAAAGTGAATTTATTCACATAGTTGGATGCCCATGTGTTGCCACATGCTAAAAAAAACTATATGTACAACAAGAAACGTGCTAACAAAATGTTTTTACAAAGAGAAAGTCCGTGTGATGTGAGTCATATACTATTTACATGTGATGATATCTCATGCTCGTGATGTGGTAGATAAATGCATCTCCTCGTCATCTTCATGCCCCCTCCCTCTTCTCAGTCACCACATGACACTCCACTTCCTCCCACACTCCTTCTTCTCGTAGTTTTCTCCCCACGCCTCCACCTTGCATCAAAATATTATGTGGCTTGTCAAACTTTCACAATTTTCAAAGGTTGGCCATCCCCTTAGATTATAGATAACTTATATGTGCACCGAATAAGGATAACGAAAAGCCATACCAAATGTCCTGCGAGAGATAAAATTCAGGGTCGTATCCCATACTCTATGCAATCAATTTTTAAGATAATCTCTTTGTAGCTTTTGTCAATATTGTGATACTCACACATTCCACGGAACAAACATCCAATGCTGACCAAATAATTGATTTAATAGTTGAAATATGCCTATGATAAACAAAGTTTACTCAGAGCAAATTTTCTAAGAAAGGCAGATAATTTACTTAAGTGAAAAATGAGAGATTTGGGTTCATCTCAAATTATTGCATATATTAGAAGCAGAGGGTCACGGAACAATTAACACAATAGCAAATCCATGTTATATGTACTCCATGATGGCCTTTGTTTGTATGGCTACAATAGTTTTGTGAAGGAAACAGTGAAGACTCAATAGCATCAACTTACTGTATTTTTAGAAATTGTAGTCACATAACCTAGAAAAATTATCTTTCCAACTACTTGGACATACAATAAAATTGTACTATTTTGTATAGTGGCACCAGTAGAAAATAGGGCATTTGTTCCGGTTCGTAAGAGCCTTTAGTCCCGGTTCTTGAACCGGGACTAAAGGGTCATTACTAATGCCTCCCCCCTTTAGTTCCGGTTCTAACACGAACCGGGACAGATGGACCTCCACGTGGCCGATGTGCCGAGCCCAGGCAGGAGGGCCTTTGGTCCCGGTTGATGGCACCAACCGGGACCAAAAGGCATCCACGCGTCAGCATTTCAGTGGCTGGGGTTTTTGTTTTTTTAAGGGGGGGGGGGGGGGGGGGGTTGGTGGTTTTGGGGGGGTTAATTTAGGTGTTTCATATATTGTGTTAGCTAGCTAATTAATAGAGAGAAGTGTCATCTCTTATGTGCGTGCTTGGTCGACGCTACGTACTGTACATAGAGAGGCCCTCGACACGCTAGCTAGTAAGAAAATGAAGGGAACCATTAAGTACAGAAATTCGTCATGCAGACCGAGAGAAGTGATCGATCGACCTCTCCTTCTCCGAGAGATTGGTCGAACAACAAGTTTTCGTATTATCTATCCGACGCTACTGGCTACATACATATACAATATGTAAGATCTCTTACAATCCCCTAGCAATTGAAATCAACTTCCACATGGTATTCTCCGGCTTTATTGATGATGTGGTCAAGAAAGAATCCCGCCAATTCCTCTTGAATTGCTTTCATGCGATCTTGTTCTAGGAGTTCATCCCGCATCAGCCACGTCTAATTTGAAGAAGATGGTTAATACATATATGAATGAAACTCAACAGAAATGATGGTGCAATAAAATGAAATTGTAAATATTATTGCTTACGCACTTCATATTGTCTTTTAGAGTAGCCCCGCTTATTTTTCAAAGTCGCGTTGTAGATGAACTCACACACGTAGTATCCACAGAAATAATTCACTTGTTCCTGCCACAAGCACTTTACAAGAAATAGGGGTCAATCAAACTGATAATGAAGCATTATAAATGGCATTGATGAAAGTACAACTATAGAATCAACGGGAGATGCGTGCAACTAGCTAGCTAGTAGTACTTACTTTCGGGTATGTATATCGCAGCTCCTTCGGCAGTCCCGGAACTTCAGCGTGAACTGTTTCCAAACCCTGCAAGACAAAGAAAATAATTATTATTACTTGAGATATCAGGAAATGAACAAAAAGTTGCTGATATGGTGCGATAATGATTGATTGAACTTACTTGTTGAGCAAATTAGTCATGTCCGCATAGGTTTCGGGATCTTTTCGTCTCGAGTCTAAGACGTTTACTACTCCCCGCTCAAGCTTAATCTCCATAAGAACATAGTCGAATCTGCGCACGCATGCATAATCATCAATTACATTACTATAACCTCGCTCGAGTAATAAGGGAAACCGAATATGCACACGACAATAACACTCACTGGAAGTTGTAAGGGAAGAGTATTAAATCTTTGTTTTGATTTTTGATTAACGATTGTAGCAAGTTGGCCTCGGCCTCTTCGGCGTGCTTTGTAACCTGAATTTCATCTATAATATTTGTGTTAATGAACCCAATATCATACATTTCTTGTTTTTTGCACTCGACGATCTTCAATCTGCATAATATAGTGAGGATAATTAATTATAAATACATGCAATGAAAGAGCCGAGCTATATATAGAGACTTAATGACAGAAATAGTACTTATAGACAGTAGCAAAAGACCGTTAATTTATCGAGGGCCTTTTGATTGAAGAACTCGAAGAACTCCTCAAATGGAACAGTCAACAGATCAGTTCCAACAAGGTCGTGCTCCTCTTTAATATTCAGATACAAAGCATTCGTCCCCCAGACTCTCTGCATGTTTTCATGTACCAATTATGGAATATTCGCATCATAGTTGTTAGAGATTTTTCATCTTTGACGAGAGGCTTCCTGTACTCGTATCTGTGTTCGTCCACCTCCAAGAAATCAGGAAGTTGATCGTCAGGCAGGTAATCTGCAAGATTGTCATAACTGGCCACCGTCCCCGGAGCATTAGCGACTATGTCGCCGCTAGACATATTGAGCGGGGGGCACGATTGCTTTGCTTGTTCGCCGAGCTGGGCAATTTTTTCCTAGCTGCTCGTTCTTTTAACCTTTTATCACTGACAGTACTTCCCGACCGATCCGCTTCAAGATATGTCTGTTCAGTAATGCGCTCATAGTTGGTTCTCGGCGGAGACTTTGGTGGTTTCCTCAGGGCATCGATAGTGCACTTTGCTTTCACCGGATCTACCTTTTCCTCCGGAGGTGGATGTCTCTTTGCTTTCAACCGTTCAAAGAAGTCGTCCACTTCGGCCTGCACGATCTTCGCGTTTTCCTCCGTGGTCCTCTCGCACGGTAACTTCTCTAGAGGCTTGAGAGAAGGACCATATCTGTATTGCCTCCCGCCTCTACTGGCTGTACTGCTAGATGCCGGAGTAGACGGAGCGGCTGCGGCGCCTGTCTTCTTTCGTGCTTGCTTACGAGGCGGAGGAGAAGGACTACGACGCACCGGAGCAGCCGGGGCGGCGGCGGGTCTCTTCCGCCCTTGTTGGCGAGGCGTAGAAGGAGGAGGCTGCTGGCTGCTCGGGTGCGCCGGCGCAGGCAGAGAAGGAGGCGGAGTGCCGCCATGCGCCGGAGAAGGAGGCCGAGTGCCCTGATTGTCACTCGCCGGAGGAGGAGGCGGTGGAGGAGGTGGAATGCCCTGACTCGCCGGAGGAGGAGGAGGAGGCGTCCAGTTCGGAAGCTTGATGAACTCCTTCCGCCATAGGCATGAAGTCTTTAGAGCAGAACCCAGCCGAGTCCCCCCCTTCACCAGTAGGGTGGTCAAGCTGGAGGTTCTCAAATCCCTCTGTTATTTCGTCCACCATCACCCTAGCATATCCTTCTGGAATCGGACGACAGTGAAAAGTTGCGCCGGGTTCAGAAGGTTGAACTTGGCCGACAGCCGCCTTGACTTTTAAGTTCTGCCATTGCGTCATAAGGTGGCAATTTTGAGCCTTCATGATAAAATCCACGGGGTAGCTAGCAGGAGCCGTCAAGACATGCTCCGGCTGAAGCAGCTCGGTGGAAGCCACGCTGCTTCTCCGCTGAGATGGCGGGGTAGCTTCGGGGGAAGCTTCGGTAGGTCGTTTGCTGCGATCTGCTTCTCGTTTCTCTAGCCCTTGTACCCTTTCGTGCAGCGCCTGCAGTTGGCTCTGCTCCAGTTTCTTCCTCCTCTCGTGGGTTTTGTAACCCCCTGTGTCCGTAAAACCAACCTTCCATGGAATGGAGCCTGGCATGCCTCGTGTCCGTCCAGGGTGCTCAGGATTCCTGAGGGCCGTTGTGAGCTCGTCCTTCTCCCTGTCTGGAACGAACGTCCCTTGCTGCGCTGCATAGATATAGTGACAAAGCCTGTTGACTGGTGTTTTCAGTTGCTCGTCCGTCCAAGGGCACTTCCCTGATACAGGGTCCAAGGTTCCGCCAGCCCCGAAGAACCAAGTCCGGCAACGGTGTGGCCATCTCATTGTCTCTGGTTCGATCCCTTTATCAAGCAGATCATTCTCAGCCTTGGACCACTTAGGCCAGGCTTTGAGGTAGCCACCTGACCCAGTGCGATGGTGAAACTTCTTCTTCACAGCATTTTTCTTGTTTGTCGCCGACATATTCTTACTCTTTTCCGATGTCGTGTGGGCCACAAATGCGGGCCAGTGATCTCTGATCTTCTCATATTTGCCGATGAATTCTGGTCTCTCTTCTTTGTCGACAAACTTTTTTAGCTCTTTCCTCCACCTCCTGAATAGGCCTGCCATCTTCTTAAGAGCACAAGACTTGATTAATTGCTCTTTAACTGGCTTCTTCGCATCCTCCTCTGGCGGTAGGGTGAAATTTGCCTTCAGCTCAGTCCAAAGATCATCTTTCTGCATATCATTGACATAAGACACCTGAGGGTCTTACTCCTTAGGCTTATACCATTGGTGGATGTTGATCGGGATCTTGTCCCTAACAAGAACCCCGCACTGAGCAGCAAATGTGTTCTTTGTCCGGATGGGTTCAATCGGTTCGTCGTCGCGCGCGATTGCTGTGATCTCAAACCTTTCATCCGAGCTCAACTTTTTCTTCGGGCCTCGTCTCCTTACCGATGTTGTGCTCGATCCGGAGTGCTAGAAAAAAGAAGAAAGACGAGAGTTAATTAATATGTGTACATATACCAAAACAATGAATGCATCAATTAGCTAGTCAGCACAGGCTTAACTAATATATATACCTGGCCAGACTCGGTTCGGTCACCGGAGCCGTCATCACGGTCTCCTTCTTGCACCATCATAGGGTCACCGGAGCTATCCTCATGGTCTCCTTCTTGCACCGGCATCGGGTCAAAGGAGCCATCATAACTGCCTGCTTCTTCACCCTGTCCTTCTAGACCATCTGTGTTGTTCAGAAACGATGAGACGTCATCACTTCCATGTGCGATTATCTCCTCCAACATCACTTATGTTGCTTCGTCTCGGGGGGTGTCCATAGTTTCTACAAATATTTACAACATGGCAATTATTATTCAAACATGACAGATATGGATATATTAGTGGCAAACATAGAACTAGCTAGCTAATCATAGTAAGGAATCATATTAATTAGTGGCCTCGATGCTGCCTCGAGAGAGTTTGTCGGGTAGGGGCGCGGCGGGAGGGGGTAGGAGACCAACATCGTTTTTTTCTCTAGGGTTTGGGTGTCCTCGAGAGTTTTGGTCGAGCGAGAGGGCCGAGCGGGGTGCTGCCGTGGTATAAGTTATCACGGTCGAGAGGGGGTATATATATCGACCGCCCCTCATGTCGAAGTTATCCGGGAGGGGTTATATCGACAACAACGCGACATACATATACATGGGAAAATAATATTATCAGGGAGGGGGTATATCGACCCCCCCCTCGTGTTGAAGTTATCGGGAGGGGTATATGGACGACGACAGACCCGATAAAACATAAGAAAATGAAGAAGAAATAAAAAGAGGAGAAGAAGAAAGGAATAGAGGAGAAGATCGAAGAAATAAAAGAAGAAGAAAAAAAGAGGAGAAGAAGAAAGGAATAGAGGAGGAGAAGAAAAAATAGAAAAAAAATCTATTTTTTCTTCTCCTCCTCTATTCCTTTCTTCTTCTCCTCTTCCTTTTCTTCTTTTTTCTTCTTCTTATTTATTTCTCCTCTTCTTCCTCTTCTTATTTCTTTTTTCCTCTCATTCTTTTTCTTCTTCTTCCTTCTTACAAATACATGAAGTAGTATTGCTTGTTTTTTTAAATAATGTTCAAATAGAAATTTTAGGTAAAAAGTAAAGGTTTTGCCTAATTCATTGTTCATATGAATATACAAACATTTGCATATTTACAATAATTAATATCACCAAAAAAATCTATGAACAGAAAAAAATACTATTTTTTCTAAAAATCTATCTTTTGCATATATACATGAACACATATATACATAGAGAACATATATACATACATATATACATTTTTATAAAAATGCAAAAAACAAAAAATCTAAAAAAGGACATATAAACAGATATACACACATACATATACTCATACATATAAATATAATCAAGAATAAAACATCTATATATGCAGGGCAGGGGCGGTGGCGCGGGCGGCCGCGCAGGAAAGGGGCGCAGGGGCGCGGGACGGGAGGGGCGCGGGAGCAGGCTGTGCTCACAGGGGGCGGCGGCGACGGCGAAGGCGAGCAGCGTGACGGCGTCGGTGGCGGTGGCGAAGGCGAAGGCGAGCAGCCTGACGGCGTCGGTGGCGGCGGCGACGGCAAGGTGGAGCAGGGGCGGCATCGGGCGGCGACGGCGACGAGGAGGAGCAGGGGGGCGTCGGGGGAGAAGTGAGGGATTTGGTCGAAACTGCTAAGTGCTGCTTATATAGCAAAGCCTTTAGTCCCGGTTGGTGGCACCAACCGGGACTAATGCATCCTTTAGTCCCGGTTGGTGCCACCAACCGGGACCAAATGCCTCTTTTCAGCAGCCCAAAGGGCGGGAAGCGGCGGCATTTGGTCCCGCTTGGTGGCACGAACCGGGACTAAAGGGGGGCATTGGTCCCGGTTGGTGGCACGAACCGGGACCGATGCACCCCTTTAGTCCCGGTTGGTGGCACCAACCGGGACCAAAGGCCTTGTGCTGGAACTGGTGCGGTGGAATGTTTAGTCCCACCTCGCTACTTGAGAGCGCCCCGCACCTGTTTATAAGCTCCGCTGCCTCTTCCCAGTCGAACTCCTCTGAACTGCAGGCCTATTGGCCTAATCTGACACTGCTTTGCCTGTGGGCCTGCTGGGCCTTCTGCGGGCCTGAATCCTGGCCCATGGTAGGGTTTCTAGTCGTATTCAGGCCGTGGGGGCCCAGTAGGAGGCACTTTTTTGTTTTTTTTGTTTTCTTTACTTATTGTTGCTATTTTAATTTTATTTCCAGTTTTTTGTTTTGTTTTCTGCATTATTTATTTTCTTTTGTTTTTTGCTTTATTTTTTTTAATTCTTTTTGCTTTTAGTTTTAGGAAAATTATAAACTTTCTGTTAGTGTCATTAGTTTTCAAATTTGAAAACATTTTTTTTGTTTTCTTTCTTGCTTTATTTATTTTATTTTGTTTCTACTTACAACAAAATACTAATTGTTGCTATTTTTATTTTTTTTCTAGTTTCTTTGTTTTGTTTTCTGTATTATTTACTTTATTTTATTTTTTGCTTTATTTTTTAATTCTTTTTTGCTTTTAGTTTTAGAAAAATTCTAAACTTTCTGTTAGTGCCATTAGTTTTCAAATTTGAAAACACTTTTTTTGTTTTTTGTTTTCTTTGTTGCTTTATTTATTTTATTTTGTTTCTACTTACAACAAAATACTTATTGTTGCTATTTTTATTTTGTTTCTAGTTTTTTTGTTTTGTTTTCTACATTATTTATTTTCTTTTGTTGTTTGCTTTAATTTTAATTCTTTTTGCTTTTAGGTCAACAAAATTATAAACTTTCTGTTAGTGCCATTAGTTTTAAAATTTGAATAGTTAAAATTTGAATTCTTTGAAATTTGTGTGAATCACAAGTTTGTGATTAACTTTACTAAAAAACTGAACATAGATGCGCCTATAGAGAAAATTCAATCTAAATTCATAATAAATTTTTATGAATTTTAGAGAAATTCACTATGAATTTAGGTCAAATTCCCTGTATAGGGGCATCTATTTTCACTTTGAGAGGAGCTCAACAAGGCAGAGAGGGACGGGCTTATAAACCGGTGTGAGCGCCCTTCGGTTGGCGAGGTGGGACTAAACTCTAAGCGCAACGAGGACCAACCCTTTAGTACCGGTTTGTGGCACAAACCGGGACTAATGGTCATGGGCCAGGGGCGAACCATAAGACATTAAAGCATTTCAAATGAACTCTGAAAAAGTTGAAAGTTGGCATGATATCATAATTTCACCCACATAGCATGTGCATGTACAAAACGGACAATGGTATCATACTCGTCTGTTACAAAGTTGGCATGGTATCATCATAATAGTTGCGGGAGAAAGTCCTCACTTTTTCTTCGCTTGTGTCATTTTCTTATTGCGCTGTAACCATGGATAATCTTCATCGTTTATCAGGATGCTGGGGTCAGCCTTGACTTTGAAGGGAGGAATTTCATGAAACTTTTCATAATCTTCAGACATGTCTGTCTTGCCCTCCACTCCCACGATGTCCCTTTTTCCTGAAAGAACTATGTGGCGCTTTGGATCATCGTATGATGTATTCGCTTCCTTATCTTTTCTTTTTCTCGGTCTGGTAGACATGTCCTTCACATAGATAACATGTGCCACATCATTGGCTAGGACGAACGGTTCGTCAGTGTACCCAAGATTTTTCAGATCCACTGTTGCAATTCTGTACTGTGGGTCTACCTGTACCCCGCCTCTTGACAGATTGACCCATTTGCACTTAAACAAAGGGACCTTCAAATCATGTCCGTAGTCAAGTTCCCATATGTCCACTATGTAACCATAATATGTGTCCTTTCCCCTCTCGGTGGCTGCATCAAAGCGGTCACTGCTGTTTTGGTTCGTGCTCTTTTGATCTTGGTCAATCGTGTAAAATGTATTCCCATTTATCTCGCATACTTTCCAAATCGTAACAGTCGAAGATGGTCCCCTGGACAACAAGTACAGCTCATCAGAAACAGTGTTGTCACCTCTTAGACGTGTTTCCAACCAACTGTTGAAAGTCCTGATGTATTCACATGTAATCCAGTCGTCGCACTGCTCCGGGTGTTTGGAGCGCAGACTGTTCTTGTGTTCATCGACATAAGGGGTCACCAAGGTAGAGTTCTGTAGAACTGTGCAGTGTGCTTGAGACCAAGAATATCCGTCCCTGCATATTATTGAGTCCCTTCCAAGCATGCCTTTTCCAGTCAGTCTCCCCTCATACCGCGATTTAGGGAGACCTATCTTCTTAAGGCCAGGAATGAAGTCAACACAAAACCCGATGAAATCCTCTGTTTGATGGCCCATGGAGATGCTTCCTTCTGGCCTAGCTCGGTTACGGACATATTTCTTTAGGACTCCCATGAATCTCTCAAAGGGGAACATATTGTGTAGGAATATGGGCCCCAGAATGACAATCTTGTCGACTAGATGAACTAGGACGTGCGTCATGATATTGAAGAAGGATGGTGGGAACACCAGCTCGAAACTCACAAGACATTGCGCCACATCACTCCTTAGCCTTGGTACGATTTCTGGATCGATCACCTTCTGAGAGATTGCATTGAGGAATGCACATAGCTTCACAATGGCTAATCGGACGTTTTCCGGTAGAAGCCCCCTCAATGCAACCGGAAGCAGTTGCGTCATAATCACGTGGCAGTCATGAGATTTTAGGTTCTGAAACATTTTCTCTGTCATATTTATTATTCCCTTTATATTCAACGAGAAGCCAGTCGGGACCTTCATACTAAGCAGGCATTCAAAGAATATTTCCTTCTCTTCTTTGGTAAGAGCGTAGCTGGCAGGACCTTCATACTGCTTCGGAGGCATGCCGTCTTTTTCGTGCAAACGTTGCAGGTCCTCCCGTGCCTCAGGTGTATCTTTTGTCTTTCCATACACGCCCAAGAAGCCTAGCAGGTTCACGCAAAGATTCTTCGTCACGTGCATCACGTCGATCGAAGAGCAGACCTCTAGGTCTTTCCAGTAGGGTAGGTCCCAAAATATAGATTTCTTCTTCCACATGGGTGCGTGCCCCCCAGCGTCACTCGGAACAGCTAGTCCACCGGGACCCTTTCCAAAGATTATGTGTAAATCATTGACCATAGCAAGTACATGATCACCGGTATGCATGGCAGGCTTCTTCTGGTGATCTGCCTCGCCTTTGAAATGCTTGCCTTTCTTTCGACATTGATGGTTGGTCGAAAGAAATCGACGATGGCCCAGGTACACATTCTTCCTGCAGCTTCCCATGTATATACTTTCGGTGTCAAGTAAACAGTGCGTGCATGCGTGGTATCCCTTGTTTGTCTGTCCTGAAAGGTTACTGAGAGCGGGCCAATCGTTGATGGTCACGAATAGCAATGCCTTTAGGTCAAATTCCTCCTGTTTGTGCTCATCCCACATACGTACACCGTTTCCATTCCACAACTGTAAAATTTCTTCAACTAATGGCCTTATGTACACATCAATGTCGTTGCCGGGTTGCTTAGGGCCTTGGATGAGAACTGGCATCATAATGAACTTTCGCTTCATGCACATCCAAGGAGGAAGGTTATACATACATAGAGTCACGGGCCAGGTGCTATGATTGCTGCTCTGCTCCCCGAAAGGATTAATGCCATCTGCGCTTAAAGCAAACCATACATTCCTTGGGTCACGTGCAAACTCAGCCCAGTACTTTCTCTCGATTTTTCTCCACTGCGACCCGTCAGCGGGTGCTCTCAACTTCCCGTCTTTATTACGGTCCTCACTGTGATATCGCATCAACTTGGCATGCTCTCCGTTTCTAAACAGACGTTTCAACCGTGGTATTATAGGAGCATACCACATCACCTTCGCAGGAACCCTCTTCCTGGGGGGCTCGCCGTCAACATCACCTAGGTCTTCTCGTCTGATCTTATACCGTAATGCACCGCATACCGGGCATGCGTTCAGATCCTTGTACGCACCGCGGTAGAGGATGCGGTCATTAGGGCATGCGTGTATCTTCTGCACCTCCGATCCTAGAGGGCATACGACCTTCTTTGCTGCGTATGTACTGTCGGGCAATTCGTTATTCTTTGGAAGCTTCTTCTTCAATATTTTCAGTAGCTTCTCAAATCCTTTGTCTGGCACAACATTCTCTGCCTTCCACTGCAGCAATTCCAGTACGGTACCGAGCTTTGTGTTGCCATCTTCGCAATTGGGGTACAACCCTTTTTTGTGATCCTCTAACATGCAATCGAACTTCAGCTTCTCCTTTTGACTTTCGCATTGCGTCCTTGCATCGACAATGACCCGACGGAGATCATCATCATCGGGCACATCGTCTGGTTCCTCTTGATCTTCAGCAGCTTCGCCCGTTGCAGCATCATCGTGCACATCGTCTGGTGTAACACCCCGATAATTAAGCTACAGTAACCTGACCCTAATGTGCCATGTCATCGCAATTAATTTCCTAAAACTTCACTTTGATCCAAACCGAATTCAAATTCAAATTCAAATTTAAAATAAAGTCAAATTCTTATTTCTTTGAATTGTCAAATAAAAATGTTCGATGGTTTGCAAATATTCACTAACCAATTTTCATGTGAGGATCAACATTTTTCAAAAACTTAAAATGCCCCCAAGCCATTTAAAACTAGCCCCACAGCAATTAAATGGAACTTTTCGGTTTAAATAAATATGCAAACTTTTCAAAATAAATTAAAACTCTGTGTGCTAGCTTAAATCTTTGCCTATTAATTTTGGATCAAATTTCATAGCCAGATAATTTAAATTAGTATAGGAGTAAAATGTAAAACAATAAAGAAACTAGAAGACTGAAAATATAAAAGAAAAAGGACAAACTCCCTTGGGCCGCCTCGGCCCAGCTGGCCACCGAACTGGCCGACCCACCCCGTCGCCAGGCCCAGCTCAACTCCCCCCATAACCTAGCCCGCAGCCACCCTCGCTCCTGAATCCCCCCCACTCCCTCTCGTCCTCCCGTGCGCCGCCACCCACAGTGGGAGGCGAGATCCCCGACCTCCTCCGTCCCAGTGACCAGGTCCGGCCGGCCTCCATCGCCCCTTCCCGTTCCCGGACGGATCCGGCTGCATCCACACTGATCCCCGCCACCCCGACGCCGCCTGGAACCGCCGCCTACCGCCGTCCTAGCGCCGCCGCCTCACAGAAGCGCCTGCCATGGCCGCAGCAGCCTGGTTCTCCGTGTTCGTGCCACGCCAAGCCGCCTCCTCGCCGGAGATGGACGGATCCCCGGAGGCCCCGTCGCGGATCCGGCCTCCCTCCGTCCCCTGATGTCCGCGCCTGCCCATCTGCTAAGCCCGTCGTCCCCCCTGACCGACGGCCTCATCACCGACGACCCGCACCTCGTCGACCGCCTCTCCGACCCGCCACAGCCTCCCCCGAGCTCACGGACCTCCCCTGTAGCTCGACGTGAGGCTCCCCCTCGACCCCCTGCTCCTCCTTTCCGTTTCTCCGTCGCCAAAGTTTGCCGCACCATCGCGTCGAGAGCTCGCTGGGCTCTCGTGTTCACCACCACCGGCCGCGCACACGCACGCCCGCGCCGTGCACGTGCACCACCCCGGAGTAGGCCGTGGCTCCACCACCGCGGAACTCGTCGTTCCCAACGATTCCGGCAACTCCAACGCCTACTGCGAAGCCCCGTAGATGCGTGTGACAGTGGGGTATCTTCTGTTGCCCTCGTCCGTCGCTCCCGTGGACCTCCGGCGTGTCTCCGCTGCTCGAAAGGTCGCCGTCGGTTAACTCCGGCCAGTTGTCGCGTCCCTGACTATTGGGGACTAAATGGCTCTATTGATTAGCCCTTGAGACGCTGACTGGTAGGCCCCCTAGGCTAATTAATCCATTTAAATAAGTTAATGTAATTACAATGTATGACACGTGGATCCATCTGTAAGTTAACTAAGTAACTAAAATCAATTAGACAATGACAGATGGGGCCCACTACTAAATTCTAAATGCTAAACCGGTGTTAAAATTACCAGAGAATGACATGCGGGCCCCATATACACTATTCACCATTTGACCAGTCAATGGTCCAGTCAAACATTGACTGGACAGTTGACCAGGGCCCCAGTAGTCAGCCTCTTTGCTGTTCTGCTGGGTACCTTCCTGAGTATACCTAGCATTTTGCATTTACAACATTTGTTTTAAAATAAATTAGAATAATTTAAAAAATGTTTAAAACTTTGAAAATTAATATAAAATAAACCGTAGCTCAGATGAAAATACTTTCTACATGAAAGTTGCTCAGAACGACGAGACGAACCCGGATACACAACCCGTTCGTCCACCACACACCCCTAACATATCAAACCCGCAACTTTCCCCCTCCGGTTCATCTGTCAGAAAACACGAAACACCGGGAATACTTTCCCGGATGTTTTCCCCCCTTCACCGGTATCACCTACTACCGCGTTAGGGCACACCGAACACCGCGTATTGTCTTGTTACGCTTTGTGATGCTTTGATTGCTCTGTTATTTATTGTGTTCCCTCTCCGTTACTTCTTTCCGATAGACCCCGAGACTGCCGGTGACCCCCAGTTCGACTACGGTGTTGGTGACTCGTCCTTCTTGCCAGAGCAACCAGGCAAGCCCCCCCCTTGATCACCAGATATCGCCTATTCTCCTCTATACTGCTTGCATTAGAGTAGTATAGCATGTTACTGCTTTCCGTTAATCCTATTCTGATGCATACCCTGACATTGTTGCTACATCTGTTGATACCTTACCTGCAATCCTAAATACCTAGTATAGGATGCTAGTTTATCATCATTGGCCCTACATTCTTGTCAGTCTGCCTTGCTATACTATTGGGCCGTGATCACTCGGGAGGTGATCACGGGTATATACTATACATACATACATACTATACAGATGGTGACTAAAGTCGGGTCAGCTCGATGAGTACCCGCAAGTGATTCTGATGAGGGGGCTGAAAGGACAGGTGGCTCCATCCCGGTAGAGGTGAGCCTGGGTTCCCGACGGCCCCCGACTGTTACTTTGTGGCGGAGCGACAGGGCAGGTTGAGACCGCCTAGGAGAGAGGCGGGCCTGGCCCTGGTCGGCGTTCACGGATACTTAACATCCTTAACGAGATCTTGGTATTTGATCCGAGTCTGGCCATTTGGTCTATACGTACTAACCATCTACGCGGGAGTAGTTATGGGTATCCCGGCGTCGTGGTATCAGCCGAAGCCTTCGTGACGCCAGCGACTGAGCGGCGCGCGCCGGATTGGAACGTAAGCCTGCTCTTGTATTAAGGGGGCTAGTTTTGCTTTCGGCCGCCCTCGCAACGTGCAGGTGTGCTAAGGGCGATGGGCCCAGACCCCTGTGCACTTAGGTTTAGACCGGCGTGCTGCCCTCTCTGTTGTGCCTAGGTGGGGCTACGACGTGTTGATCTTCCGCGGCCGGGCATGAACCAGGAAAGTGTGTCCGGCTAAATGGGATCAAGCGTGTTGGGTTATGTGGTGCACCCCTGCAGGGAAGTTAATCTATTCGAACAGCCGTGATCTTCGGTAACAGGACGACTTGGAGTTGTACCTTGACCTTATGACAACTAGAACCGGATACTTAATAAAACACACCCTTCCAAGTTCCACAGACAACCCGGTGATCGCTTTTCCACAGGGCGACGAGGGGAGGATCGCCGGGTAGGATTATGCTATGCGATGCTACTGGAGATGCTACTTGGAGATGCTACTTGGAGATGCTACTTGGAGGACTTCAATCTACTCTCTTCTACATGCTGCAAGACGGAGGCTGCTAGAAGCGTAGTCTTCGACAGGATTAGCTATCCCCCTCTTATTCTGGCATTCTGCAGTTCAGTCCACCGATATGGCCCTTTACACATATACCCATGCATATGTAGTGTAGCTCCTTGCTTGCGAGTACTTTGGATGAGTACTCACGGTTGCTTTTCTCCCTCTTTTCCCCTTTCCCTTCTACCTGGTTGTCGCAACCAGATGCTTGAGCCCTGGAGCCAGACGCCACCATCGACGATGATTCCTACTACACTGGAGGTGCCTACTACTACGTGCAGGCCGCTGACGACGACCAGGAGTAGTTAGGAGGATCCCAGGCAGGAGGCATGCGCCTCTTTCGATCTGTATCCCAGTTTGTGCTAGCCTTCTTAAGGCAAACTTGTTTAACTTATGTCTGTACTCAGATATTGTTGCTTCCGCTGACTCGTCTATGATCGAGCACTTGTATTCGAGCCCTCGAGGCCCCTGGCTTGTATTATGATGCTTGTATGACTTATTTATGTTTTAGAGTTGTGTTGTGATATCTTCCCGTGAGTCCCTGATTTTGATCGTACACATTTGCGTGCATGATTAGTGTACGATTGAATCGGGGGCGTCACATCTGGTTCCTCTTGATGTTCAGTAGCATCACCGTATTCAGGGGGCACATAGTTGTCATCGTACTCTTCTTCTTCGCCGTCTTCCATCTTAACCCCTATTTCTCCGTGCCTCGTCCAAACATTATAGTGTGGCATGAAACCCTTGTAAAGCAGGTGGGTGTGAAGGATTTTCTGGTCAGAGTAAGACTTCGTATTCCCACATATAGGGCATGGACAACACATAAAACCATTCTGCTTGTTTGCCTCAGCCACTTCGAGAAAATCATGCACGCCCTTAATGTACTCGGAGGTGTGTCTGTTACCGTACATCCATTGCCGGTTCATCTACGTGCATTATATATAATTAAGTGTGTCAAAAATCATTACAGAACATCATGAATAGATAATTAAGTGACCAAATTAATAGAAGTTCATCATCACATTAAAACCAAAGTACATACATAGTTCTCATCTTCAAGAAAAAATCATTGCAGAACAACATAAAGCTCTGCATAGCATCTAAATTAATTAAACCATACATTGAAACTATGTAAAACATTTCAATGCAAAAACAAATGCGATCATAATCGCAAGCAAGGTAAAAACTGATCCAACGGCATAATGATACCAAGCCTCGGTATGAATGGCATATTTTCTAATCTTTCTAATCTTCAAGCGCATTGCATCCATCTTGATCTTGTGATCATCGACGACATCCGCAACATGCAACTCCAATATCATCTTCTCCTCCTCAATTTTTCTCATTTTTTCCTTCAAGAAATTGTTTTCTTCTTCAACTAAATTTAACCTCTCGAAAATAGGGTCGGTTGGAATTTCCAGTTCAACAACCTCCTAGATAAATAAAATCTATGTCACGTTGGTCGGCATAATTTTCATAAACAATAACTGAACCAATAGTTATGAAAAGATAATATATACCACATCCAAATCATAGACAGGACGAGGGCCGACGGGGGCGGATACCAAAACCATCGCACTATATAAGATGCAATAATAAAAGTAAGAAAATAATACAAGTATCTATCTAAACATACAAGTAAGAATATTTTTCCTTTCAGAAACAAGATAAGAACAAGAGGCTCACCACGGTGGTGCCGGCGATGAGATCGGCGTGGGTGATCGACGGCGGTGAAGACGGGGACGGGGCGTGACGGACCGCTAAACCTAAACAAATATTGAGGAAAATGGAGCTTGGAGGTCAAGCTTGGAGAGGAGAAAGTTTAAGTAGTGTGGCTCGGGCATTCCATCGAACACCTTGTGTGCATAGGAGGTGAGATAGAGCACCACCAAGCCCTCTCCCCCTCGGCGGCCAAAAATAATAGAGTAGTGTGCTCTGCTCTTACGCGAGGGGGTATATATAGGCACCTCATTGATCCCGGTTGGTGGCATGAACCGGGACTAAAGGGCAACCTTTGGTCCCGGTTCAAGCCACCAACCGGGACCAATGGTGGTGGGCCAGGAGCGAGGCCCATTGGTCCCAGTTCGTCCCATCAACCGGGACCAAAAGGTCCAGATGAACCGGGACCAATGGCCCACGTGGCCCGGCCGGCCCCCGGGGCTCACGAACCGGGTCCAATGCCACCATTGGTCCCAGTTCTAGACTGAACCGGGACTAATGGGCTGACCCGGCCTTGACCATTGCCCCCTTTTCTACTAGTGTGGCAAGAAATATGACTACAAACTTCTACTTTGATCAACCATGCGCAAGGATCGGTACGAATATATAGCTATTTTATTTTATTGTGCGAAGACCAAAAATGGAGAAAATATGCATGCAAAAGGAGATCAACAATAAAAAACTTGATGCATAACTACCCAGAGAAGAGGGTAGTACAAAAATTCTGTTGCGTCCAGTGAAGATTGTAACTAAGAGCAAGCAATTACAACAAAATCGCATCGTTTTTACTATTTCATGTAGAAAAGAACACAAGCTATCATGTTAACTTTCATCCAAGAAGTTAACATGATTTATTTCCTGCAAACAAAATATGACATCAGAATTTAGTCCGAAGATGAAGGGTAATTTTGAACAAATAATGCTATCATGCATATCTATATACCATTGACTCTACAAATTAAATAACCTACTTGATAACTACAAAGAAATAATATTGGAACTCTTTAACACAAAACTGGGGGTTCATTCACAATCTGTATACCTAAAGCAAGATCATGGTTCCAACCTGAATAAGCAATGTCAAGAGTGAATTAGCTATAGAGCCATTAGATCGTTAGAACACAACCACGAGGAACGTGTCTGACACTTCAAAATAGTATAGTAGATGTACACTAATAATAAGTAATAGTCACCTGGTAACCTCACGGGAGACAACAATATATGCATAGTCTGGTTTTGATGCGGCCATGTCTATCCGGCTTTGGAAAAGAGGCAGACTAGGGGTATTAACCGAGTGCTGAAAGACTATAGGTAGCCAATGGATAACCGTGTTTTGTGCCCCAAATAATTGTCGGTTAATACAAATGTCAAAATAATCAAGAGTACCATGAGGTTGTAACTTGAAAGAAGTGAACAGAGGAGCAAATAAAACGTGCGGACATTAAGATTTATTAATTTGTATGTTGTCTTGTACTGTATTAGTTAGGTGATCAATTTAAAATTATTTCCCTTCGAACATTGTAGTACACGACTTCAAAAAGCTGACACTAATACAATCAGGCATATTCAGTCTGGACTGTGTTTGATTAATCATTTAATATCTAATCAAGATAAAATTAATACAGACCTAGAGCTCGAATAAGATTAATTAGAATGGTGTGTGAGCACAGCACCAGCGAGCTGCACAACCGCATACTTAATGTCTAGTTCGTCTAGGATAAAGTTTTGATGTGAACTCTAGTATAAAACTAAATTGGTCCCATTTTTCCCGTTTGCAAACAGAACATCTCTATCATAGGACATATATAGAGGTAGCAAAAGCATAACCATGTTGCGTAATGGTAAAGATTATGCAAACATAAAAAAGCCCAATTGTATACCAACCAGATTATTTGTTTTCTTTCCCACTACAACTACAAACATGAAAAATGATAGCACCCTATGAAATATTGTAAGATTATGTGTTTTTGCATGCAATTGTTGTGATTTATGTGTGATTTTTTTGTTAATGTGATTTCGTACAAACAGTTATAGTGAATATATATAGAAGGATGTGCATTGCTACGACTTCTAAATTGATATATCATTACAGTATTTTGTCTCTTTTCACTTCTTTCCTCTCCTCATCTCGTTGGCTAGTCTTCTCTAATTATTTGTTGTCAATTCTTTTATCAAGGCTATGCAAAAAGAAAGTTCAAAATGCTCAGATCAAAGATAAATCTCTATGAAAACTAATTATTAAAGAGCAACTATGCAAATTAAAAGATGAGACAACACCTTGATGAAAAAATGCAGATCCACTTGTATGGCGTCCAAATATGTTACCTGGTGGGTTTCTTGTTCACTGGAGCAAAGTTCAGCACTTTCATGGAATTAATCAGTAGAATTATTGTAACACCAAGCATGTACAAGTATCCCAAGATGACCATGAGTGAAATTTCTACCATAGTGCATACTAAACATACCTGACCTTTTTATTCTTGAATCCATCAAATTTTCATTTCATTTAGAGCATCATGACGTCGTGAATACAACTTTAAAACTATTTAGAGCACCATGACCTCAACACTTCTTAGTCTGAAATCATCTCCATAAGACTAGCCACGGTGCATAGTAACATACACATATCCCTATAGACTATATTACTATCTTCATAGTGGGTAGTAACATAAGTGTGGTAACATGCAAAACTTCATTTATTAAGTTATAGACTCATATTGCATTGGGACATGTGATGTTACAGTAACTAGCTAAGTTACTGTAACTACCTCTCTCCTCATTAATTCATTGCCACATAAGCAAATTTGCTGAGTTGGACTCGATGTTACTGCTGAAGTTACTCCCACTATAGCTAGTCTAAATGATCTATGGAGCAATTCATAAACTGCAGTCAGTAGACAAATTAATTAGATTGTGCATGCATGAGACGATGGATTGTGTAGATGATCCCTAAGCTGTGGAAAAGTACAATCAGAGAAAATATCAGTCAAAGAGAGGAATTACCTAGCTAGATTGTGGATGCATGCATGAGTCAGCCGACGCAAGGGAAGTTGCGCGGAGCGCCATGACAAACTCAGAGTCTGGGCCCGAGCCGTTGCACCTCGGTGGCGGACAGCGGCCAGCACGGCCGCACACTGCCCACTGGGTCGCCAGTGCCCACCCCGCCGCTGAATCGGCCGCCGATTGTAGCCACTGCATACAATGTTCGCGCCGCCATGATGGTGCCCGACGAGGACGGCGCAGGGCGTTGGAGTCGTGCATATCCGGCGGTGAGATCGAACAACAAGGTGAGGTGACCGCCAGCTAACGAGCAGGGCCTGTGGCGTCGGCTTTAGATCTCCTGGAACAGAGAAAGAGAGAGAGAGAGAGAGAGGGGTAGAGACTGAGGAAGGAGAGGCAGGGCGCAGGAAGAGGAGAGGGATACTGGTGCCCATGGCGAGGCCTCCAGTGTCCACCGACAAACCTCCATGGCTAAGGTGTACCCAGTGGCGAATCTAGGACGTAATTGCAGGGCAGGCTCAACTTCAAGGATACTAAATTTTTGGTGTTGGAAGCCATTTGATGCGCTGCACCTAACTACTAGTGTGCTGATCATTGGTGGTGTTTTTTTGTGTGGCAAATTTTGAGGATAGGCTAGAGCCTATTGAAGCCTGTTGAGTAGAATCGTCACTGGGTGTACCTACACCCATAACACACTAGCATGACCTGACGGTGAACGGGTTTACGTGACGAGCGCGGGGCTGGCCATCACCGTTGTTGGAACCGCTCTCTCTTTCTGATGGATGGAGCACTTTTTCTGGCGACTAATGCCCCGGCGACGAACGCCCCGGCGCCCAAACGCCTTCTTTATATTCAGCACACAGGCTACATCACAGCTCATTCTGGCGACCCGGCCGCTCTCGTGCATGGAGCCATGCAGCTCTTCCACAAGGCCTGACCTGGACGCCTCGCTATACTGCATGCACACGCTGATCCGCACGCCTTACTTGCGCCCACGACGCGCTCGTACGCGCGCGGTGCAGCCGGGGTCCAACAGATAGCAACGGCCGCTACTGCATGCAGCCCGTCCACACTACGTACGCGGCAAGCTGCAGATCGACTCCAATGCACGCACGCCCCACAACTCAGGTTAGCACACACGACGCACGCACACGCTACACACTTTGCCACGGCTTCCGCTGCGTCCCGCACGTCCCGCCCGTCCCGCGCGCCACCGATACGCTCGACGAACCCGACGAGCCCGACGGCACCTGTTGACATGGATTTTGACCAAGATAAATAAAATACATAAACCACAAAAAATATAAACACAAAACGGCAAAATCCGTTTTATAATGAAAAAAGATTAATTATAATCAACCGCTCAAATTGATGACCGAGAAAATAGGCATATGATTTATTTTCAAATGTCGATTATACACGCATTAAACCGACAATTATAAAATATGATGAAACAAAGAAACAGCCATCAAGTTTTCTCCTATAGAAAAATGGAGGACACACTCATATGTACGCGCATCGTCGCAGATGAATAGTGATCTAAAATTTCACCGTCAAAGACAACGTCAATATTGTTGAAGCATCGTGCAGTATGTTCTTCCATCAAATATCACTTCGTATTAACCAAATGCGTACAGAATATAATTAAAAAAAATATTGGTAACAATTAAAATTAGCCGGCACGTGCTTGCATATGTACTAATGCATGCAGGCTAAGCGAGCGTACATGCATGGCATCTGTATGTATCATGGCCCATATGGCCCCACGCTAGCTCCTTCCAGAGTCATGCGTACATGTATTTGGCCCTAAGGTTACTCAAAAAAATTGTATTTGGCCCTAAGTAAAGAATTAGAGCAAAAGCCCACATGTTGAGAGAACGTGGCCTAATTAAGACCGTACTGATGGGACGTTGCCAGTTGATTAGCGATTAAACAAATAAAAAGAAAAAGGGAGCAGCCCCGCTCCATGCACGATCTCACGATCACACGATCACGCGATGTGATGGGACGTGGGTGGGCGCGCGCTACAGCCAACGAGTGCTACTGCTCCTCCCAGCCCTATAAATACCAGGCGATCTGACTGCTCTAGGGTCGGCCCTGAGTTCGTTCCTCTCCTTTGCTAAAAATCACACATACATAGTAAAGAAGCACAGAAAGAAAGAAGGAGGAGGCAGGCATTGTGCTTGCCGAAAGCTTGAAGGTGAGGTTTATGGTTCTCCTCTAGCCCCTGGTTTGGCCATTGCGGTACAGGCCAAGGAGTTTTCTTCCTTCTACTATCCCAAAATTCTTGCCCTTAGTCCGGCCATTGCGGTACATACTAAAGAGTGTGTTACATCCATCTCAAATTTTTGTCTTTGGTTCGGCCATCGTGGTACAAACCAAGGAATTGATGTTATATCTATCCCAAACTTTCGCCTTCGGCTCGGCCATCGCGGTACGAGTCAAGGAGCATGCATGGTTCTTGTAAGCACGGTTCTTTTAAATGTTGCGTGCGCTTCGTCCTATTGATCTCCGTCTTGGTTCGGTCCCTTTTGTGATACAAGCCAAGATGAACGCCTCGGTTCTTGGTTTGGTCTCTATACATGGATACAAATCAAGAGACTGTCATAGGTGTGAAAACCTCATATAAGAAATGCCTTAATTTGGTCATCATAAAAAAAGATATGACTAAGTTGGAATAAAATTATGAACGCACTAAACTAAACTCATGATAATCTCTTGTTTGGTTGCGCTACGGGCATTATGTGTCATGCTAGTTGCAATACAAACAAGAGCATAAAAATATATTCCCTCACTTGGTTACGCTGCGCGCGGGCATTATCTTAATGCCACGCGGTGTTAGTAGTAATACGAGCAGGGCAAGACTTAATTTAAAAATGTGTTCATGATACACACCTAGAAACCAAAATCATGCAAGATGAATGATATAACATGTTGCATCATAAAAAAACAATCTTACTTGGTTGCGCTACACGTGGGCATTATCATAATGCTACACGGTGTTAGTAGTAATACAAGTAAGAGAAAATTAAACAAAGTATTCAGGCCACATATTTGGTCCAAAGTCAAATAAAATATGTCATAAAATGCTCCAATGCTATAAGAGCCTAAACTATAAGCATCATCACAAATGGATATCACAAACTTACTTTACGTGGGTTATGCTGCACACGAGCGCCAATGAAATGACGCTATGTGGAGTTAGTGCTAATACCATGTAAGGTACAAACATAAACAAAATATTATATATGTCATATGAACATGCAACACCATAATTGCTCCACAAACCTTGGTTACGCTGCACGCGGGCATTATAATAGTGCTACGCGGTGTTAGTAGTAATACATGTAAAGCAGAACTTAATAAAAATAGGTTCACTCCACATCCACATATGCATACAAAATTCATGCAAAATTCATGGTAAGTGATATTCCATGTAGCCCAGATAGGCTTTAAACAAACAAAATATTATAAGCAAAATCCACTCAGGTCAGGCACGATACTGGGCAGACTCGGAGTCAACAAATATGGCACATATCATATGCACCATAAAAAGCATCAAGATCGTGTCAGAAAGCTTTAGTCCATTACGCTACGCATGGACACCACATCAGTGTCGTGCGATGATAGTAGTAATGTGATGATGTAAAACTCATTAAAACTGATATGTCACATAAATCCATGCAACCAAAGCCAAACATGTCATATAAAACTTTCAAAGAATATATATAATATATATCCTATATGCCAAACGTAGGATAAAACTATGCCTAGCCAAAATCAGCCTGCATTCCGCATATAAGTGAGGTTGAACACACACAAATGGTTGCATGCTAGGAAATGTATTCCCAAACATCACACATAAAATCATAGAGGAGTGCTTGCATGGAACCAAACTTCAAGCTCACCAAGCAGGAATTCGTCGTCGACCGCGAGGAGGATCTCTCTTGTAGAATGTTGTAATAGGAATGTGATGCAATCCTATGTAATAGATATGTTGGAATTCTTAATCAGGGGTTTTCTCTTTGGAGATGTAATTAACAGAATTTTTATGTAAATGTAAAAGTTCTGGAAGTAATGTACCTGCAATGTTTGATTCTATTTTTATTTTATCCATTTAAATTTCACTCGGTACCAATGACGTGGACGCGTGTCTCATGCCCGCCATTTTCCCGTCATCAGCATCAGTGTGTCCCGCCCGTGCCGCGCGTACCTGACGCGCCCGACGAGCCCGACCACACACGCCGTGGCTTATTCCAACACACACCCCCTAAGACACGGCCTAGAGGAGTCCGTCGTGGTCGACGTTAGCTCCGGCCAAGAGAGCCTGCTCCGCCGCCGGTCCTTTCCGCAGCTGCGGGCACTCGCGCCGGAAGTGTCCGTACTCCCCGCACTTGTAGCAGCGCCTGCGCCTATTGCCGCCGCTCCCCGACGCCACGCTGCGCCCGTTGTCGTCGTCCCGAGCACCGCCGTGTCGACGCTCCCGTGCTTTCCACTGTGCAGCCGTCATGAGCAGTTGCTCACCCCCGCGCTCGCCGCCGTCTTGTCCACGGCGCCGAACCCGCTCGTCGAACGCACGCAGCCGCCCGAGCGCTTTGTCGAACGCCATCGTCGTCACGTCGTGGAACTGTTCGATGCCGGCGACGACGGGGAAGAGGCAATCCGGCATCGTATCAAGCAACTTCTTGACAAGTGTTGCGTCGCCCAGCGTCTCTCCGAGGTTGGCATACCTCGCCGCCATCGCCGCGAGCCTCCCTCCGTACACGTCGAGCTCCTCGCCGTCCGCCATCTTCATCCGGTCGAATTCGCCGCGCAGCGTCCCCAGCCTCGCCGCACGGACCCGATCGGCGCCGACGAACCTCACCTTTAGGGAGTCCCATACCTCCCTGGCGGTGAGCTTCGTCGACACCCGCAGTAGCACATCCTCCGGCAACGCCCCGAGAAGCAACGCGCGCGCCATCTTGTCCTTCCGCGCGTTCACCACCGCGTCACCCGGCGCCACCGCCTCCCATACGGTGTGGACGTCGAGGATCGCCTGCGCCTTGATGGCCTAGACCGTGTAGTTGTCCACGGTCAGCATCGGCATCGCCATCGTCGCCGATCCGCCCGCGGCGCCGCCGTGTGGGACGAGCGCCATGGTCGCCGGTGATCGCCCGAATCGAAGCTCTGTATACCAATTGTTGGAACCGCTCTCTCTTTCTGATGGATGGAGCACTTTTTCTGGCAACCAACGTCCCGGCGACGAACGCCCCGGCGCCCAAACGCCTCCTTTATATTCAGCACACAGGCTACATCACTGCTCATTCCGGCGACCCGGCCGCTCTCGTGCATGGAGCCATGCAGCTCTTCCACAAGGCCTGACCTGGACGCCTCGCTATACTGCATGCACACGCTGATCCGCACACCTTGCTTGCGCCCACGACGCGCTCGTACGCGCGCGGCGTGGCCGGGGTCCAACAGATAGCAACGGCCGCTATTGCATGCAGCCCGTCCACACTACGTACGTGGCAAGCTGCAGATCGACTCCAATGCACGCACGCCCCACAACTCAGGTCAGCACACACGACGCACGCACACGCTACACACTTTGCCACGGCTTCCGCTGCATCCCGCACGTCTCACCCGTGCCGCGCGCCACCGACACGCCTGACGAACCCGACGAGCCCGACGGCACCAGTGCGTCCCGCCCGTTTCGCGCGTACCTGACGCGCCCGACGAGCCCGACCACATACGCCGTGGCTTATTCCAACAACTGCTTCCTGGTCTTCCTCGCTGCTGTATAACGGGCACGCATCGCTACCTAGGTCGCCCACCATGAAGAAAAAGATAGGATGGAGGAGTTGAGCGAGGGAGGAGGAATCGAGCGGCTTGTATGACGGGGGCCAAACCATGATAAAAACCAGTACAACCCGTGCGAGGTGGAGAATGAAGAAACAACTTACCTATAGCTCATGATTCAATTGAGAAATGATAGGGAAGGAAGGAAAATTGTGATTCAGTCAAACAAAGTTTTGGAAAGTTCTGATTCAGTTGAGAAATAGATGAAAATAATGCCTCGGGATGATTAGAAGGCCACGATTAGGGTATGGCAGGGAGAACTTTTTTGGAGAGTTTTGATTCTGGTGAGAATGGAGTTTTAGCCACTAGTAGAAAACAGGGCATTTGTCCCGGTTCGTAAGGGCCATTAGTCCCGGTTCAAATACGAACCGGAACCAATGTGCCTCCACGTGGCCCTGTGCGCCGAGCCCAGTCAGGGGGCCTTTTGTCCCGGTTGGTGGAACCAATCGGGACCAAAAGTTCATGTTTTTTTAGAAAAAATGGCTGCTTTAGGGATTTTGGGGATTATTTTTAGGTTGTTATTAGCTAGCTAATAGAGAGAGAAGTGTCCTCTCTTATATCTTCGTCCTTGGTTTACCAACGCTGCTGCTATATATGTTCATTTCACCAGCTGATATAATAATTAACTCATGCATGCTCGCATCATACATCATCATATATAATAACAAGTCCTACTAATCATGCATCATCATACAACTTCTACTCGTTATTAATAATAAGTCATACGATCACCATCCTCATAGTCATCGAACCCAACCCTACATAATTATTCTTAGCACATGATCATCAGTATCAGGTAGGACATGACCTAAACACCCTTAAGGTAAAATAGCATAAAACAATATAGACCCTGACTCTCCATTATGAAGAATGGCGATCATCCTGTCTCCAATTTTTGCCCTTCGCTGATTGTTGCTTCCAAGAAGCTCCTTACGACTGTCCATACATTTTTTCCATTCTTTGATTGTCATGTCTCCACTTCATTTAGAAACACGGTATGGACAGTTCAGATTCGTAGGAAGACCTGGTTGTATGTTCAAAACATGAAGGCTACCGTGTGTATACATCAGATGAGGCACACAATCATTCGGGATTATCTGTTGAAAAACATAGTAATAACTTCGTAGTTAGCAATGATATGATGTACTAGTTTTAGAAGTGTGCAAAAAGATGCACGGATGTCGTAATAGTAAAAAATCTTACCAGGGTATCTCCATGGTAGTTACCGTAGTTCATCACGTGCACTAGTGGCACGTATTGACCATAATGTTGAGGAGTTCGATTGTAGACATTGTAATTCTCAAGATCAGTACAAAATGTGACCAGATGATTTTTCTCCTGATAAGTTATTTCGGAGCCTTCGGTGTAGTAGGTTCTGTCTACCATCTTCCGCACATTCTTTGAAGAATGAAAATAAGCTGTCAATGGAAAATAAGTTGTCAACTATTTTGAAATAAACAATATAAATTACTTAATAACTATGTTAAGCTCACATGGGGAAAGAATTGGAGGTGTATCCACAAGGACGAAAATCGTAGGTCTCTCTTGCGCGATTGTAGGATCACCAAGATCCATGGTGACAAGCATACCCTCATCAAAACCATACATCTTGCAAAGTGCTTCCCAGTTTTTGCAACCAAAATGGGTTACACTCTGAGCATTGTACAACTTTACTTGAAAATCCACACCATGATGGGTACTTAAGATAATTTTTTTGGTTTCCATACTTTCATGGTCTTCAAAACCCATCCTCTCCAAGACATAGCGTCTTGCAAAGCATGGGATAAGCTAGTCGAATTGGAAAAGATGAAAAATACACGTTAAAATAGTTGAAGTCATACTTAATTACGAAAAAAATATTGTCGTCGTTGCGTACCGTATGAACATCGAAGGTCTCCTCGAGCTTAATGCTGAAGCGCCGATCTTCGTCCAGCTCAATGAACCTGTCGCACATACCTCGGTCGTCGTGGCACCAGTCGCACTCCCCCGGGCGGTTTTCATCGTCCGAGTATGACATTTCCGGCCTAAGTTCATAATTAAAATATTAAATATATGTACTAAAAAACCTAAATTAGATCATTATTATTAATCACGGATTGACTATCGGTGATGGTATGTAGCTCCTCCTTTCATTCCCGAGTGCAATATTACAACAAATTGTCTAGCACACGGGAATGAAGGAGAAGCTACCCCCACGATGGCGTGGATGATGGAGGGGGCTCCTAGATTTCTGCATGGAGTGCTCTTCAATTTTAGCATTCAAAGTAGGAGTACTTTTCCAATATGAGCATTCAATAAGAAAAACTAAATCGTAAAATAAAGTAGTATTCAAATTAGCATGCATTCAATTATAACCAAAAGTACATCATCTCTTGTGTCCGTACATCGTCGAATACTCCTCGAATACTATCATACATATAGCTAGAACTGTAGCGCCCGACGGGTATCGTCGCGGGCGGTGGACACCCAAAGATAAGGAACGATCACAGGATCATAGCTCCAGTGAGATCCTTGAAGAACCTGCCAGGTATTGTCGAACCTGCCCTCCAACGCAACCATGTAGCGACGGACGTGCTCGTCCTCCTCGCTGACACGGTGACGTACCACCTCCGCGGTGTCCGGAAGCCTCGGTACCGTCACTGACCCACGCGACCGCCACCAAACAAGGATCGGGTCAACAACGGGCTGCCTCCTCACCAACCTACGTCCCCCAGAAGGTAGCACCTCCCAATACCAGCCCGGCGGAGCCCAGTCCTGAACATGGCCCTGATCAAGCAGGCCTCCACCGCCGAGTCGACGACGACGAGGATGTGGGATAGGCATCGCTGACGTCGATGCGGGAACTACGTACTTCTATATATAGTTAAATAAAGTAGTTTTATTAATTAAATCAACTATCTAGTTCAACTACTAAGCACTTACTATAAATAGATAAAGTAGCACTTACTATAAATAAATAAAGTAGCACTTACTACAAACTACTTCTATATATAGTTAAATAAAATAGTTTTATTAATTAAATCAACTATCTAGTTGAACTACTAAGCACTTACTATAAATAAATAAAGTAGTACTTACTAAAAACAAATTAAGTAGCACTTACTATATAGTACTTACTAAAAATAAACTAGTATTTTTCTAACTAACTAATATTTTTCTAACTAATTATATTACCAAAAAAATCTAAATAAAATAGTAATTATATTTTTCTAACTAGCTAGTTCAATTATAGTACTTAATTACTAACACAATCTAAATATCACCAAAAAAATATATTAACAATAATATCACCAAACATACTATGAACAAATTAATAGAAAAAATCTATTAACAGAAAAAAATCTAACACAATATGAGCAAATTAATTACACCAAAAAAAATCTATTAACAGAAAAAAAATCTAACACAATATGAATAAATTAATTACACCAAAAAAATCTATTAACAGAAAAAAAATCTAACACAATATGAACAAATTAATTACACCAAAAAAATCTATTAACAGAAAAAAAATCTAACACAATATGAACAAATTAATTACACAATCTAAATTAACATACTATGAACTAAATATCTAAATTACTACATATCTAATCTAACAAAAAAATCTATAAACTACAAAAAAATCTAACAAAAATCATAAAACGTTGCTCATGGCGAGGTCGACGGCGACGGCGAGGTGCGGCGCGGGGCGGCGACGGCGTCGGGGCGGCAGGGCGGGGCGGGGCGGCGACGGCGTCGGGGCGGGGCGGCGACGGTGAGGTGGCAGCAGACGACGGCGCGCGACGTCGGGAGATCGAGAGGAGGAGGAGAGATCGAAGTGGGGATGCGGTTCTGAAATTTTCCTTATATAGCTAAGCCTTTAGTCCTGGTTGGTGGCACCAACCGAAACCAATGACCCCCTTTAGTCCTGGTTGGTAGCACCAACCGGGACCAAAGGCCTCTTTTCAGCAGCCCAAAGGGCGGGAAGCAGAGGGCTTTGGTACCGGTTGGTGCCACCAACCGGGACTAAAGGGTGGGCATTGGTCCCGGTTGGAGCCACGAACCGGGACCAATGGTCGTGTGCTGGCACGGTGCGGCACGAAAGTTTAGTCCCACCTCGCTAGCTGAGAGGGGCGCGCAGTGGTTTATAAGCCCCACTGCCGCACCCCTCTTGAGCTCCTCTCCACTACAGGTTTACGGGCCTACTTACTACGGTGTTGCCTGATGGGCCTACTGGGCCACCTGTGGGCCTAAATCCTGGCCCATGGTGGGTTTCTAGTCGTAGTCAGGCCGTGGGTGCCTAGTAGGAGGCACTTTTTTTCCCTTTACTTATTGTTGCTATTTTTATTTTTTTCCCAGATTTTTTGTTTTGTTTTCTGCATTATTTATTTTCTTTTGTTTTTTTGCTTTATTTTTTAATTATTTTTGCTTTTAGTTTTAGAACAATTTTAAACTTTCTGTTAGTGCCATTAGTTCTCAAATTTGAAAACACTTTTTTTGTTTTTTGTTTTGTTTCGTGCTTTATTTATTTTATTTTGTTTCTACTTACAACAAAATACTTATTGTTGCTATTTTTATTTTTCCCCCAGATTTTTTGTTTTGTTTTCCGCATTATTTATTTTCTTTTATTTTTTTGCTTTATTTTTTAATTCTTTTTTGCTTTTAGTTTTAGAAAAATTATAAACTTTTTGTTAGTGCCATTAGTTTTCAAATTTGAATACACTTTTTTTGTTTTCTTTTTGCATATTTATTTTACTTTTTTCCATTTTTTTGTTTTGTTTATTGCATTATTTATTTTCTTTTGTTTTCTGCATTAAAGCATTTCAAATGAACTTTGAAAAAGTTGAAAGTTGAAAGTTGGCATGGTATCACAAGGGCCGAACCATAATGGGCTGCCTTTGGTCCCGGTTCGTCCCACCAACCGGGGCCAATGGTGGTGGGCCAGGACCAAGGCCCATTGGTCCCGGTTCGTCCCACCAACCGGGACCAATGGCCCACGTGGCCCGGCCGGCCCCCGGGGCTCACGAACCAGGTCCAATGCCCCATTGGTCCCGGTTCTGGATTGAACCGGGACTAATGGGCTGACCCGGCCTGGACCATTGCCCCCTTTTTAGTCCCACCTCGCCAAGCGAGAGGTACTCGCAGCTGTTTATAAGCCCTGAGTGCAGAGACGATGAAGAAGAGGCTGAATGCTCACCTGCACGTTGGTTCGCTTCAAGCCTTGAGGAATAGGGTAGACTGCACGAAGCTATGTGCAGTGTAGTTTACACTATTCCGAAAGGCTTGAAGCGAATTAACTAGCATTGCGCCTCTTTTTTATTTTTAATGACTTATTACCACACAGAAATAAATAGAAAAAATAAATATAACAGAAAAGAAAAAAATATAAAAAACTACTCAGAAATAAATAGAAGAAAAAATAGTTGTGATTAACTTTACTAAAATCTTTTTTATTTTTAATGACTTATTACAACTCGGAAAAAAATAGAAAAAAATAAATGTAGTAGAAAAGAAAAAAAACTATATAAAAAACGACTCAGAAATGAGCATAGATGCGCTTATAGCGAAAATTAGACCTAAATTCATAATAAATTTCTACTAACTTCAGAGAAATTCAATATGAATTTAGGTCAAATTCCCTGTATAAGGGCATCTATTTTCACTTTGAGAGGAGCTCAACAAGGCAGAGAGGGAGGGGCTTATAAACCGGTGTGAGCCCCCTTCGATTGGCGAGGTGGGACTAAACTCTGGCCGCAACGAGGACCACCCCTTTAGTCCCGGTTCGTTCCACCAACCGGGACTAATGGGCTGCCTTTGGTCCCGGTTCGTCCCACCAGCCGGGGCCAATGGTGGTGGGCCAGGACCAAGGCCCATTGGTCCCGGTTCATCCCACCACCCGGGACCAAAAGGTCCAGACGAACCGGGACCAATGACCCACGTGGCCCGGCCGGCCCGCGGGGCTCACGAATCGGGTCCAATGCGCCCATTGGTCTCGGTTCTGGATTGAACCAGGACTAATGGGCTGACCCGGCCTGGACCATTGCCCCCTTTTCTACTAGTGAGCATTAGGAAAGGCAACGACTGTGTTTAATTTATTGTTTCTGATAATGATTAGACTGGTGGTAGGTGAGGCGAAATTAAACCGGTGGTGAGAGGGAAGACGAAGAAAAACCGGACAAAAATAAACCGTACCAGGCTACCAACTGGTCCATTAGGAGTAGAGATTAGTAGAATGCCAGTCCGCTGCCATGGGCCTTTTAATTTATTTTTCTGGTTACACCTATAAATACATTGCATATTTGTCTCTCGCCCCCTCCCACTCTGTCTATGACCCTCCATCTCTCTCCCTCCCCTTCTCTCCTCTCCTCTCTCTCTCTCTCTCACAAACACACACACACACACACACACACACACACACACTCCCCCTCTCCCTCTCCCAGGAGTCTAAATTTATTTTGACCCGGCTTAAATTTTGCTCAGTGTTTGACATTCGCCGGCTACATTATGTCCTAGAAGCCAAAACGTTATAGGAAAAGAATGTAATAGAATGAATATAACAAAGGATTAAATAACATAGATAAAGCTAATGGAACTTTTGAGAGTAACAACAATGCTCTCCACACATCGTAATATTAGTACAAAACTTGATGGCTTCCATCATCAAACTTCTTCAGAAAGTAGGTGATGATGAAAGTAAACTGAGACATGGCATGCATTCTCCATTTCAAGATAGTCACAATTAGAAGATTCATCCTCCCAATATTTTTTTGACCCCAAAACCGTAGAACAATTGTTCTACGCTAATTTTCATATATAATAATAAATATGTACAAACTAAAGAAACAAAATAAAGCAGGAAAGAAATAAGCTATCCAACTCCAGTTTTCTCTAACATTGTAAAAGTTGGAAAACTAGAAACTTAAGACGAGAGGAGGGTCATCCATTGCTCCAGACTAGCAATGTTCTTTCTTTTTGTTTTGTGCTTGACTAGAGATAGATCATGAAGCAGTCCTTGTTGCCAAGCTTCCAGACTTGGGGTGGTGTTTCTAAGAATCTTTCCATTCCTTGCATCCATATATTCCAACAACCCATGATCACAATATCCATGGCAATCTGAGGTGGGAGTGCTTGCTTGAGGAACATAATATCATCATAGGAAGATGTATCTCTGTGCCTATTTGGAGCAATGATATCCCAACAAGATAGGGCAAATTGACAATCCCAAAGAAGATGAATTGAAGTTTCCTCAACATGTTCCTCGCAGAGAGCACACTCATAACTTTGTAACAGAAAATGTTTCCTTTTGAGGAGACTTCTAGTGATGGTTCTGTCATGTAAAATCAGCCAAAAGAAGATTTTGTGCCTGGTTCTGCTAGCTTCTTTCCATAAATCTCTAAATAGGTGATGCACATCTGAAGGTCACATCAGTTTCTTATACAGTTTACTGACAGAAAAGAGACCAGATTTCCATTCATAGTGCCAGATATCAGTAGTGCTTCCAATCTGTTGGATACCTGGAATTAATTCATTGAGTTGTTGGAAGGTAGTGGCGGATAGATGGATGTGAAAATGTTCCAAGATATCATCTGAGTTTTTAAGATGTGCCACTGAACACTAGTCATTAATTGCAAAAGAATGAAGCTCGGGATATTCTTAAATCAGAGGCTTTTGATGCCATTTGTCTGTCCAAAACAAAGTTGTATCTCCAGTACAAGCTGTGCACAGAGCAACCTCCTTGAATATGGGTACCAATTTCAGGTGTGCTTTCCACCAGAAAGAGCCCTCAAGCCTGTCCTTAGGTGGTGTGTCTGAATAATAAGTCCCCCATAGCAATTTCACCCAAGGAAGATCATGTTTGTTAAAAAAACTTATGAAGGTTTTTGATTAACTAGGCTTTATTGTGCTGCTGAATATCTAGGACTCCCAGCCCTCCATGAGATTTTGGCTTGCAAATTGTTTCCCATGAGATCATAGCTTTTCCAACTTCCTTAGATCCATATTTCCTCCAAAAGCAATGCCTGAGGTATTTGTTGATTTGATCAATTACTCCCACTAGAAGGGAAAGACAACTCATGAAGAATGTTGGCAGGGAAGTGAAAACTGAGTTGATGAGTTGCAGTCTTCCATCATAAGATATTAAAGTGGAACATCCAGATATTCTTCTTTCAATTATTTGCAGCATGGGACTGAAGTCTTCTATCTTGAGCTTGTTGATACTGAGTGGGAGCCCTAAATAAGGAAAAGGAAAGGCTCCTTCCTTACATTGGAGGATGCTGATGATGTTCCGCATGTTTTGGGATGTCACATTGATTGGTATAAGGATTGATTTGCTGTAATTGGCTTTAAGCCCAGTTTGTGCTTCAAAGTGAGCCAACAAATTTTTTATTTGCATCATTTTTCTATGATCAGCAGGAAGAACCAAATAAGTATCATCAACATATTGTATCATTGGAAAATCAGGGCAACTGTTGACTTGCAAAGGGGCAGATAACATCCTGTTTCTCATGGCCTCATTGATAATTGACTGAAGTAAATCTGCAGCCAGCACAAAAAGAAGTGGAGAGAGGGGGTCCCCTTGCCTCACTCCTCTTTTGCAGTGGAAAACTTTCCCAGGAATGCCATTCAGCAATACTGCAGAGGTGGCTGATTTAAAGATCATATCAATCCATTTTATCCATCTATCTCCAAACCCTTTGGCTTTTAGAATATCCAAAATAGTATGATCCTTAATCAAATCAAAATCCTTCTCAAAGTCCAGTTTCAAAATAATAATTTCCTCCTTTGATTGATGGCATTCCTGGGCTCAATCCGCCCAATAGTAGTACTTGTCTCCAACACGAACTTTATATCATGGACTTACAAGTTCCACATATCAACTTGTTGCAACTAGCAAGGACAATAAGATTGTTATAAGACCGACTCAATGGATTTTTAGAGGGGGTGACATTTTTTAACCCCTAAATCGGGTGAGTTAAATTAGGTCTAAAGAAATGCATACGTTAGGTCATTCAAAGTGTATTGGTTTTTAAGCAAAGAACCCCTCCATGGACTAAATGTTTGTTTATGTACCTATGTGTGAGTGCGGCTTTGACAAGTGCTAGTAGTGAACCTATGAACCCTGATCCAATGGCCTCTCCATAAGAAACCTTCTGCACAGACTTCAAAATGCACTTTTATTTTCAGTTATTATTTAATCATAAAATGGAAACTATTTCCAATCACATTTTGCGCTCATAACTTGTTGCAACTAGCAAGGATAAGGAGATTGCCATAAGACCGATTCAATGAATTTTCAGAGGGGGTAACATTTTTTAACCCTTAAATTAGGTGAGTTAAATTGGGTCTAAATAAACGCATATGTTAAGTCATTCAAAGTGTCTAGTTTTTAAAGCAAAAAACCCCTCCATTGACTAAATGCTCCGTTTTTCTACTACTAGCATGTACTACCACCAACCTCCGTAACTAAATATAAGACATTTTTACAGTTCTAATTGAACCGCAAAAACATCTTATATTTAGTTATATAGGTAATTTTTTTTGCCATGTTCTACTACTGGTATGTGACATATGTTAATGCTCTCACGTTCTTGGACGAAAGGAATGTGATTATTTGTGCATATGCGCGGGTAAGAGCATCTCCAAAGCTGACCCACGGTCCAACCGTGCTTTGCCATTCAAGTGGACCTGTATCGTTCTGCCAACCGGTCTGTATGCACTTTTTCCCGTAAATTGGAAGCAAAGTGTGTGGGGAGGGGGGAGAGGGGGAGGGGAGGGGGTTACGGAAGTTCGATAGTAGACACATATGACTCTGACACCCCTGGCCAACTCAAATCCCCCTTCCGGTATCATTTTCTTCCACTCCGTCCGTGCTCACCCTTGCTTTGCATCTGCGCCCTCCCAACGACGACGACGTCGTTGTACCTCTCCAGCCGCCCCCAGGCATTACCGGACATCCGCAACCACCACCAATGCGCCCGCTCGCCTTGTAGGCACCGTTCACCCAGGATCCGTCCACAGCTAGGTACCTCCGCCCCCCTGTTGACGACGTCCATGACGGTCACCATGCCTGGCAAGTGTTCGACCAAATGCCATTGAGCATATTTTAAACTTCATGTTGTTTTTTAGAGTACGAAGGATGGCAGGGTACTCGAGCATGGAGGATGAGTTGTTGTGCGATGCTTGGTTTGTCATACCCGCGAATTTTGTAGGCAGAAGCAGAAGGGGGCTCTTCTGACAACGCATGCATGATTTGTTTCACGTGCGAAGCACATTGCATCCTACGACATGCACATCATCTATGAAGGCAATGTGAAGTCGTTAGCGTATCGATGGTACAACATCCAGACCACCATCGCCAATTTTGTGGCACGATTGATATGCTGGAGGCAAGGTGGGCACTGCGCGCGGCAGCCGAGGAGACCGTAAATTTTGCTTCTTCTTACTCAACGTGTTGACCATTCATTCATTCACTCAGTTCTTCTACACATTGTATAACATGTACGTGCTACCCTGATGTATAGCATGATAGAGACCATTTACTCACATACAATATTAGATGAAGCTCAAGGAGAAGTATGTATGTGAGGACATGATCCATCCATGAAAATTTGTTGAACATCCGGTTAATCTAGTTAAATTTGCACTATTTGTTGTTGAATTTGAACTATTATTGTACTAAACTTATTTGCATGCTAGGTACAAATGATTTGTGCTATTTTCTATCTGCACTTCAATGAATTCCATCGCGCTTGATGAATTTCATTCAATTAGTTGAAATGCGGTTTGAAATGTATGCGGTAGCGTTGGATGACCGGCTCTTTCATCCATGACTGTCGACTGATTTCCCTGGAGGCGCGGACGGATACAGTGTCCAGTTTACGAGACCGCATTGGAGATGCCCTAACATCGGTGGACATGCACATGCAGATGATGATAGGAGGCAGCCCGCCCAGTGTGGCGGTGGACGCGGGGCGGCATACCGGCTACTTCGTTCGTTCGGGGTTCCGCCACAGCTGGTAAGCGCGTCGACGACGGACGCAAACATAGTGCCAAAGCACGTGAAGATACCCCAAAAAGTAGCGGTCTCTCCACTCTCCAGCGAAGAGGCTGGCAGACTTTGGCCAAAGCGTCAAGGGACGAAAATATATAGGCTACGATGCATGTCATGCCGCCTAGTTCGTCATCAACAACACCAACCGATATTATCAGTGGAAGACAGCACAGAAGTATATATGTAGACTGACCATGTACAATTTGCGGTGCCGAAGGATAATATATGCCGGCGGGACTAATGCATTATTGTTATCGAAAAAGGGTTTCCCCCGCTTTGTATACAAAGCAACCAACCAAACATCCAACGAAAGGTGCTGGGGCGGAAGCAGCACAAACACGCCCAAAAGGAAAGAAAGAGAAAATACAAAAGAAACTAAAGCCAACAACGGCGGATCGACAAAAAACGAAGAAGCCTCGAGGCCGCTGCGCCCACCGGAGATCGCCCACCAAGCTCTGAGCTTCCGAAGCGCCGGTACCAATCAGCACCTCCAAGAAGGACCGCGACGATGACGACGCTGCTGCCAAGGGTTTCCCCCGGTACGCTGTGAGGAGAAAGGAAGGGTAGCCCCGACGCCCTTCAGGAAGGTCAGGCGGTACCCACAAGCGCCACCGCGTCAGTGTCGGCCAAGCCAACAGAGATTTCTCCCGATCCCAACCACCACCTCAGGCACTCCAGAGCTCGCCACCAAACAGACCTTCACCCTGCGCCAACCCGGTCACGAAGCTTCTCACGCTGTCTCCCCACGGCACCGTGAAGCATGGTCCGCACAAAGAAGGAGAGGAGCCGGGACTAGGGCAGTAGCACCGTCGGCACGCGGGAGGGCCCCACCTCCACCATCGCGACGGTAGCTGACCGGACGCAATAGCAGGAATATACCAGGCCCGTGGCCGCACAGGCCCGGCCGGGATCTCCGAGGCCCGTAAAGTTCCCGCCTTCGCGCTGCAGCTGGCACGCCATCGACGCCGCCGCCCCTGTCCAAGCCGCTCCCCTGCCTCCCCGTACAGAGAGCCGCCAAGTGGAAGCACCACCACCACATGCGCCGCCAGCCACCACCACCAGGCCGCCGGACCGCCCCCGGCCGTGCCGCACCACCACCGCACGCCCGCGACGGAGGGAAACCAACGCGGCCGCCGGGGGCCCGAAGCCGGACCCCAGCCGCCGCCCACACCGCCCGCAGCCCGCGCCGCCTGCCGGATGGAACGGCCTCCCCGGCGAGGCGCACACCACCGCGCAGCCGGCCACGCCGCGCCACGCCCGCCAGGAGGAGCGCGCCGCCACGCCGCGGTGCCCCGCGCCTGCACCGCGCCCGCACCCGAAGGAGCGGCCTGCGCCGCCCCGTCGCGTCGGGGGAAGACCAGGCCCCGCCGGCGCCGGCGCCGGTCGGGCTTCGCCCGGCCGCTCCCCCTGGCGGGGGCGAGGGAGGAGAGAGGAGGAGGGAAGGTGCGCGGCGAGCGGATCTAGGGGCCCTCGCCGGCCGCCTCGCGGGTGGCGGCGCGGGGAGGGAAACCTAGCGCCTTTTGCTCCCCCCGCCGCCGATTCGGTGGGTGCTTCCGGAAGCTTTATTGTGGCTGGCACGGTCGGGTATAAAGATGCATGCATGATACAGGCGCTCTTGTCTTCTTGGAAAAGCAAACGTACGTATGTGTCCATTTATCAATACTGACTGACCGAACATGCTTTGCCGCGGAGCACTAGTGCACATGCATTGCATTCTACGTTGATACAGTGTCGGGCCGTCCCGTACCCGAAAGTTTTCTTTCAACATTTAGGATTGCATATTTTTCTACAAAGTAGTGTATGATGCTTCATGCTTGTGAAGAAAAATCGTATAAACTTCTATGGTTATAATATGGTGCCCTACCACGGAAAATACACAGGAGCTCCTAGATGCCGGTGAACCATATATAAAAATTAAATTCAATAAAAATATCAGGAAAGATTAAAAGAAAACATAGAATTCTGGGGTATCAATCATGGTCGATCATTCTACTCACGTAACAAGTTTCATGAATGACATCCGTGGTATCCTCAGCGAAGAAAATATAGTATGATCTACGATTCATTCAAATCATGTTTTTACATAATAAAAAATGACATATTTGCTGAGAACACAATGGATGTCATTTCTTGGTATTTTTATTTTCCTGGGTTTTGTTCCTTGTATTTTTGTGAATTTAATATTCATATAGGGTTCACGAGCACCCAGGGCACCCAGGAGCTCCATAATCCTCGTCCACCACGGAAAATACACAGGAGCTTCTTGGTGTCGTCCATCCTACCACTAATATTATACATTTGTAAATGGGAGTTAATATGGCATTCTTTGGAGAACTCTCCGCTAAAGCTATGCACTTTTAACACTAAACTAAAAATAACACTAATAGTCCGCTATTTCCCGCTATAGCGCTAAATCTGGAGTCATTTAGCCCGCTAAGCTGCTATACAAAACCATCCTTCTGCCTTATTCTTTGTTTTTGTTTCAGATATATATATGACGCATTGATGCAAGGCTTGGTTATTGAATTAAGAGACCTAATTGGTACTCGGGTTTTGATGTTAGAACATGTGTATATGTCAATTATATGTGATATATCATATATGAAGCCTGATTGTATACTTAATTTTTTTTTGAAACAAGGCAAAATATTTGCCATTTTCATTGATTAAGGGAGAAGGTTTAAGACAAACGACCGCATAGCGGGAGACAAATATCTACTCTCGCGGCATTACAATACTCAAGTGGGTGGCACCGGCAATAGCCCAAAGATGGGCCTCCTCTTTTATCAATTTTTCATGATTTGAGAAAAACGGTAAATGAGGCTTAGCTTTCGCTATAGATTTTCATAACTTCTGACTGAGCCATCACTAAATGGCATAGCCAGCTATTTAAAACATTAGTTTTCTTGCTCAGTGACACATAATAAAATTCACGATCATAGCTCATAAAATTAAAGTACTATATATTGCTGTAACCAAAGGCACGATAAAAAATTACATGCATCTTTCTTCAGGGAAAAAAAACTAGGTGTACAAACAATCGCCCACACATTGCTGCAGGGCTGCTTTTTAATCACAAATTCACAAAGAAGAACAAGAATCATGTACTGTATCCAAGAAAAAGATATCCATATCAACAGTGGATGCCCGTCGGCGTAGGGGATCAGTAGCGGCTGCACTCGGCGGGGAGCCCCTGTGGAAACCTGTACCCATCGTCGCAGTAGTTGTAGCGCATGTAACTGCGCTCCGCCCACTTGACGGTGCCCCACTCGGCGCCGTCGAGCTGCTTCTTCATCCACCTGCCGCTCCCGGCATGGCACGCGCCGCCGCTGACGCAGGCGTTGGCGTAGAAGTTGCGGTAGGAGACGACGAACGGCGCGTTGGACCAGTTGATCGGGATCTTGCCCTTCTCCGTCGCCCAGTAGCTGCCGTCCCAGAGCGTGGCGTGCAGCCTCATGGGCTTGGAGGTAGGGTAAGGGAGGCCGGCGAAGCGCTTGAAGGAGCGGATGAAGAGGTTGTCGACCTTGAAGAGGATGTTCTCCGGGTTCCAGATGATGGTGTAGGTGTGGTAGGCGGCTGCCGGGTCGAACCAGAGGTCGAACTGGTGCTCCTTCTTGCCGTCGCCGTTGGCCCACACGTTGGTGTTGAGCACCACCGGGTGGCCGGTCGAGTTGCCCATGAACTCCATGTCGATCTCGTCGCGCCACTCATCGTCGCCGGAAGAAAGCTGCAAATAATATCAACGACAGATCAGCTAAAAAGGAAGATCGATAGAGTGACGTTAATGTTGGTCCTTATCGAAATTAATTAAGCTGATGGACTTACGTAGAAGCAGGAGACGGTGCCGGCTGAGTTTCCCGGGATGAGCTTCATCTGGATACTGAACTCACCGTAGAGGAACTGCTCCTTGGAGTTGAAGCCGGCGGCGCCGGATTGCTGGTTGAGGTTGAGCATCACCACCTCCCGGCCGGAAGCGTCGTATCCGGTGCGGACGGTGCCGTCGGTGTTGAACCTCTTGTCCAGCCAGGACTTGGCCGAGGCAACCTGCAAGAGCGCCAGGGCGACGGCGAGCACAGCCAGAAAGTGCCGTGCCATGGTGGATGTCCTGGACTAGAGAGCTTCTTTGAATCGAATGAGCTTGCAAAGTGGAGTGCCTTGTGTGCGGTGTGTGGTAAGAAGAAGCACGGGAGATGTCGCGGTTTTATAGTGGTGCCCTCCCGTCCAGCTGCTGTGCCCCTGCACTGCTTGTTGATGCATGGGGCACATTTTTCTGCATGCATGCATTATCGATCGGGTGGGCGCGAAGGTCGTTACAATTATTCGGGCAGCACATGGATACAACCTGCCATAATCCCTAATCTTTGGTGTGTTCATACGTACATGGGTGGTTTGATGATGCACTTAGATTACTGTGGGACCCAGAAATTGGGTGGTGGAACCGGCCACTGATTAATTCTATCATCAGCAAAGCAAAAATTAAATGGTGGAATCCAGCGAGTGACACGTACGTACGTAGGCACCGCCACTGATGATGGCTCGCTAATTTCCGTTATTCATTCATTGTGATAGTTGTGTGCTCGTCGGTTAACCACCTCGTCGTTGAGGACATACCATGTTACTAGCACGCTGCACTCATATCGAAATTTAGGGACCTAATCCTGATTACCAACTAGTCAGACAAATTAAGCTATGATTGGACCATTCTTCTACGCTACTTAAAAAAACCCTATGCGAATCAACATGTGGTTGGATGGTTAGAGGAACAGTGGTTTCTTCAACCCATGAGGGTTCAAGTCGTGGTGCTCATATTCACTAGTAGAAAAACGACCTTATGTTCGCATCATTAGTCCCGGTTTGATTACGGCCCGGGACTAATGTGACCATTAGTCCCGGTTCCAACGCCTAGGTCACGGACATCATTAGTCCCGGTTCATTTGTTGCCTATAGTCTCAGTTTGTGATACAAACCCGGATTAAAGGGGTGGTTGCAGGCTGGGCTCCCCACGAGCCCCTTTAGTCCCGGTTCGTGTCACAAACCGGGACTAGAGGTTGCCCTATAGTCCCGGTTTGTATAACCAACCAGGACTAAAGATGCCCCTATATAAACCCTTCGTCCAGCCAGAGCCCATTCACTTTGTTTTTCCTTTCTCTCGTCTGTTCTTCCCCTTGCTCGAGCTCATCCTTCATTTTTGCCAACATTTGTCAAGATTTGAAGGCACCCCCATCCATCCAAGTGTTCACAAAAGGTTAGCAACTTTGTCCTTTCATCTCTCATTGTTAGATCAGCTCGTGCAATGCTCTATAAGTATAGTGATTTATGGGTTTTAGTTTGGGAGTAATTATGTTGAGTTTATTTGATTTATATGCAATTTGAGCTCAAATAAACTTCTTAGTTGGCATATGTATGTGTGGTTTACTCAGTGCCTTCCCGTCCCCGTCCTAACCACTGTCGATTGCCCGCACCGTCCCGTCACCGACACCACCTTGGCGAGCCTCTTGTTCTTATCTTTTTTATATATAAAAAATCATGTTTGTATGATTTAGATAGTTGTATAATTTTTTTACATGTATGGTTGTTTGTTATACATAGTCGCATGGTTTTGATATCCGCCCCGTCGGCCCTCGTCCGGTTTATGATTTGGATGTGGTATATATCTTTTCTTTTATAATTATTTTTTGCATTTCGTGTTTATGACAATTATGCCCTTCAAGTTGACATAGATATTTTTATCTAGGAGGTATGTGAACCGGAAATTGCAACCGACCCTCTTGTCGAGAAGTTAAATTTAGTTGAAAAAGAAAACAAGTATTTAATTTTTTTGAAAAGAATGGAAGAAGAGAAGATGAAACCGAAGTTGTATGTTGCCGATGTCGTCGATGATCACAAGATCAAGATGGATGCATTGCGCTTGAAGATTAGAAAGATTAGAAAGTATGTCATTAATAAAGAGGCTTGGTATCACTATGTCGTTGGATCAATTGTTACCTTAGTTGCGATCTTGATCACATTTGTTGTTGCATTTAAATGCTTTAGCTAGAGAGTTTGTATATGTTGTTTTATGAGAATAAGTGTGTATGAACTTTATGTATGAACTTGTATTAATTTGGTATTTTCGGTGTTGTGTAATGAAGATGAGCCAGCAATGGATGTACAATGACTGATGCTCTCCCCAATTTATTGATGGCGTGCGTACTTTTCTGCTTGCGGCTGAGGGAAACAAGCGGCACGATGGTTTTATGTGTTGTCCATGTGCTGTCTGTAAGAAGGGATAAGTATATTTTTCGCCCACGAACTCTAACGATAGTATAGAAATCGTCCCTCAACTTTGAAACCAGTAAAACTCAGTCCATCAACTATTTAAATTGGATGCTTTTTGTCTCTCACGACGCTTAAAGTGGTTTTGGTATACGTGGACCCGGTTTTGACTAAAACCGCCCAAGTGGCCTAGTTTTTCCTGTTTAGTAACAGCTAATTTTATGTCCAGAATTGTATGTGCTATGTAACCTAACTGAGTGGGATTGATAGCAGATTGTTCACATGATTTTAGACCATTGTGTAAACTGAATGCATGGCAGAGTGTTGACTTGTTCATAGATGATTGGACAGAGTACTGGGCTGAACAGATTGCATGAAAAACATAGTCTGTCATAACCACAAAGTACTGATTAGTCTTACAAGTAAACACAAACAGGAATTCTCAAAGTCTGATAAAGTAAATGAGAATAGTCTGACATAACCACAAACAGGAGTTCTCATTGTCGGCCATAAAATTTGTTGTTATCAAACTGGTCAAACCAGGCCACCTGGACGGTTTTAGTCAAAACCGGGTCCACATCATACCAAAACCACTTTAAGTGTCGTGAGGGACGAAAAGTATCTGGTTTAAAAAGTCGAGGGACTGAGTTTTAATGGTTTCAGAGTTGAGGGACGATTTCTATACTATCGTCAAAGTTCGAGGACGAAAAATATACTTATCCCCTGTAAGAATGATAGCAATTACTCTAACTCAAGAACCATTCATGTCCACCTGTTTATGTCTGGTTTCATGTCCGGCTATAACTGTTGGACCAAGCATGGAGAAAGAGGGTTCTAATGGAAGAGAATAAAAAAGAAGAAGATGATGACAGCTATCATGGCCATGGGTTCCCTGAATACGATGGTACTACAATGGGGGAAGAAGTTGAAGAAGAGGCATCAGATGAGCCCGCTGATGATCTTGGTCGCGCCATTGCTGATACAAAGAGAAACTGCGCAAGTGAAAAGGAAAACTTGAAGTTGTAGCGCATGTTAGAGGATCACAAGAAATTGTTGTACCCAAATTATGAAGATGACAAGAAAAAGCTGGGTGCCACACTCGAATTGCTGCAATGGAAGGCAGAGAATGGTGTATCTGACAAGGGATTTTAAAAGTTGTTGATGATGCTAAAGAAGATGCTTCCAAAGGACAACGAATTGTCCGACAGTACGTACGAAGCAAAGAACTTTGTCTGCCCTCTAGGACTAGAGGTGCAGAAGATACATGCATGTCGTAATGACTGCATCCTATACCGCAGTGAGTACGAGAATTAGAATGCATGCTCGATATGCGGTGCATTGCGCTATAAGATCAGCCGCGATGACCCTGGTGATGTTGAGGGCAAGCGCCCCAGGAAGAGGATTCCTGCCAAGGTGATGTGGTATGCTCCTATAAGACCATGGTTGAAACGTTTGTTCCAAAATAAAGAGCATGTCAAGTTGATGCAGTGGCACAAAGAAGACCATAAGAAAGACCGTAAGTTGAGAGTACCCGTTGACGGGTCACAGTGGAGAAAAATTGAGAGAAAGTGGGGGGACTTTGCAGATGATGCAAGGAACATATGATTTGGTTTAAGTGCATATGGGATTAATCTTTTTGGGGAGCAGAGCAGCAATCATAGTACCTGGCCTGTGACTCTATGTATCTATAACCTTCCTCCTTGGTTGTGAATGAAGCGGAAGTTCATTATGATGTCAGTGCTCATCCAAGGACCCAAGCAACCCGGCAATGACATTGATGTGTACCTAACACCGTTAGTTGAAGAACTTTTACAGATGTGGGATAAAAAAGGTGTATGTGTGTGGGATGAGCACAAACAGCATGAATTTGACCTACGAGCATTGCTATTTGTAACCATCATTGATTGGCCTGCACATAGTAACCTTTCAGGACAGACAAATAAGGAATACCACGCATGCACGCACTATTTAGATGATACTGAAAGTATATATTTGGATAAATGTAAGAAGAATGTGTACCTGGGACATTGTCGATTTCTTCCGATCAAGCATCCCTTAAGAAAGAAAGGCAAGCATTTCAAAGGTTAGGCAGATAACCGGAAGAAGCCTCTCCATTGTACTGGTCATGATGTACTTGATATGGTCAAGGATTTAAAAGTAATCTTTGAAAAGGGTCCTAGCGGACAATCTATTCCGAATGACGCTGACAGACACGCACCCATGTGGAAGAAGAAATGTATATTTTGAGACCTACCCTATTGGAAAGAACTAGAGGTCCGCTCTGCAATTGATGTGATGCACGTGATGAAGAATCTTTGCGTGAACCTGCTAGGCTTCTTGAGCATGTATGGGAAGACAAAAGATACACCGGAGGCATGGGAGGACCAGCAACGTATGCGCGAAAAAAATGACATGCATCCAAAGCAGTATCAGGGTCATGCCAGCTACGCTCTTACCAAAGAAGAGAAGGAAATCTTCTTTGAGTGCCATCTCAGTATGAAGGTCCCGTCTGGCTTCTCATCGAATATAAAGAGAATAATAAATATGCCAGAGAAAAGTTTCAGAACCTAAATTCTCATGACTGCCACGTGATTATAACGCAATTGCTTCTGATTGCATTGATTGGGCTTCTACCAGAGAACGTTCAATTAGCCATTGTGAAGCTATGTGCATTCCCCAATGCAATCTCTCAGAAGGTAATCGATCCAGAAATCCTACAAAGGTTACAAAATGATTCGGTGAAATGTCTTGTCAGTTTCGAGTTGGTGTTCTCACCATCCTTCTTCAATATCATGACGCACGTCCTAGTTCACCTAGTCGATGAGATTGCCATTCTGGGTCCTGTATTTCTAAACAAAATGTTTCTCTTTGAGAGGTTCATGGGAGTCTTAAAAAAATATGTTCATAATCGTGCTAGGCCAGAAGGAAGCATCTCCAAGGACCATGAAGCAGAGGAGGTCATTGAGTTTTGTGTTGACTTTATGACCGACCTTAAGCCGATTGGTGTTCCCGAATCGCGGCATGAGGATAGACTGGGTGGAAAAGGCACACTAGAAAAGGACCATGTAATATGTATGGACGGGCATTCTTGGGCGCAAGCACACTACATAGTTCTCAAAATTCTGCCTTGGTGGCTCCATATATCGAGGAACAGAAGAATATTCTACACTCCAAAGATCCAGAGTAGTTTGACGACTGGATTACACGTGAACACACGGGGACTTTCGGCGGTTGGTTGCAGACACGTCTCATGCATGACGACACTATTGCAGATGAGCTGTACTTGCTGGACAAGTTAGCATCTTTGACTATATTGACTTTCAAAGGGTACGAGATAAATGGGAATACATTTTACACGATCGCCCAAGATAAAAAGAGCACCAATGAAAATAGTGGTGTCCGCTTTGATGCAGCAAACACCAATAAGCCAAAGGACACATATTATGGTTACATAGAGGAGATATGGGAACTTGACTATGGAAATGAATTGAAGGTCCCTTTATTTCGGTGCATATGGGTCAATATGACAGGAGGCGGCGTAAAGGAAGACTCGTGGTACGGAATGACAACAGTGGATCTCAACAATCTTGGGTAGACAGACGAACCAGTCGTCCTAGCCAATGATGTGGCTCAGGTTTTCTATGTGAAGGACATGTCTACCAAGCAGAGAAAAAGAAAAGATAGGGATGCGAATACATCATACGATGAGCCAAAGCGGCACATAGTTCTTTCAGGGAAAAGAAACATCATGGGAGTGGAGGACAAGATAGACATGTCAGAAGATTATGAAAAGTTTAATGCAATTGCTCCCTTCACAATGAAGATTGACCCAAGCATCCTGTTAAATGATGAAGATTGTACATGGTTACGACGCAAAGGGACACACCTGAAGAAAAAGTTTTATACCCCAAGATCCCTCTCTGGGATGTGACCGGCTTCACCGTCATCACTTTCTTCTCTAGTGAGTTTCCGGACTTATCTAGAAAGTCCCACTTCGGACAAACTAGAGGGAATCTTTATAATAGTTAGGGTATACATGTGTATTGGCATTTGAAACGCGAAGAAATATTATGTCCAAACAAAATATTTCTTGCATTATGTAGGACTTCATTTGCTATTTGTTTTTTTGAGCTAAATGACCCTGAAATTGAAAAGCACTACAAATGAACTCTGAAAAGGTTAAAAGTTGGCATGGTATCGTCATTTCACCCACATAGCATGTGCTAAAAAGTTGAGAGGGTTATGGCAAAAACTAGATGCACTTCGTGTACAAAATGGACAATCCCTTTTGAAGTATTAGGGTTTCAAACGAAAACTCATCAGTTACAAAGGCATTTTATTTTTCTAAACTTATTTTAACTTAAGACTTTTTGTGCATTCAATATGCACCATTCAAGGTCACATCATCAATTTTCAACCCTTTGTGACTTCATTTGCTAATTTTCATGCATTTACTGATTTTTTTGAGCTAAATGACCCTGAAATTGAAAAGCACTACAAATGAACTCTGGAAAGGTTGAAAGTTGGCATGGTATCATCATTTCACCCACATAGCATGTGCTAAAAAGTTGAGAGGGTTACTGCAAAAAATGGATGCACTTCGTGTACAAAATGCACAATCTCTTTTGAAGTATGAGGGTTTCGGACGAAAACTCGTATGTTACAAAGGCATTTCATTTTCTTAAACTTATTTCAACTCCAAACTTTTTGTGCATTCAACATGCACCATTCAAAGCCACATCATCAATTTTCAACCCTTTCTCACTTCATTCACTATTTTTCATGCATTTAATGAATTTTTTGAGCTATAAAAGTAAAAGAGCTATATAGAATCTATATTTGATTTAAACACCTATTTAAAATAACCTAAAATTTACCAAATTGAATATAATGAGAAAACACACTAATATTAAACAATAGGAAAAAGAATCACTAAAAAATCTATTTTTAAAGTAAAGTTATTCCCACAAACTAGTGATTCACACAAATTTCAAAGAATTCAAATTTAAACTATTCAAACTTGAAAACTACTGGCACTAACAGAAAGTTTATAATTTTTTGACCTAAAGCAAAAATATTCACCCAAAAACTCTAAATATTTGGCTATAAGTAGAAACAAAAGAAAATAAATAAATCCAAAAAACTGGAAAAACATCTTTAGTCCCGATTGCCACCATAAACCGGGACTAAAAATTAGAAAAAATAACAAAAAAAACCCCGCCTACTAGGCCACCGTGGCGTGTATACACCTAGAAACCGAACTATACATGGGCCATGATGCAGGCCCGCGGGGCAGGTAGGCCCACAGTGCAAAGAGGTTAGGCATGCACTGCTTGCTTAAGAGAGGAGCTTGAGTTGGCAGCCGCAGCGGGGCTTATAAACAGGTCTGGGTGTGATACGTCTCCAATGTATCTATAATTTTTTATTGTTCCTGTTGTTATATTATCATTCTTGGATGTTTTACAATCGTCTTATAGTCATTTTATATCATTTTTTGGTACTAATCTATTGACATAGTGCCTAGTGCCAGTTGTTGTTTTTTGCATGTTTTTTACATCGCAGGAAATCAATACCAAACGGAGTCCAAATGCAGCGATACTTTTTAAGGATTTTTTGGGCTAGAAGATATCCAATGGGGCAAGAAAGCACCTAGGGGGTGCCTCAAGGGGGACAACACCCACCAAGACGCCCTGGTGGGTTGTGCCCACCTCGGGTGCCCCCTGAACCGCCTCTTTGCTCTATAAATACCCCAATATTCCAGAAACCCTAGGGGAGTCGACGAAAATCAATTCCAGCCACCGCAGACTCCAGAACCACCAGATCCAATCTAGACACCATCATGGAGGGGTTCACCACTTCCATTAGTGCCTCTCTGATAATGCGTGAGTAGTTCTTTGTAGACCTTTGGGTCCGTAGTTAGTAGTGTTGGGGAACGCAGTAATTTCAAAAAAATCCAACGATCATGCTAGATCTATCTAGGTGATGTATAGCAACGAGGGGAGAGTCTCTACGTACCCTCGTAGACCGAAAGCGGAAGTGTTATGTAACACGATTGATGTAGTCGAACGTCTTCGCGATCCAACCAATCAAGTACAAACGCACGGCACCTCCGCGATCTGCACACGTTCAGCTCGGTGACGTCCCTCGAACTCTAGATCCAGCTAAGGCCGCATGACAGTTCCGTCAGCACGACGGCGTGGTGACGGTGATGATGAAGTTATTGGCGTAGGGCTTCGCCTAAGCACTACGACGATATGACCGAGGTGGAAAACTGTGGAGGGGGCCGCCACACACAGCTAAAGATCAAATTGTGTGTCTATGGGGTGCCCCCTCCCCCGTACATGGGTCTCATGACCCAACATTTAGAGCATACAAGTCAAAGCACAAGCGGAAGCTTAACATGTCTGAGTACAGACAACTATAAATGAAAAAGGCTGAGAAGCCTGACTATCTACTAGATCCTGCCGAGGGAACAAGATCATAGCTGAGGTAAAAAGCTAAACGTCGAAGTCCAAGCGGAACTAATAGCGAGACTGAAGTCTCTCTGCAAAAACATAAAATAGGCAAACGTGAGTACGATTGTACCCAGCAAGACTTACATCAGAACTAACTACATATGCATCATTACCAACAAAGGGGGGTGGTGGGGTTTAACTGCAGCAAGCCAGCTTTGACTCAGTGGCTATCCTGAACTACGACTGCAAGTAACTCTTTTGAGGTGGCGCACATGAGTCCACATATTCACCATATCAATACACCACTATGAATCCGCTCCCGTCTCCCTACGAGAACGCCGTCCATAGCACTCACGCTTATCTTGCGTATTTTAGAGTATCCACTTTCACTTGTTTATGAACTATATAGGCAACCCAGAAGTCCTTTACTGCGGACACGACTATTCGAATAGATAATGTTAACCCTGCAGGGGTGTACTTCTTCACACACGCTCTCGCCACTTACCTTCATGTACACGTCGTGTATCTCGGCAACCTTCAAGCGGAAGCCTGGCGAGGGAGTCAGCCACGACCTGACTAACCACACAAGTCTCTCGTCCAGGTTTATCGCCTATTCGGGTTCCATCCGCAAGGAGATCCGGCCGGGGTGTCGCTCACGGCCCTGAACGATGTGAGCAGGGTTCCCAAGCCCACCATCCGGGTGCCACTTGGTACACCGTGCCACTGTGCCTTGTCTGTCCCAAGCCCACTTGTACCGGGTGCCACTTGGTAGACTACTAACACTACCTACAAACACCAGAAACTAGTTGCAACTCCTGGACAGAGATCAGGTTGATTAATAAGTCGAGAGGGGCACTTAAGCATTCCAATGTGTGGTAGTAACTGTTCATGGATCACAAACACAGAACTCAGTTCCTGAGGACGGCTGCAATGAGACAACCCACCATGTACTCCTACATGGCCTCTCATCGCTACCTTTACCAAATCGTGTTCACACACTTAGCTCACACACAGTAGGACATGTTCACACACCTCCAATTCATCCCCGATGAATCAGACCTGACACAACTCTAAGCAATAGCAGGCATGACAGACAAGCATGAATGATTAGGCACATCAGGGCTCAAACAACTCCTACTCATGCTAGTGGGTTTCATCTATTTACTATGGCAACGACAGGTCATGCAGAGAATAAAGGGGTTCAGCTACCGCAGCATGTAATAGTTGAATCGTTGTTGTCCTAATGCAGTAAAAGAGAGCAGGAGTGAGAGAGTGGGATTGTATCGAAATGAACAGAGGGGTTTTGCTTGCCTGGCACTTCTGAAGATAATATAGTTCTTCATTGGTGTCATCGAACTCATCGTCGAGAGGGGACAAACACCGGCAAACAAGGAAGAACACAATCAATGCAATGCACAATATGATGCATGATCATGACATGGCAATATGCTGTGATTTGAGCTAATGCAACTAGCAACAGATTAAATGAAGTTGGTTTGAATACAAGATTCAAATTCAAACTCCATATGTGATTATTCAAATGCGATTTAATTGATTTGACCTAAACAGTGAACAAAAGTTGTTCTAACATGCATGACAATGGTACAGTGGATAGATTGGATTTTTCTGATCATTTTACATATATAACTTATTTCATTTGGAGCTATAGATTACTTTCTATGATTTTTAGAAGTTTTAGCTATTTTCTGGAATTTCCCTGATTATTTAGAAAATAAACTAAATTCCAGAAAAGGAATATTGCGTCAGCATGGCGTCATGCTGAGCTCAGCAGAGTCAACAGGGCTACACCGGGTCAAACCTGACCAGTGGGGTCCACTGGTCAGTGATCCAGTGTTGTTTGTGTCACTGACAGGTGGGGTCTGGTCAACAGGTGACGTGGCCAGGTCAAATTGACCTGTGGGACCAGCGGGGTTAATTTAATCTAAACAAAAACTAAACCATGTTTAGTTAGACGGTAGGGCCCGGCTGTCAGTGGCACGGGGCGGTGATTAGTTGTATCATTAGTAACTAATGGTGGCGCCACGTCTGCCCGCGGGAGTTGGCCGGCGGCGACCAAAACCCCAGCGGAAGCTCGCCGGAGTTGCTCGGGACAGCGCTACAGAGCATCGTTTCGCGCATGGTTTGTCGCTACGGCGAGCTGGCGGTGCGGCGCATCTAAAGGAGACAGCGGGAGGTGCCGGGGTGCAGTGTAACGGCGGCGGCAATGGGCGGAGCGATGGCTCGAGTTCGGTCGAGTGCGGGGATGCGGCTACGGTGCGCTGGGAAAGCAACTGGCGGTGGCGTTGGCTTCCTGCGGAGCTTCTGAGCATGGTGATGCGCGCGAATGCGGGCTATGGTGGCTCAGACCACGGCGGCGCCATGGCCGGAGGCGGAGGGCTCTCGAGCTCGATGGAAACAACGACTATGCGGCGCAATCGAGCAAGGGGAGAGAGGGGGATGAAGGAGGAGCTCACGGCGGGTCAGACGAGCGGCTCGGTGGCCTCGGGGGATGCTTGGAGGCGACGGGCGACGATGACGATCTGGCGGCCGTGCGCGGAGAAGACGGGTTGATGGCGAGGCAACAGGGCGTCCGGCGATGCTCGCATTGAGGGGGAGCTTCAAGGCATCGAGGAGGACGTAGGGGACGGCACGGGGAGGCGCTGGGATGGCTGTGGCTGCGTGTACGGCGGTCGGCGTCGACGACCGCACTCGATGGACGCGCGTGAGAGAGACAGGGGAGGGGAGAGAGGGCGAGGACTGCTCGAGGGGGTTCTGCGGGGATGGCGTGGCGTCGCGGGAGACGTCCAGGGGGAGGAGGAGGCAGCCAGGCAGGGAGGAGGTGGCCGGTGTGTGGCCGCGCGCGCCGGGCACGCGCCCCTGCCTACTGGCGTGAGAAGGAAGGCGACAGGGAGCCAGGCGGTGGTGGGCTGGGCCGGAACAGGAGCTGGGCCGGTGCGGCAGCAGGTAGGTGGCCCAGGTAGTTTCCTTTCTCTCTCTCCCTTTTTATCTCTTTCTGTTTTCTATTTTTTTGTAGTTGTTTAGGCTTTATTAAAAATACCAGGGCACTTCTAAAAATCCTGAAAATAATTGTGGGCACCTTCTGAAATATATGCAACAGCCAAAATTTGGTTTCAGAATTATTTGAGCATTTAAATTATTTATAGCATTCAAATGCCCAAATTCAAATACTTTATGAGTTAATTCAAAAATCCATAAATGGCCAATAAATATGCTCATCATTTTTGGCAGAGGTTTTCACCTTTATCAAAAATCATGTACATTTCAAAAGGCATTTTGGGTTCATTGAAGATTATTTTAGGTTGAACTATTTGATTTGATCTGGTGTTAGGGTTTGAACAATCCCCATTTCCGGTTTAAGAGAAATTAAACATGATGCAACACATGACTAGCTAGCTCAGAGCATACCAGAACTAGGGATGTGACAACTCACCCCCACTAAACAAGAATCTCGTCCTGAGATTCAAGACATAGGGCAAGAAAACAGAGGGGACATAAATCTAACACGGTCTTCATGATCTAGTTGCTTCATATTGATCTTGACGTCTTTGCTCTCAAGATCTTCATCCAACACGATGACGACAGAAAGAAATTCTCAGGGAAAGGATCATTGAAGCTCTCTAAACCAGCCTAGGCCTGTTGACCAACAATCGTTTGGCGGGGTGCAAAGGAATGGCATACCCAGACTAGAATGGATGATGTGGACTACCTTGTTGAAGACAACGCAAGGAATGATTTTGCTTGCGCGTGCTCTCAAGAACTTGAGCATTTCCATACCCATCAAGGTCTTACCAACATCCGTGTTGGGGATCCTGGCAACACATCATACTACCATGATGAATAGTGATGGACAATGCAGATGCAAAGGAAAGACAACACTTTCTCAGATTTCACCTTAGCGAGGCCAGAGAAGAAATCTGGATGATCGACCAAGAGACATTTAGCACTCCGCTTCTAATGTTGTACATGATGTGCTAGCGTACCCCATTCATAGATATGGTTTGATATCTAGAACATTAAGTAAAAGGTCGGACTTCGGGAACACAAAAATCCATAAGGAACAACTAGGGAGTAAATCCTACGAAATCCTTATGGGGAGGTGGCCAACTTTCTCAAACAAGATACTACAATAATAGGTCTTCTGGTTGGGTGTGTTGGCCATGACATCCACTTCACCGGTTATAGTGAGACCAATATTATAGTTCTTGGGAAACGTTCCAACCGTCATATCAGCCTGAGATTCAGATCTGGTTGGTGTCAGGATATTCCAGACTCATCAAGTCTAGAAAGAAAAATGAAATTTTGCAACACAAATCGACGATATGATGTTGCGAGATTCTCGGGAGATGAACTACGATAGCAAGCTCCAAAACATGAGCTGGTTCTGCTACATGCATGTGAACATGATGTCCAAGACAAACATGACCACATAGTAGTCTTATGATAAAACACTACCGAGTTCTGGTTGGGAACCATCATTGGGGATATCGAAGTCCTTACATAAGTCATATTATTAGCTCTTATGAAGAAACTTCTTCTCCTTGAACAATTCAATCAGTGGCTTGGTGTGCTAGGGACACATATAGAATGGAGGTAGCTAATCTCACAATCCAATGTATACTTCGCACATGCATGACTGACTTGGGATGATTCCAAAGGAAGCAAAAGCAATCTTTCTCGGATCCACGGCGGCAACTTACACCAAGTGCACGTGAATTAGAGAAAGTCACTTCTTTCATCCGAACATATACCTCATGAAAGGAACACGAAGGTAATGTTTACAAAAGTTTCCAACACTAGATGGATGTTAACAATGATCATGGAGAAGATAAAATGCTGCTGATGGGCTCAACAACAAGTCATCAGGATGACCATATAAATGGAATTCCATAATTATGTGAACAAGGACATAGCATTGGTCAGACCCAAAAGATGTAATGGTGTATGCTCGAGGAATCAACCATGAGTAAGACAACATTACGAACATCGTTGGTTCTGATTTGATTCGATGATAGCCCATACTCAAATCAAAGATTGGGTAAGATGATAGGTCCATTAACTGATCACGAGGGTCAGTCGATGAAAATATCAACTTATTCAACACACATATAAGATATCCCCTAAAACGAACTAAGTCGAACAAGTCTTTATCTTCCAACTCTCCAAGTTGTCGTTTAGCTTAACCAACTAGCTCAGGGGTATCCAACACAGATTCTTGGAGAAGGGGTGGTTTACAAGAAACCAACTTGATCTCGAACTCAACATAGCAGTCAAGGGAAAACCTGGTAATACTTTCAAGAAGATATTCGGAGAATCACGAACCACCGATATGTCTCTGAGCTCGAGAAAAACTTGCTTTTCAGGGCAAGACGATATGATCAAATAAGCAAGGGATTGAATAATCCTAACTCATTGATCGAAGAGTGCACCAGAAATAAGGACTAGGTAGCACAATCTATCTTAGAATGATGATTCGATATCCAACACGCTAAGAATGAGGATACTGTCCATTTACTACCAAGCAACGAGTTGCCCGGAGTATTGATTTCACACATCACAATTCACTTGTCGGCATTCCAATTGCAACAACACGGGAGCTGAGAAATGAATAATGAGGGCGAGAAGTATTACTGCGTCAAGAATTCATAAGAGATAGTGTAATTCTCATGACGATCCTGACATAAAGAGGGTAACACTTCAGGGTAGAAGGGATCAAAAGCTTGATTGCATTTTGATCTACGGAATACAAGTGCTTTGACCCAATCCTGGATATGGATGAGGTACTAGAGTTTGTTCCTCCTAGTCATTCCAGAATAGAATGGCTTGGCGGACAACATGAGTAATAGGCATCGATGAACAAATGCACGCATACTCTTGACTATCAATTGATAGACGAGGGTCGGAAGACAACTAAAATGGGACAACTCAAAAGAACATATGATTTTCTGAGTTGTGGATGCATGGATTAGCATGTCGAACCAAGTTCAACAGGTTTCTTCCGGATAACCCATGCAGAAAGGTAGAGCTGGCAGAGTAACAACATAGAATCGAGAACTCATCAAGAGCACTCTGGTTGTGACCTTTCGGTTCAACGAGGAACTTCTTCCATAAATAGTTCATGGTATTGGAAGAAGGAAATACCATGGACCTTGAGGACTGTCACAAAGGTTACTAATTTCCTGAAGAAACTAGCAATCACTATCAACATGAAGCAAGTAGGGTGAATCTCGGGTTCAACAACCCAGGAGTAGAATACCTACTACTAAGTGGCATCACGGGATGCTTTCGAGAATGATGGCCAAAATCATCACACTGGGAACACAGAGCATAGCTGGATTACTAGGTGATACTCTAGACACCTAAAGTCATAATAATAACTCCAACATAAATGTCGAGGCAATAGAATACCTCAACTCAACAGTTAGTGTGTTTAACCTGGCGTAAAGGAACATCAAAACCAGAGGGAAAGGATTTTGCAAATGCACCAGATTGTTTAGAAACCTGGGACGACTCAGACAGCATAACGGTGGCATAACCACTCGATCATCATAATAACAAGGTTTCGAGATCAACAGTTAACATACGGAAGTAGTAGGAACTGAACTGAGACTTAAATCCAACAATCTTATAAGTCTATGGATTAGTAAAACGTGATCCTAATAGAAAGAAGAGAAGCCTAGTTCTTAATCCCCGTAGAAGAAAAGAGGTTGACTCAGATCAGAAGGGCATAAGGTAAAGGAGTAAAAAGAGCCTTACTTTTCATCCCACAATCAATTCCCCTACATATAACTAAAGCATTTCTAGACTCAACTTAGACCAGTTTGGCTTGGTAATCCTACAGGCAGTCAAGCTCTGATACCAAAACTGTCAGGACCCCGACTCAATGGCACACCGATCTAGCATGTAACACATCATATCACTTTGCGGCCTCACGCACGGTATTCCCACAGGTGTCGCCTTACCAGGCCCGGGACTGTTTGCGCCTTTTGGCTCACGTATATGATAGTGTCGCTAGCATCCATATGACAAGGAGCCCGGGCTGACATGGCTAGTCGTGAACCCAAAGTGGCACTAACTTACAGGGACAGGCATACATGACCCAGCAACGAACGTGTCAGTCATCAGCGAGTGAATCCGGGCTGTAGCAACTGGGCTAGCAGGACTCCAGAGAATCTGGGCTGTAGCAGGCTAACAGGACTCCGGTAGACACCGCGTGATATTTCCCCAAAGGGATAGACACAGGAACGAAGAAGGACACATGCCGGCCAGCCTAAGTGTTCCGGAGCAGTAGCAAGCTACCTTGGCTCAGTGGAAGCACTAGGAGACATTTCCCGGTAAGAGAGGCTACCAAGGATAAACAACTAGGTTGTCAGATCCCACACATACCAAGCATTTCAATAACATACACACAATATGCTCGATATGTGCAAATACAACATGGCATCACAACATGACTCTACGACTCAAGTATTTTATTCATTAGGCTCCGAGGAGCAAGATATTACAAACATGGGTCTCATGACCCAACATTCAGAGCATACAAGTCAAAGCACAAGCGGAAGCTTAACATGTTTGAGTACAGACAACTATAAATGAAAAAGGCTGAGAAGCCTGACTATCTACTAGATCCTGCCGAGGGCACAAGATCGTAGCTGAGGTAACAAGCTAAACGTCGAAGTCCAAGCGGAACTACTAGCGAGACTGAAGTCTCTCCGCAAAAACATAAAATAGGCAAACGTGAGTACATATGTACCCAGCAAGACTTACATCAGAACTAACTACATATGCATCATTACCAACAAAGGGGGGTGGTGGGGTTTAACTGTAGCAAGCCAGCTTTGACTCAGTGGCTATCCTGAACTACGACTGCAAGTAACTCTTTTGAGGTGGCGCACACGAGTCCACATATTCACCATATCAATACACCACTATGGATCCGCTCCCGTCTCCCTACGAGAACGCCATCCATAGCACTCACGCTAATCTTGCGTATTTTAGAGTATCCACCTTCACTTGTCTATGAACTGTACAGGCAACCCAGAAGTCCTTTACCACGGACACAGCTATTCGAATAGATAATGTTAACCCTACAGGGGTGTACTTCTTCACACACGCTCTCGTCACTTACCACCATGTACACGTCGTGTATCTCGGCAACCTTCAAGCGGAAGCCTGGCGAGGGAGTCGGCCACGACCTGACTAACCACACAAGTCTCTCGTCCAGGTTTATCACCTATTCGGGTTCCATCCACAAGGAGATCCGGCCGGGGTGTCGCTCACGGCCCCAAACGATGTGAGCAGGGTTTCCAAGCCCACCATCCAGGTGCCACTTGGTACACCGTGCCACTGTGCCTAGTCTGTCCCAAGCCCACTTGTACCGGGTGCCACTTGGTAGACTACTAACACTACCTACAAACACCAGAAACTAGTTGCAACTCCTGGACAGAGATCAGGTTGATTAATAAGTCGAGAGGGGCACTTAAGCATTCCAATGTGTGGTAGTAACTGTTCATGGATCACAAACACAGAACTCAGTTCCTGAGGACGGCTGCAATGAGACAACCCACCATGTACTCCTACATGGCCTTTCACCGCTACCTTTACCAAATCGTGTTCACACACTTAGCTCACACACAGTAGGACATGTTCACACACCTCCAATTCATCCCCGATGAATCAGACCTGACACAACTCTAAGCAATAGCAAGCATGACAGACAAGCATGAATGAGTAGGCACATCAGGGCTCAAACAACTCCTACTCATGCTAGTGGGTTTCATCTATTTACTGTGGCAACGACAGGTCATGCAGAGGATAAAGGGGTTCAGCTACCGCAGCATGTAATAGTTGAATCGTTGTTGTCCTAATGCAGTAAAAGAGAGCAGGAGCGAGAGAGTGGGATTGTATCGGAATGAACAAGGGGGTTTTGCTTGCCTAGCACTTCTGAAGATAATATAGTTCTTCATTGGTGTCATCAAACTCATCGTCGGAACAACGTCTATCGAGAGGGGACAAACACCGGCAAACAAGGAAGAACACAATCAATGCAATGCACAATATGATGCATGATCATGACATGGCAATATGCTGTGATTTGAGCTAATGCAACTAGCAACAGATTAAATGAAGTTGGTTTGAATACAAGATTCAAATTCAAACTCCATATGTGATTATTCAAATGCCATTTAATTGATTTGACCTAAACAGTGAACAAAATTTGTTCTAACATGCATGAAAATGGTACAGATGGATAGATTGAATTTTTCTGATCATTTTTCATATATAACTTATTTCATTTGGAGCTATAGATTAATTTCTATGATTTTTAGAAGTTTTAGATATTTTCTGGAATTTCCCCTATTATTTAGAAAATAAACTAAATTCCAGAAAAGGAATATTGCGTCACCATGGCGTCATGCTAAGCTCAGCAGAGTCAACAGGGCTACCCCGGGTCAAACCTGACCAGTAGGTCCACTGGTCAGTGACCCAGTGTTGTTTGTGTCACTGACAGGTGGGGTCTGGTCAACAGGTGACGTGGCCAGGTCAAATTGACCTGTGGGACCAGCGGGGTTAATTTAATCTAAACAAAAACTAAACCATGTTTAGTTAGACGGTAGGGCCCGGCTGTCAGTGGCACGGGGCGGTGATTACTTGGATCATTAGTAACTAATGGTGGCACCACGTCAGCCCGCCGGAGTTGGCCGACGGCGACCAAAACCGCGGCGGAAGCTCGCCGGAGTTGCTCGGGACAGCGCTACAGAGCATCATTTCATGCGTGGTTTGCGGCTACGGCGAGCTGGCGGTGCGGCGCATCTAAAGGAGGCAGCGGGAGGTGCCGGGGTGCAGTGTAATGGCGGCGGCAACGGGCGGAGCGGCGGCCGGAGTTCGGCCAGGTGCGGGGACGCGGCTACGGTGCGCTGGGAAAGCAACTGGCGGTGGAGTTGGCTTCCTGCGGAGCTTCTGAGCATGGTGATGCGCGCGGATGCGGGCTATGGTGGCTCAGACCATGGCGGCACCATGGCCGGAGGTGGAGGACTCTCGGGCTCGATGGAAATGATGACTATGCGGCGCAATCAAGCAAGGGGAGAGAGGGGACGAAGGACGAGCTCACGGCAGGTCAGACGAGCGGCTCGGTGGCCTCGGGGGAGGCTTGGAGGTGACGGGCGACGATGACGATCTGGCGGCCGTGCGCGGAGAAGACGGGTTGATGGCGAGGCGACAGGGCGTCCGGCGATGCTCGCGTTGAGGGGGAGCTTCAAGGCGTCGAGGAGGACGTAGGGGACAACACGGGGAGGCGCTGGGATGGCTGTGGCTGCGTGTACGGCGGTCAGTGTCGACGACCGCGCTCGGTGGACGCGCGTGAAAGAGACAGGGAGGGGAGAGAGGGCGAGGAGTGCTCGAGGGGGTTCTGCGGGGATGGCGTGGCGTCGCGGGAGACGTCCAGGGGGAGGAGGAGGCAGCCAGGTAGGGAGGAGGTGGCCGGCGTGTGGCCGCGCACGCCGGGCACGCGCCCCTGCCTACTGGCGCGAGAAGGAAGGCGACAGGGAGCCAGGAGGTGGTGGGCTGGGCCGGAACAGGAGCTGGGCCGGTGCTGCAGCAGGTAGGTGGCCCAGGTAGTTTCCTTTCTCTCTCTTCCTTTTATCTCTTTCTGTTTTCTATTTTTCTGTAGTTGTTTGAGCTTTATTAAAAATACCAGGGCACTTCTAAAAATCCTGAAAATAATTGTGGGCACCTTCTGAAATATATGCAACAGCCCACATTTGGTTTCAGAATTATTTGAGCATTTAAATTATTTATAGTATTCAAATGCCAAAATTCAAATACTTTATGAGTTAATTCAAAAATCCATAAATGGCCAATAAATATGCTCATCATTTTTGGCAGAGCTTTTCACCTTTATCAAAAATCATGTACATTTCAAAAGGCATTTTGGTTCATTGAAGATTATTTTAGGTTGAACTATTTGATTTGATCTGGTGCTAGGGTTTGAACAATCCCAGTTTCAGGTTTAAGAGAAATTAAACATGATGCAACACATGACTAGCTAGCTCAGACCATACCAGAACTATTGATGTGACACATGCTCATCGTGACTGTTCGGCGCACCTGTCATGGGCTCGAATCCATCGAAGATCAAGTCTCCGCGGATGTCGGCGGTGTATTTCAGGCTTCCAAACCTGAACTGATGACTAGGGGTGTAGCTATCGATCTGCTCAAGATGGCCAAGCGAGTTGGCCCGCAGTGCGAAGCCGCCGAATACGAAGATCTGTCCGGGGAGGACAACCTCACCCTGGATCGCTTCGTTGTGGATGATTGAAGGAGCCATCAAGCCCTACCGTGACGACACAGTGGAACTCTCAATGAAAGCACCAATGTCGGTGTCAAAACCGGCGGATCTCGGGTAGGGGGTCCCGAACTGTGTGTCTAAGGCTAATGGTAACAGGAGACGGGGGACACGATGTTTACCCAGGTTCGGGCCCTCTCTATGGAGGTAATACCCTACTTCTTGCTTGATTGATCTTGATGATATGAGTATTACAAGAGTTGATCTACGACGAGATCGTAGAGGCTAAACCCTAGAAGCTAGCCTATGATTATGATTGTTCTTCTCCTACGAACTAAACCCTCCGGTGGCCCCGGTACAATACCGATATGCCCCCGAAACTTTCCGGTGACCGTATGACAACTTCCCATATATAAATCTTTACCTCCGGACCATTCTGGAACTCCTTGTGACTTCCGGGATCTCATCCGGGACTCCGAACAACATTCGGTAATCACATACAAGTCTTCCTAATAACCCTAGCATCACCAAACCTTAAGTGTGTAGACCCTACGGGTTCAGGAGACATGCAGACATGACCGAGACGGCTCTCTGGTCAATAACCAACAGCGGGATCTGGATACCCATGTTGGCTCCCACATGCTCCTTGATGATCTCATCGGATGAACCACGATGTTGAGGATTCAATCAACCCCGTATACTATTCCCTTTGTCAGGCGGTATGTTACTTGCCCGAGATTCGATCGTCGGTATCCCAATACCTCGTTCAATCTCGTTGCCGGCAAGTCACTTTACTCGTACCGTAATGCATGATCCTGTGACCAGACACTTGGTCACTTTGACCTCATTATGATGATGCACTACCGAGTGGGCCCAGTGATACCTCTCCGTAATACGGAGTGACAAATCCCAGTCTCGATCCGTGTCAACCCAACAGACACTTTCGGAGATACCTGTAGTGCACCTTTATAGTCACCCAGTTACGTTGTGACCTTTGGTACACCCAAAGCACTCCTACGGTATCCGGGAGTTACACGATCTCGTGGTCTAAGGAAGAGATACTTGACATAGGAAAAGTTCTAGCAAAATGAACTACACGATCTTGTGATATGCTTAGGATTGGGTCTTGTCCATCACATCATTCTCCTAATGATGTGATCCCGTTGTCAACGACATCTAATGTCCATAGTCAGGAAACCATGACTATCTGTTGACCAACGAGCTAGTCAACTAGAGGCTTACTAGGGAAGTATTGTGGTCTATGTATTCACACGTGTATTACGATTTCCGGATAATACAATTATAGCATGAATAAAAGACAATTATCATGAACAAGGAAATATAATAATAAACCTTTTATTATTGCCTCTAGGGCATATTTCCAACAATCTCCCACTTGCACTAGAGTCAATAATCTAGTTACATTGTGATGAATCGAACACCCATAGAGTTCTGGTGCTGATCATGTTTTGCTCGCGAAAGAGGTTTAGTCAACGGATCTGTGACATTGAGATCCGTATGTACTTTGCAAATATCTATGTCTCCATCTTGAACATTTTCACAGATGGAGTTGAAACGACGCTTGATGTGCCTGGTCTTCTTATGAAACCTGGGCTCCTTGGCAAGGGCAATAGCTCCAGTGTTGTCACAGAAGAGTTTGATTGGCCCCGACGCATTGGGTATGACTCCTAGGTCGGTGATGAACTCCTTCACCCAAATTGCTTCATGCGCTGCCTCCGAGGCTGCCATGTATTCCGCTTCACATGTAGATCCCGCCACGACGCTCTGCTTGCAGCTGCACCAGCTTACTGCCCCACTGTCGGTGTCAAAACCGGCGGATCTCTGGTAGGGGGTCCCGAACTGTGCGTCTAGGCGGATGGTAACAGGAGACAAGGGACACGATGTTTTACCCAGGTTCGGGCCCTCTTGATGGAGGTAAAATCCTACGTCCTGCTTGATTAATATTGATGATGTGTGTTACAAGAGTAGATCTACCACGAGATCAAGGAGGCTAAACCCTAGAAGCTAGCCTATGGTATGATTGTTGTTCGCCCTACGGACTAAAGCCATCCGGTTTATATAGACAACGGAGAGGGCTAGGGTTACACAGAGTCGGTTACAATGGTAGGAGATCTACATATCCGTATTGCCAAGCTTGCCCTCCACGTCAAGGAAAGTCCCATCCGGACACGCGACGAAGTCTTCAATCTTGCATCTTCATAGTCTTGGAGTCCGGCCGATGATGATAGTTCGGCTATCCGGACACCCCCTAGTCCAGGACTCCCTCAATAGCCCCCGAACCAGGCTTCAATGACGACGAGTCCGGCGCGTATGTTATCTTCGGCGTTTGCAAGGCGGGTTCTCCTTCACGCTCCATGTGTTTGTCGGATAGTGTCCGGTTGCTTCATAAATGTTGCACTCCTTGGCTTCCACATCCAATAATGGCCTTCTTCCACATGTTGTACGAATGCGAAAAGCTAGGGTATTCTTACGTTTTACCCCCTAGCCGAGCGAATAAGCTCCCTATAAGAGAGGCGAGGATCCAGATCCAAATCACACCATCCTCCTTCCGCAAGTACTCATCGAGGCGCATCTGACAAGAAATCCATTCCATCATGGATAGTCGACGCGGCTCCTCTTCTCGCGCTCCCAGTCCTCAGCCAGGAGATTGGAGGAGATGTTCAGTCCCGCATAGCGAGTTAGCGACGCTTCAAGCAAAGGGATACCAATGCTCAGAGGAATAACCTCCGGATGATGCTTAGTCCAGAAGCTCGCTTCCGACCACTTCAAGAGGAACTAGCTGGATGGTTCAGGAGGGAAGTCCTCCATCCTAAAGGAGAACACCATTACGAGGACGTAGAACTTTATATGCATTAAATTATGTATGGAAACTTGTTCAAAATTGTATATGGTCATCCGATGATATTGAATATATATTGTATATTCCTCTTGAATTCTTTTTGGTTTTAATTTCAAATTTGTTTGAAATTGTACATTCATATGCATGTATGTAGTACCGTAGAATATGTGAAACTCCTTCAAAATTAAAATAAAGCACAAAAGAAATAAAACAATACAAATTAAACAGAAAACAGGTTTAAGGGGGGGGGGGCTAAAACCCTAAACCTGCGGCGGCCTTTAGTCGCGGTTGGCCAGAAGAACCGCGACTAAAGGTCCTCCGCCCCGACGGCCACCTGGCGCCCACGTGGACGGGCCTTTAGTCGCGGTTCTTAAGCAACCGCGACTAAAGGGTGGGGCCTTTAGTCGCGCCCGTTCGGTCGCGGTTGCGCAACCGCGACTAATGGCGGTTGCGAACCGCGACCAAAGGCCCTTTTTCCACCAGTGCAATGAGTATGTACTGCTAGAACTGGCGCAAAATTGGCATGGGTGGAATTAAATAGCTTGGTGACTTGGCAAGGTGGTATGCCCCTACGATGCTATGCATCATAGAAACTCTGCTAGGTAGAAAATTGGTAGAAAGCCTAGTTAGCACCTTAAGTTTTAATCATAGTTTTTTTGTTAGAAGTTAGGGGGAAAGTGGTGGCCTTGGAATATCTTGGAATAATGAAATAAAGATTTAAAAAAATTCTTACTCTTAGTACCATATTAACGTTGTGGTTTCGTCGAGCTCCATGGAACTGTAGCATCTTTATGGTGTTTAAGGAGAGGCTCAAGTTCAAGTGACACATAAGGCGCAGGATATTCAAAGTTTATACATGCATCATCATCTCTTCCTTGGCTTTACATAGGTGACTTCCATGAGGAACTACATAGGGAGAAGCATGTTGGTGTTAATGAGCGTAGAAAAAAATTTGTCCCGTTCAGAGATACGGGCGGACAATCGTGTTTTGGCTAATCTAGCTAGGTTACACCAATTTGGACTAGACGACTTTCGAGAAAAGAGTGAAGGGAGGCGCCTTTTTACATGCGCGTCTTGGTGCACACACTATCTGCTAGCTTAGTTGCGTCATCTTACTGTGATGACGTCAAATAATGCTCTCACTCTCCTTTGGTTAGAACATGACAACGTGGGGGAAGATGTGGTATGTTTATGTATGAGATAATGTGGGGGTCTCGTGACTCGTTTCAAACTATGTCGCAAGAGGTTTGCTTGACAGTGGAACATGCACATCTAGGAGAAGTTACAAGCAATTTCGGTATCCCTATCAGCATAGGAGTTCGGGACTTTCAACAATGTTTGACGAGAGATAATGGACCTAAGTTCGAGTGTATCCCATGTATGGTTTGTGTCAAACTCCACATGATTTTTTGTATTTCTTTGATATTAACTGAGTAATAAAGTCGACTCGTAAAAAAAAGCTAAACTTGAAGTAGTGATACCAAAGACACAAAATATGATGTGAAAGACCCATCCCGAAGACTCCAAACCACTTGTCATTCTCACAACACCTAGCTTTGTAGACCAACCTAGCTCAACTATGTAATCCCATCTACCAATAAACACTCCTAGCAGGACATACGGCTTACCCATATTGCACCCTAAAGCTAGGTAGTCCTCATCACCGGGTTATAGTATCTGGGGCTTTTCAGATAAATATGCCATCACTTTCGCGAAGAAACGAAATTTGTGAGCCTAAAAATGAAGGAAATGCTATTATGGGGAGGAGGGGGGGGGGGGGGGGGGGGGGGGTGGGAAGCTTCTAGAATCTTTCGGTTACTTTTCTCCGCTCTTTGTTTTTTAGGATTTTTCCCGTATGTTTTTTCTTTTACATTTTAGTTTTTATTATTTGTTTTCACAAAAATCATGTTCTTTATTTTTCCAATTCATAAACACATTTTAAATCCATGTACTCTTTTCAAATTCACCATCCTTTTCCACATTTGGAGCTTTTCGCAAATCCGTAAACTGTTTTTAAATGTGAACACTTTATTCAAATTCATGAAGTTTTTCAAACAATGAACATTTTTCAAATTCGTGTTTTTCAAATCCTTTACTTTGCAAAATAGTATTATTACTATTCTTTCAAAATTCAAGAACTCTTTCCAATTTTTCTAGTGATTTTTTACACGTTTTAAACTATAAAAATGTAATGCAACTTTTTTTCGAAGCAAAAGTCCAACCTTTAGTGGGCCATAGCCTTACCGATTGTGGCGTCGACTAGTGAAGGAGCGTTCACGCCGCTCGCGTCAGCCATCCCATCAATGTGAGCCAACAGCTCGCTCGGCAGGCGCACACACCTGTTAACTATAAAGCACATAGCTTAGCTAGATTTGCTCTTTCTTAGGGTCCGGGTCGCCACGTCTGTTTTGGTCACCCTCAAGACCCTACTTGTATCCCACAACATGTGGACTTTGGTGATGAATAAAAAGATCACCACTAAAAAAAACCTTGTTTGCTCGGTTTCCTGGTTGACCCGGTTGATTGTTAACCGGTTGGCTGTGGACCGCTGACTTTAAAAAAATGATTTATTCTTTTTGTGAATTTGAAAAAAGTTCGTGGCTTCAGAAAAGGTTCATGTACTTAAAAAGAGTTCATGAATTGTATAAAAATACTCATGAATACCATAATGTTCATGAATTCAAAAAATATTCATGAATTAAAAAAAGACACATTGTTTTCTAAATAAACACAAATTTAAGTTTTTTGTGATTTTGAAAAATGCACGCAGAATTGAATAAATGTTCATATTGAAAAATTGTTCATGATTTTCGAAAACATTCATGAAACTGAAAAGAGAAGTTCATGAAAAATAAATGTAAAAAGAAAACAAAGAGAAACAGAAAAAGGAAACAAAACAGAACAAAAATTGGCTAAGAAAGACATAAAATAGAACTAACAAAGAAAGCTAGAAAACAACACTACCTAAAATAATCTAAACTGTCGACCCGTTCGTTCGTTCGTGGTAATGAGCGTCGTATACAGCTAAGCTTTTAACCTAAACCTGAAGCGCCAATAGGAGTTGGCTAAGGCGCTCAACGAGTGTCACATAGGTTTTCCAAGGTGCTGAGTAGAAGCACTCAAAAAGAAGGGGGCAACTTGTTAGTGGATACCCCATGGAAGGGGATCCGAGCGGGCACTCTCCCATGGTGTGCGCCCAACGCCGCCACATGTCACACGGCGGGTGTACCCGCAGGAGCTTTTTTATTTTTTTTATTTTTTGCACGTGCTTTTTCTTTGTGTCTTTTTCTTTGTTGTTTTAGGTTTCCTCGAAAAGCAAAATTGTCTTTCTGATGTTTTGTTTTGTTTTTCTCTCATGAAGCACACCGTGTCTAAAAGCAAAGTTCATCATGTTTTTCCAAGTTTGGAGCTCTTCGCAAATCTATGAACTGTTTTCAAATGTAAACACTTTATTCAAATTCATGAACCTTTTCAAACAATGATTTTTTTTCAAATTAATGTTTGTTCAAATCCATTATTTTGTATAATAATAATAATAATAATAATAGTAATAATAATAATATTATTATTATTATTATTATTATTATTATTACTACTACTACTACGACTATTTTCTAGATGTTTTAAACTGTAAAATTGTAATGCAGTTTTTTTCTAAGCAAACGTCCAACCTTTAGTGGGCCATAGCCTTACCGCTCATGGCGCCACCCAGTGAAGTAGCGTTCACGGGCTGCTCATGTAGGCCAGCCCATCAATGCCAGCAAACAGCCCGCTTGGCACGCGCACACACCTGTTTGCTCGGTTTCATGGTTTTTTCTTGAAACCACATATTCATCATTACATAAAGTTAAAAAATACAACATATGTGGACCACACTGAATAATACCGGTGAGGACAGCCATCTTGGCACATAAAAAAAAATCGCCCCACATAAAGAAAATTATGAATAGGCTTTTAAGGGAGTCGATTGCTGAACCAAATCGTCGCCGTCCACCAACCAACAACAACACCATTGACATCGCTTTCGGAGGAAGAGACAGGCACCACAAACCGAAAAACCGTCGGAGCACCATCGCATCAATGCTTTGTGAGCCGAAAAAAGCACCGCCGTAGATGACATAACACATATCACCGTGGCCCGTCGACTGGGGTTCAACCCCATTCTCCTTGGGCCTCAGATCCGCTGTCTCCAGTTGACGTAGTCGACGAAGAACACCGGATCCGCCTGCCTGCAGTCCACAACCCAATGCCAAAACAACAACCACACTGAAGAAACCATCGTCACCATATGAAGCAATATCCGATGGCAAAGTCCTGCATAAGACACTTTCCACACACTCCTCGGAGCCTTTTGAAGAAGAAGCCCTGCGATGGGACCGGAGTGAGGAACACATTATTCTCCACGGCCGCATCGTCGCCATCAAGACGCCACCGTCCAGAAAAACTAGCCCTATACTACTAACCAGTCGGGCACGGAGCACCGGGATCCCTCACCCCACCTGCCATTGCCGAAGCAGCAAGCAGATGGCGGAGGAATCCACGGGACCGGCCGGCTGAAGTCGACGGGACTTGGTCGCCTCCTCTTCGCCTCGAAGAGGAACGAAAACTGACTCGGCTTCATGGTTGATTGTTAACCGGTTGGCTTTTGAAAGAAATAATGGTTCATTCTTTTTGTGAATTTGAAACAAGTTCGCGGCTTTAAAAAAAGTTCATGTACTTAAAAATGTTCACAAATTGCATAAAACAATTCATGAATATCATAAAGTTCATGAAATTAAAAATATTAATGAATTGAAAAATGTTCACAATTTTTTCAGAAAAATCAAAAAATCAATATTTTTGGGAATCTGAAAAATGTATGCCGAATTGAATAAATGTTCATGAATTTAATTTTTTTCGTGATTTTCAAAAACACTCATGAAATTGAAAATAAAAGTTCATGAAATATAAATGTATAGATAAAAAATGATAAGGATATACGAAAAAAGGAAGCAAAACAGAACAAAAATCGGCCAAGAAAGACATAAAAGAAAAACAACAAAGAAAATTAGAAAACAGCACTACCTAAAACAATCTAAACTAGCAGGACATTCGTTCATGGTAATGAGTGTCGCATACAGTTAAGCTCTTAACCTAGACCTGAAGCGCCAAATAGAAGTTGGCTAAGGCACTCAACGAGTGTCACATAGGTTTTCCAAGATGCTGAGTAGAAGCACTCAAAAGAAGGGAGCAACTTGTTAGCGGATACCTCATGGAAGGGGATCCCAACAGGCACTCTCCCATGGGATTCGCCCAGCGCTGCCACATGTCGCACGCTGGGTGCACCCGCAGGAGCACGTTTTTTTTCTTTTCTGCACGTGTTTCCTTTCTTTGGGGTTTTGGATTTTGCTTGGTTTTTAGGTTTTCTCCAATTTTTTTGTCATTTTTTGTTTGTTTTGTTTCTCTCTCATGAAGCACACCATGTCTAAAAGCATAGTTGCTTCCCAAAAGTTAAAAGTACAGTTGTGTTTCACGAGGAAACACACATATGTGCTTCTTGAAAAAACTGAAAAACATACTTCGGTAAAACATAACTGTGCTTCACGAAAAGTGAAAACCATAAAAAAATTCCACGCGAAGCACATCTTTACTTCCTGAAAAGTGAAAATCATAGTTATGCTTCATGGTGAAGCACATCAGTGCTCTTTCCTGAAGCATAGTTGTGCTTCCCGTAAAGTAAAAAAACATAAAATGGGCTCTCGATTTTATTGACTTACTGCTTTTTTAGTTTATTTTCCCTTTTTGTTTTTCTGTTTTGTTTTTGTTTGTTTTCATTTTCCCGGTTTCCTTTTTTCTTTATATTTTTTTGAAAGAAAAAAGTTTCTCCAAATCTATTAACAATGGGTTTAGTTTCAAAGATCTCGAGGCGAGAAACGCAACTGTGAAAATACTTCGTGACGAAGGGCTCAAGAGATAAAACGTTTTGAAAAAACAAATCTACGAAAGAAGCACAAAGCTCCTAGGTTGTGACAAGTGTCACAGACGTAGTGTGCCACTTGTCACTTGTCACCACCAGAGGAGGTGTGAGTGACCTTTGCAAGGGGTACCCTTAACTAGTTTTTTTTAGACAAGGTACCCTTAACTAGTTTTTTTTTTGAAAAGGGGGTTTGCCCCGGCTTCTGCATCATGACGATGCATACGGCCATATTATTAAAAGTCATAAGATCCAACATAAGTCTTAAAGTCTCCAAAAAGAAAAAAAGGCTCACAAAGAGAAATAAAGCAAACACAGAAAAGCCACAACCGGAAGGCATAACATAAGATATGACACTAAACATCTATCCTATTACATGACCGCCATCCAAACCGGTTTAAGATAGCCCGAGCTACCGTCTCCCATCAGATAGATCCAGTAACCAAACGCTCCATGGCCTCCGTCGGAGTGAGTAGCGATCACATACGGATTAGTGTAGTGGCCCTGAAGATAACCTGCAAGAAATGAATATTCGTTGTTCTGTTAAAAACCAAGTCGTTTCTGCAGTTCCACATAGCCCATAATAAAGCACATACTCCTACACGGATATGTCTCGCGGTTGTTGCATCTATCCCATCTAGCCACGTCCCAAATAACATGTTATAGAATTCGGAGGAGTAATATTAAAAGCTATGTGAACCGATCTCCACAAAATCTTTGCCAAAGGGCAGTCGAGAAAGAGGTGTTTGATTGATTAATTCATCAGATCACAAAAACTGCATCGATTAGATCCAGTCCAGTTGCTTTTTGCCAAATTGTCCTTAGTTAGAATGACATGTTTATGGACAAACCACATAAACACTTTGATTTTTAAAGGCACTTTGATTTCAACTAGTGATTTTGTTAAAAAAAGGAGGGAAATCTAATCTAAGGGTCTCTAGTCCACCAGGCCCACTGCACAGAGTCTATTATCTTGAAGGCCTTATGTCCAGCAAGTGTCCTCAGACGGCCGAAAGAGCCCAGCAGGAAAAGGACGGTCCAGAAAAGAGTTCTGGGAGCCCGTTATACCTGGCCAAACCTCGGGCCGGGCCGGGCCTCGGGCCGGGCCGGGCTTCGGGCCGGGCCTAGCCAAGCCCGACACAAAAAACCCAGGCCCGGGCCCGGGCCGGCCCGGCCATCGGGCCTGTGTTTCTGGGGCCGAGCCCGACCTGAACACCTAAAAGCCCGTCGGGCTTCGGGCCGGTCCGGCCCGACCTTCAGAAAACTGCAAAAAACGATGGGCCTGGGCCCGGCCCGGCCCACCTTTGGGCTCAAAAACTAGGCCCGAGCCCGGCCCAGGGGCAGCGTCGGGCCGGGTTTTTCGGGCCGGGTCGAGCCGGGCCGGGCTTCCCATGGCCAGGACTAGAGCCCGTTCTCCCCTTGAAAAAGTTTTGAGCATAGCCGTGAGGAAAACGAGTACATGAACGCAGAAGAAGAAAAAAACATAGACTCAGAAGAAAACATGAAACATTTCCCCTATCTCAAGTTCCATGTATGCAACCTGCGTGCATGTAACCTGAGTTATCTCCAGTTGAAAGTTCATGCATATATATGCAGCATGCATGTGCATCACATGGATGCTAGTACTAGTAATGCTGTAGGCTTGTAGCCTTGTAGGTATCCTTTGCTGAGAATTCGATCGATCAGGAACGACCTCAAAGCCTTTGACACTTGAGCAGGCATGCAGCTAGGTAGCACGCTTTAGAGCTTTAGCTCACACTATTGGAGTGAAGTGACAAGGCTTGGTTAACCAGCAACCACCACCACCAGTCAAAGAAACTGTTAGCCGCGCCTTTTCTGCTTTGCTATGCCTACACGTACCGCAACGCGACGAAGCAAAGCACTAGTACCTTGTTAGTTTGGGCTGCTCGCGCTTCCTTAGCCATACATGCTACCTAGGTTAGGTTAGGGTGTACTCTCTCCCTCTTTCAAGTACTTTCCCGTTCTTTTTTACATAGGGCGCATGCATGCAAGCACGCATGTACTCTACGTAGTATATCATGATGGTAGCTAGGTGTACATATGCCGCATGCGGTCAAACTACAGCTAGACATACGCCTTTTGGAACTGAAAGAGGAGCTGCTGCACTGCTATGCTCCCCAGCTAGCTGGATTGCTTGCTTGCTTGCTGTAGTAGGCTGGTGTCGAGGTATGAGGGGAACAGTGGTAATCGGGAGAACATCACAAGGACATGGGGTGCGGTCGCAATGGCGGAGAGGCAACAGTGTGCGTGTTTCCGGCCGGTGGATGTGACGGCTACGCATCCATGTGCATGTCCTAAAAGAAGAGAGCTACCATAGCTTAGCATAGCATGTACCACCGCCATGTGCACTGTGTAAGCCTACCCCGGTCGACTACGGGCTACTACAGCTACAGCTAGGGCCTACGCCATCGGCCATCGACACGATCTATAGTAGCCCCTGTAGCTTCATTTCATCGATTGATGATCAGTCGTCGGACCAAACAAAAAATATGTATGTTCAGTCGTTGGGAACTTGGGAGGTGCGGCAGCCGGCGAAAACAGCGCCGACTTCGGTCATGGCGGCGTATTTGCGTCGTTTTTTTGTTGGAGGCATCGTTACTGCAACCGTTGTCTTCCGCCCAGGCTGCTCCGACGGAAAACTCTAGATTTAGGTTTTCCGGATCAGAAGATGGTGACACCTGGGGTCGTTTACCCTTCTGGGGGCATCGTTTTTTGGGAGCAGGGATCCTGAGGTGGAGTGGCATGGTTTTAGGGCATCTCCAGCCGTTGGCCCCCCAGGGGGCATCTAAAAGCGCCGCCTGGGGGTGAGCCGGCGCAAAAAATGGCCCTGGGGGCGAGTCGGTCCCCAGCCGTCGGCCCCCAGGGTCGCCCCAGGCGCGTATTAAAAAAAAAGGGGCCGTTCGGCGAAGTTATGATAAAAAGTAGTTAAATTTCGGCTAAACATGGCAAATTTTCGTGAAATTCGCGCATTTTCATTACATTAACCTAATCTAAAAAAGAAAGGGGCTGAAGTCGTCGCCGCCATCGTCGTCGTCGGCCTTCTCCTCCTTGACGCGGGCGCCCCTGCTGGACCCGGCGTCGCCATGGCGGACTGGCGGCGGCGCGTCGTCGTCGTCGTCGCTGTCGCATAGGACGACGACCCCGTCTTCATCGCGGCCGCGTCGGCGCTCCTCGAAGCGGCGCAGGGCGGCGCGCTGGCGCTCCTTCACCTTCTCCCGGCGCGCCTTCTCCATCGCAATGGAGTCCTGGCGCGCCCATTCTAGGGCCGCGTCGTCGTCGTCGAACTCCGCCTTCACCGGCGCCAGCCCCGGCTCCGCCTTCACCGGCGCCAGCCCCGGCTCCGTCTTCACCGGCGCCAGCCCCGGCTCCGTCTTTGGCTTGACGAAGCGCGGAGGAGCCGACGAGGAGGAGGCGCGCCGGCCGCCCTCGTTGATGACGATGCCGGCGCTGCGAGTGCGCCGGCCGAGCGGCGACTCCGCCGCGGGCTCGGCCTTGACGCCGAGCAGGGCCAGAGTGCCGGAGGAGTGCGATGAGGATCGGGAGGAGGAAGAGGAGGAGGAGGATCCAAACCTCCTTGGCGCCCATGGCCCGACGCGTTGGTGCTGCGCCGGGGGGTACGCCAACGGCGGGTCGTTGCCGCCCTCGAGGTACGTGAGCACGCCCTCAAGTGTGCGGCCGGGGACGCCCCACCAGAGGTGGCGCCCCTCGCTGTTCTGCCGGCCGCCGACCACCGGCGCGCCGTTGGTGGACGCCAATCGCTGCTGCTGGCGGCGCTCGAAATACGCCGCCCAAGCCGTGTGGTTGTCGGCGGCGTACTGGGGAGGGAGAGCTGAGCGTCGGTGAGGGACGCGCGCACGATCTCGACCTCCTCGGCGAAGTAGTTCGGCTTCGCCGCGGCGTCGGGCAACGGGGGAATGGGCACTCCCCCGGCGCCGAGTCTTCACCCCGTTGGCCCGGCGCGCATGTCCGGCGGCGTCGGGATGTTCGCCTGGAACAGGAGCCAGGACTCTTGTTCGCGGAGCGAACGGCGGCCGAAGCCGTTGGCCGCCGCCTCGTCTCCGGGGAAGCGTTCTGCCATGTCGACGGCGGGGCTGGGCGGGCTCGGGAGAGGTAGAGGGAGGGGTTGGGCGGTGGCGCTCGGGAGAGGCAGGGAGAGGGAGGGGCTGGACGGCGGCGAGGGGCGGGGCTGGTGTGGGCACAGACGAGTGGAGGCCGCCGACTTTTATAGCCGGGCCGCGCCCGTGTGTACGCGTGCGAGGGAGGGGAGGCGTCGGCGCGCCATCCTGTGAAGCGCCGCCCGTGAGGAATCAATGGCAAGGCTGACCGGCGGCAGCCTTGCCGTTGATTCCCCGCGGGAACCGAGGCCGTTGGGGCAAAACGAGGCGCCGAGTCACTGACGCGGCTGGCCCGCGTATTTTTCACGCCAAAACAGCTCGCCCCGGCGCCCCCAGGCGCCCCCCAGCGCGCCGGGTTCGGGCTGGGTCCACCGGCGCTGTTTTCGGCCCAAGCCGGCGAAAATCGGGCTCCTGGGGGCGCGACTGGACCGTTTTTTCTGCGCCGGCGTGAAAAAATCGCCTGGGGAGGCCTTCTTGGGGGCGCGGCTGAAGATGCCCTTACGAGTCGAAGATAGGAAGTCTCGGTGGCATGGTGTAGCCGGGTCTTGGAGGCGGACTCTTGATGATGGAGGAGTGCAGGGCGATGCCGCGGTCTGCACTGAAGATGGGGTTGCGAAAGAAGACAATAGTGAGTTCTATAGCGAGCACATGCGGTGTATGCTAAGGGTCTGCTGAATCGGCGCTCTAATTTTAGTTGATTTGTGTATGGTTAAGGTCAGGGCAAGCGCCCTTGATTATGACCACCATTATCAAGCTGGTAGGTGGTGCAACTTTTGTCGCCTAGAATCGATGTTATATCCTCTATGACATTGTTGAATAATATAATAAACTGACTGTGTGTATCGCTCAATGCAGAGGCTCCGGGTTCAACCTTTTAAAAAAAATGTTATAAATATGTATTTGTACCAATATAAGGAGCAGAGTTAAGATGAGATATTTCTGAAGTAACAAAAATGTTTTTTTTATCTGATCAATCTGAAATTTTCATTCCAATTTAATAATATGAGTCTGTTTGTAGAGAAACGTTATAAGTATGAGAGAATTTCTTATTTGGCCCTTTCTTAAAGTTTGGTTCCTTTTTTGGCCCAAAAAACTTCCTTTTTCTCTTTTTGACACTTAAATTTCATTTTGTTCCCTACGTGACACGTTCATCCAGTTTTTCATCCGACGGTGTTAACTATGATGTACAAAGACAATTTTGCCCCTGGTGGTAATATATGTCATCAAGAAAGGGAAGAAAAGGAGCGTGAATATAAATGTATGAAAGTGTTGCACGTTGGAGATTCCACGTTCAAATATTCATATGCACCAGCGCCCGATCGGTCGCGTTGCACAGCTCGATCCGCGAGAGCGCGACACTTGGTTGCTCACGCACGAGTACGCACAAAGCTAGCACAAGAACCATGCAAACTAGCAACTTGATTGATTTTGCCTGAACAGTGAACGCACGTCTTAGCCGGCACCTCACATGCGCACGCGAACCAGTAAAAGCTAGCGCTTAATCGATCGGATCAATTCGATCTTGGCGGAATACTCTCGTGGCTATCCTACTGATTCATGTATATACATGGTAGTGAGGAGACATTTTTTTTGGAACGATTCGATGGAGACATTTTACTCGATGGAGGCGTGAGCTTGTGCAGCAAATTGAGGCGCGAACAGGACATCACCCGTTGAGGTTAAACTATCACCCGCAAGATTAATCTACACAAATTTATACACTACAGTCTATAGTAGAGGCTGAATGGGTAGTTATTATTCCACTCATCATATTATTATTAGTCCATGTTCAAAAAAAAGAAAAAATGTTCAAAAAAATATTATTATTAGTCCCTTGCATTTTTTTAATGATTAGTCATATAGTACTATTTTTTTATTTATCCAACCACGACAAAATATATCACATTACCTCTTTGTTTGCATGTGAATAATCTGGTCATATACTACACTAGGGGTAAAAATGTCTTTTCGTGTCAGACTTAACACCGTTACTAGTCAAATTTGACGGAAGTGTCACATAGGGAACAAAATGAAATTTAAGTGTCAAAAAGGGAAGGAAAATGTTTTTTGGGCCGAAAAGGGAAGCAAATTTTAAGAAAGGGCCAAATAAGGAATTCTCTCTATAAGTATTCCTACTGATTATTTGTCTGCTTCTAAATTCTTTTTAATGTACTTTTTGCGAGCTAGTTCTACTCTAATATATTTTCAAGTTTATACAAAATACCAATGTCTATAATACACTGATCGTTGATATAATCAGTTCTGGAGTCGGTTCCGCGCAACGTACGTGACTCGTGTTGGTCGTGACATGGTCCAGATGCCGTGTGTCTCATCTCCTTGTCTTCCAGGGCCAGAGTTCAGGCAAGGTGAGTTTAGCGTTGTGTTTTATCCTCTACCAGAACTGAGTATCCAAGGTCTCTCTGCTCCGGCTTCATACTGACGCCATCTTGCCATTTGTATTGTATGTTATACCCTTCCCTATACTCATTCTAACTTTTACTATCAATGAAATAATACACAAACATTGCATATTCACGAAAAATGTATACCAAATAAATATACTTTACAAAATTGCTATTGTAGATGTTCATAATCTAGTTCTATAGTGAAACTTAATAAAATTGTCCTTGAAGACAATCCAAATGTGACTTAAATTCAGGGATGGAGAGAACACCCCTTTGCCCACAGAAAGCGCATTTGACTTTTTGTAGTCTCAAATAAAAACTTTGGCTACTATTTTAAATCCCACCATGCAATAAAAAAAGAAACTTATGTAAAAAGAAATAATTCTACAAGATTAATAGAATATATCTTTGGGCAAGTACGCACATGAGAGTTACTCCCTCTGGTTTGAAATATAAGGGCACTATGAAAAATACAATTTGCATCTATACAGCATCATAGGATGGTCCTTATTAACCCAAACGTTCCATGCAGTCTTAGAGAAAGAGGCACACCATGCAACATGTTTAATTAGCCTAGAATACGGAGATTTTCCACAAAATTAATCTTACTATTTATTAGTCAGTTTCGTTTTCCCGATATCCAAAAAATGGGATAATGACTTTATATACAAAAATGGAGGGAGTACTTGTAATAAAGAGTCGTGTTTGCTCTTGAGATGTACATGATTTGTAACTTGTAAACAGTTCCAATTAGTTCAACCAAACTTTTATGATAATATACAAGAACAGAGGGAGTATACACGAGCTTTGTTTTTTTCTTCGGCATGCAATATGTTTGATCGAGTAAATATGTACCAGCACCTTTTGGTACAAAAAAAGATTGTTTCTTTGCACGTCAAAACCTATTAAAGTATGAAAACATGTAAAATTATAAGAACATATATATACTTGTAAATTAAAGTATTTCTTTTTCATACTTGCCTTCTTTTGCGGGGATACTTGGCTATTTTTCTTCTTCTCTTTTCTAGCTACTTTTTAGACCAAGAGAAGACAAAACCTCGTGTAACCGGAATAGAGAGGGGATTGGTGGAATTGATGATTGTATTGCTTTAGTTGGAGTACAAGACAAGGTAAAATAAATCCTACGCTATCATATATTTCCTTCATTCCATAATATAGTGCGCACACGCTTGTTGAGATTTAAGTTTGATCATAAATTAGACCAATAATACATAAATCAAGTTACTGAAAAATTATACCATTGAAACTTCTTCCGAATATGAATTCAACGGTATCATTTTTATGATACATAGCCCGCATTTCATTGGTTAAATTTAATATCAAACTTAAATCTTAAAAAGAGTGTGCGCACTACATTATGAAGTTGATCGAGTATTTCCTAAGTAATCACGATACTCAGCATCCCAAACCACTTGCACCTGAAAAACATAGTCGCGCAAGAAATAAACTAGATGGCCAGATGGGGCCGTGGTCTTGCGCAAAAAATGAAGGCGGCCGCTAATAATTTTATATGATTGTGTGCATTCAGTTTTGAGTCGACAAAAGTTTCTATAGCCAACCAAACCAATAATTCTGCCGTACGTACGAGGCGTAACAAAGGATCACGAGACCATGAATGGATGGATGAGCGCGAAGTGCACGTCGCGAATGCGGCTAATAATTTGGCGCACGCGCATGCACTTCCATCACCGTCGACGTCGTCATAGCCTGGGACGGCCCGTCGATTTGACCGCAACGTCCGATCACACTCTGCGTTTCTCTCTCTCTCTGTCTCTCTCTCTCTACTGCAAGCTGGAAAAAGTTTTAAAAGATCAAACTGGTCTTGTGCTCCCTCCATTTTTTTTATTTCACGTATTAACCTGTCCTTAAGTGAAACCTTTTAAAGTTTAAGTAAGTTTACATTAAAAATATATCAACATCTACCCTATCAAATAAACATAATATGAAAATGCATTTATGATGGATCTGGATATTGATTAAGTTTGCGAATGTCAATATTTCTCTCATAATTTTGATCGAACTTTAAAAAGTTTGACTTAAGACAAAGCAAATACCCCACAACAGGAGTCGTTTGTAAGAAAGAAAGAAACAAAGTGAGTACTAAATAAAGAGAAAATTGGAAATCGACAACTAACGCATAAACAACCCTAGAGAAACTACAACAAAACCTTCAACCTCAAAATATCGTTGAAGCATAGGCAAACTCTTATTGCACTACAGACGGTATTCTCGTCGGCGATGAACAACATCACAAATTGGGTCACTGAATTAGTTGCAAAAGACATGTATGGGGGACCACATCTTGGTTGAATCACCAACTAATAGACCATCAAGTAGCTTCACGAGGCTATTGAAGAAGACGACATATTATTGTCGACAATACCCACGAAGCCATATTGATGGACAACAACAAGAACAATTATCGTTATCCATGCAGGCTAGTGGAGACAAAAACTCACACACTTCTTGCCAGGTGAGACCAAGTGTCACCGAGACAAGATTGAACCCTTTTTTTTGTCCGATTCAAAAAACGGGTCGGGTACCACTATCAAGGAATAACAAATTAAAGAGAAAAAACATCCACGTGCAAAAAAGTAAAAAACAATAAACGGCTTAAACAAAAAAGTCTCACCAGTCGTTGCTGGATGCTCCCTAACGACAAACAAGTAAAACATTAACATGGAAGAAGATCATCGTTGTATATATTACAAGGGGTCAAAGAATACCTTGAATCCAACACCTATAAGTTCCTCCCAGGACATCCACCTGCACCAATAGCAAGCTTCAGGAATTCAACCACCCCGTTCCCGTCTTCCATGGCAACATATGATTTAAAATCACGATCTTCACTACCTTCATCATCCCTTGCTTCCAACATCAGTACATGCCTTCCCATCTCTACACGCCCATCATTATGGAGATCCAAAGTCGCCGCTCCCCATTGCAGTGCAACCTGCTCACCCTCATATTGCAAACCTGTCCAATAGCACATGAAATAGAATGCATAGCAAATGAACTCGATGTCGGTGTCAAAACCGGCGGATCTCGGGTAGGGGGTCTCGAACTGTGCGTCTAAGGCTAATGGTAACAGAAGGCGGGGGACACAATGTTTATCCAGGTTCGGGCCCTCTCTATGGAGGTAATACCCTACTTTCTGCTTGATTGATCTTGATGATATGAGTATTACAAGGGTTGATCTACCACGAGGTCGTAGAGGCTAAACCCTAGAAGCTAGCCTATGATTATGATCGTTCTTGTCCTACGGACTAAACCCTCCGGTTTATATAGACACTGGAGGGGGCTAGGGTTACACAGAGTCGGTTACAGAGAAGGAAATCTACACATCCTATTTGCCAAGCTTGCCTTTCACGCACAGGAGAGTCCCAACCGGACATGGGACGAAGTCTTCAATCTTGTATCTTCATAGTCCAATAGTCCGGCTGTCCGAGAACCCCCTAATCCAGGACTCCCTCGGTAGCCCCTGAACCAGGCTTCAATGACGACGAGTCCGGTGCGCAGATTGTCTTCGGCATTGCAAGGCGGGTTCCTTCTCCGAATACTCCATAGAAGATCTTGAACACAGGGATCGTGTCCGGCTCTGCAAAGCAAATTCCACATACCACCGTAGAGAGCACAACATTCCACAAATTTAATCCACTGACAACTCTTCATAGTGTGACATCACGCCGCGGCCCGGTCATTATTCGAACCGTTTTTCAACCTGCTACTGCGCATCTTGCGAGGCGGTTTCATTGGCACGTCTTGTCGAAGCAGAGATCGTGTCCCCTTATCACGGGATTCTCATCAATACGAGTGTGGGTAACCCAACCGCGCCATCAACGCGGCGCTTGGCGAATAAGCGAGTTTACCAGGCGAGTGGGGAGGCGCAGGATCCATGCTGCCTTTATAAGGAGATAAGAACTCCCCTTCTTCACCCACGCCTTCTCTTTCCTCTGCCCATCCATTCTCTCTCACTCGAGCTCCAGCGCCCAAGCGTTCGTCTTCTCCGCCCACAAAGGCCCTCCGAAAATGTCCAGATCCGGAGCAGGAGGCAAGTGGATGGCCTCTACCGTCCGGGAGAAGGATATCAAAAAGCTTCAAGAGGCTGGGTATCTGGCCAAGAAAATCAGCCATCGTCTCCTGACGGCGGGACAGATCGTCCCAACCCCGGAACCCCACGAGAGGGTTGTATTCCTCCCTCACTTTGTCCGCGGGCTAGGGTTTCCCCTCCACCCATTCGTCCGCAGCATCATGTATTACTACGAGATCGATTTTCATGATCTATCCCCAAATTCCTTCCTCAACATCTCGACATTCATCGTCGTGTGTGAGGCCTTTCTCCGCATCTCGCCACACTTCGGCTTATGGCTGAAGATTTTTAATGTGAAGCCCAAGGTAGTGAGCGGCGAGCACGCTGAGTGCTGAGGTGCCATGGTAAGCAAGATGCCCAACGTCACATGGCCATCAGGTACTTTCAATGATTTCGTCAAAGAGTGGCAACAGCAATGATTCTACGTCACTAAGCTGTGTGGCCCGAAATGGGCCGCGGCTCCTGAATTTTGATCCGGAGCTCCTCTGCGGCTTACGTCCTGGCCCAAGAAGGGCTTGAACTGGTCTTTGCTCGACGAGTTATCGGTGCTCCAAACGCGCGTCAAGGATATGGAAGACAAGAATATCAAACTTGTCAATGTAGTCCAGGTGATGTTAGTTCGCCGGATTCTTCCTTGCCAACACAGGGCCTGCAATTTGTGGGAATTCGACCCGGCCAAGCACCAGACCCTACTGGAGTTCTTTGGCTCCTCGCACAAGGACATCTGGAAGGTGCTCTTTAAGTCCGGCAAATCATGGCCAGACTCAGCCGAGGACCACGGGTACCAACTGTCCCGTCCTGCAAGTTCGGTAAGTCATTGTATGTTGGCAAGTCATACGTTTTATTTGCATAACCCGAGGGAAATGCTTAATGTGTTTTCCACAACTCTCCTAGGGCTGGACGAAGAAGGCGGGGCGGATCTACTGTCCGGCCCCACTGCTAGAAGAACCGGCCGGCCCACTTCTGATGTTGGTCCTGGCGCCTTACAACGCGCCAAAGAAGAAGGCCGGGAAGGAGGGCAAAGATACCAGGGGTGGCCTTCGTCGCCGCGGCACTCCGGACACAATATCAGAAGACTCCGATGCCCGCTCTTCCTCCGGAGAGGATGAGGAAGAGGAGGAAAACCAATCCCTAGCAAGGGGAAGAAAGAAAAGGACGGCCTCCACGTCCTTGGAGGCCGAGTCGCTTAAGAAGGGAAAAACTCATCTTTCGGAGGAGTCCACCGCCGCTTCCGTTAACAGCCCGGAGTGGGATCCCAGGGCCCAGCCCCTGGTGAACTCGTGAGTATATAAAAGCCGAACACGCTTGCGCATCTAGGCTCACTATGGCATAATGTTTTAATTATCGAGCCATACCTTTTTGCAGTCCGGCGAGGTCTCACACCGAGCAATCCTCATCGGAGGATTTACTGGCTCGGATGCTATGGACAGCGGGACACCCCCAAAGGCCGTTTCCCCAAAACATGTGAACGACACCGAGGTATCATCCCAGAGGGACCCAGGCCAAGGAGGGGGGAGATCATGAAGGCGAGGCCAGGAGGACAAACTCCAGGGGCCGGACACACGGGAGAAAAGGCCCCCATGGACATCCATGGCGGGGGTTATCTCGAATTCGGCCCCCAGTCGGATATAGTTCCGGAGACCGATACGGCTCCGGAATGAGGCAGACAGCCTCCCTCGACTGGAGGGGGTGCGCCTGTTCCACCGGCAACCTATGCCCAACCAGAGGTGCCGGATACTTTGTCTGCGGCTCTGAAGAGCGCCTCCATCATTGAAGAACATCGTGCCCTTATGGGTGCGGTGATTGAGAAGATTCAGTACGCTGAGAGTGGGTTGAATGAAGCCTGCATCAGCCTTATAACGGGCTTTGAGGTATGTTTTGTGAGGTTTCGAAGAGTGTCATAGTATAGGTAGTAGCCCCTGATACACTGTTCGGTGAAAGAAAGAACCAGACAGAGGATCAAATATATGTTTGCAGGAGACTCACTTTATGGCATCTCTCCCTCTCTTTTTATAAGTAGGCGTCTGTAGCGACTGCCGCCTCTCATACTGTGGAAGTCTCCAGACTAAAGCAGAGTCTGGAGAGGGCCTAAGAAGAACTCGGCCGAGTGAAGAAGCAGTTGGAGGATAACCAAGGTATGCAAAAACCTTGTTCGCATTCAGCACGAATGAAGAAATTAGTATGATAAAAATATTTTTATGGTGTGCTCTAGGGGCGATGACCGAAGTCGAGGCTTAAGAAGGCTGTGGCTGAGGCCGAGAAAAAGGCAGCCGCAGAGCAGTCCCTTCGTGAGAAGCACGAGGCCAGGGTTATTGAAGGTGAGCAAGAGCTCCAAGGGGCTGTGAAGAAATGCGAGACCCTGGAGCAGAGTTTAACAGAGAAAGAATCCGAACTCACCCAGGCTCATCAAGCCGCACGCGATGCCTGGGGGGAAGCCCAAGGCGCCCTACAGAAATCCAGGAGGCAAGGAAGATCGCGGCGGGTAAGGTTTTTTCTATGCAAAGCAGGTATTTGAAGGGAGAAAATCACGTTTTACTAATTTGAGTTCGGATTCCTCCAGGGGTATTTGCGGAGCTGCTGTCGGTGTCAAAATCGGCGGATCTCGGGTAGGGAGTTCCAAGCTGTGCGTCTTCGGATCAATGGTAACATGAACACGGGATTTTACCCAGCTTCGGGCTCTCTTGATGAGATAATACCCTACATGCTACTTGATTGACTTTAATGAGTATAGGGGTTACAAGAGTTGATCTACCTCGAGATCATATGTTGTGGTCTAAACCCTAGAGGTATGATGAGTAATGTCATAACCTATCGACTAGCCTGGCCTCGGTTTATATAATGTACCAGAGGCCTAGGATAACAAGAGTCCTAGCCGAATACGCTGGTGGGGAGGAGTCCTTGTCTTGATCACCAAGTCTTGTGGAATCTTCCTTGTATGCGGCAACTGTCCGAACTGGCCCATGAGTATACGGCCATGGGGGTCCTCGGCCCAATCTAACTGATCGGGAGACGACGTGGTGAGTACCCCATAGTCTAGGACACCGTCAGTAGCCCCCTGAACCGGTCTTCAAGTTGGGGACGCTCTTTGATTCTTCTGAACTGTTCTTCATCTTTGGTTGTCGGTCTTGAAAACTGGTTCAACAAATCTTCTCATCTTCGATCTTGAGGATCGCGAAGTAAATCCGAAGAGTTTACATGTCGTGTATCCGAGGAGCCCCTTTAAGTTTCCAGCCTTTATAAATGCCTTGTTATTATTATGCCACACCTCGGGTTTGAAGTTATTCCCGGCGACAGTGTCCTCTTGCATCCGAGCTCCAACGCCGGATTGCATTCGAGGTATCTTTTGCAGCCAAGCACCAACGCCGGACTGCTTCCGAGCTCCAATGCCGGAATGTATCCGAGCTTCAACACCGGACTGTGTCCAAGCTCCAACGCCGGACTGTATCCGAGCTCCAACGCCGGACTGTATCCAGATGTCATAGATCATCTTGGTTCAAAAAAGTTGAAGGAGTTTAGCCGAGCTTAATGCCGGGAATGCCCTCTATGGAGCCAGCCACTGGCGCCCGAGCTTTATGCCGGACTGCTTCCGAGGTGGTAAAATTTATTCTCTGTCGAGATATATAGCCAGTAGCCCTCAAGGTGTGTGCGTCGGTCTAAAACCCGAGATGCACCTGAAGGAAAACATGAAACCGCTGGTCCTAGTAGCCCTTGAGACTCAGGTCGATGCGCGAAATCGGCCTGAGGATCAACTCCTAGCTCGGCAGCATACATAGGAATAGAAATGTGGTGTGCAAAGTCCTCGAGACTCAGGTTGGGTGCGGCCGACCAACCTGAGGATAATAATCTCCTCGAAAACTATATTGCACTTTAAATTTTCTGCATTGGATTGCCAATGCAGTAGCCCCCGAGACACTGATCGGGTGGCAACATCAGATCAGGGGATCGATGTACCCCTTTTAATATTTGTAAATAATAAGCCCGAAGCCTAGTAGCCCCCGAGCCTTAATGCGGGCACGGGAGGCGGAATTAAGGATCGATATCCATAGTAAAATCACAAATTATGTGTAATGACTCTATGTATCTAGGTACTTTACATCATTAATGCTCGGATCCGCTTTGTACAAAACTTTGTTGACCGACCATCGGCTTCAACCTCCTCGGCCAGCAGCCGAGGAGTGTTTGTCCTACTTTATAAAGCCTTTATGAGGGCAAAGATTTACGGAAAACAAGGCAATCCGGCCATACGGTTTTATAAACAAAGGTACGCAGAGAGACATGTTATATTATTGTTTAACATAAGAAACATCGTCCAAAGAAAATAGTCCCGCTATCGGTTCCTTTCTTTGGGTTTTCATGCTAAGCATGATCATGAAACCTCAGCTCCGATCAATGTGGGAGGAAAATACTGAGGATTTAGTTTGGGGAAAGCTTCCAAACTCTATGGTCTAGATGAACCCAAATTTTCACTTCCGTTGCGACCGTTTATAATTTGAAAGTGGCCCATCGTCGGCTTCTACCCCATTATAGATGCTACACAGAGTGTTTCCGAAATAAGAAAACAACCCTTAGTCAACGTCTCGGTGCCCGAAGGCGGTTGTGTTGGCGAAAACGAGGCAATCAGATATGCAGGCTTTATAACTTTCACTCAGTCATAGGAGCTTAAAGTTGGGAGGCCAGCAAGTAGCCACCCGCTTAGTGTTTGACGACAAACGAGGTCAAGCCGTAAACACTTCGGCCAATGTTATGAACAACCCGTCATTTAATACATTCATCGGACTGCTAACCAGTTTACGCTTATTATGACACTTAGTTTTTGTCTTTCTCCACTGCGGTGCTTAACCATGCGAGCTGGAAGCACAATCGCAGTGGTTCTCCCTTTGCACACCTAGCCGAACAAATTGGAACATAGGAGGCAAGCACAGGAGCCGGGCAACCCAGCTATTGACCGAAGACACAATTCGAAACAGATGCATATATAGCAATATCCGAGAATTTTTGCCGAATCTCTAAAGGTGTCTGGCGCCGCACTGCGAGACTTATGCGGAAAACACACAAATAGTTGAAAAGTGCCATAGGGTTGGAAAACCAAAAAACGTCAGTAAAAACTCGACGTCCGAACTAGATTAATTGTTCGGTGCTAATCAGAAAATTGGTGTGAGAGAAAAAAAAATTGTGCTTCTATCGTGCTTTAACATGACACATCCTATCTCAAGACTTCAAGCGGGTCAGCCTACGGCTTCAACCTCCTATCCCGAAGGCGGAGTACTTTGAGAGGGAAATCCGGCTATTGACCACACGCTCGCGTCGAAAAAAGGAGTGATAGAAAAAAACTTTGCAACGACTAGGAAGAAGAACACTTATTATAAAACAACTCACATAAATTTAAGAGCCCCCAAGTTACATGGGTAAAAGAATTTTATGTATAATGATTGTATGTACCAAAGTACTTATATCATATCTATGTCCACCCGAACTTTATACGCGTCTTAACCGACCGTCGGCTTCTCCCTCTTCGGTCAAGGACCGAAAAGTTTTATGTACTCCCCCTGTCGAGAATATCGACGGTGTTTCCGATAACCAGGCAATCAAGTTATAAGGCTGTAACAGACAAAGCGCGCTCAGGGAACTTATGCTATATTACTGACAAAGTGTAAGAAGCATCTTCGAAGAAAATAGTACCCCCACCGATACCTTTCTTCGGTTGCTCATTATTATTATGAGACTTGTGCGATAGATTGTTTGTACTCATGAGTTCCGTTGTGTGCCGACCATTGTTGAAAACAATAAGAGCGCTAGCTTTCGGCTTCACCCAGTCTGAGGTCCGAACTCGGATGAACCAGTTGTGACAATCGCAGAGGTGCTCCCTTTACTCCCTAGCCGAACAATCGGGAACGTAGGGGTAAGCACAGGAGCCAGGCAACCCAGCTTGCAAATCGCTTAAGTTAACATGGTGCATATTGTGGCGTAATACACGAACAAGGAACGAAACCGTACAAGTATAATCATATGCAAGAGGAAAAGCTCCATCAAGGGAGCCCCCAAATAAATGGGGTATTTGAATATGTGTGTCACAAACAAAGTTATGACAAGGAATTTTTTCGTAAACAACTTTTTACCAAAAAATTATAATGCTTGGTCGAGCCGACCAAAATTTTAAACTGGAAGTTTTTGAGCATAAGAGCGACTTAGCTGGTTAATGTGTTCGGCATTGATGACGCGGTCCGAGATTAATGCGGGACAAGGTTCCAGCCTCTCATGCTGGTCCCCAGGTGGCCGGGCAGAGAGTTCGGCACTCCGAGTAGATGAGGCCCTCAGTCCAGCCGCGGTAATGGAGCAGGTCGGCGCGCCAAGGCGACAACACAATTCGGTCGAAGGAGGCGACAAGCGGCTCAGTCTGAGTCAATTGGCTGCACAGAAAAAATAGTGCAAACCAAAAGTAATAACAAATAAAGATAATAATATAAAAAAATCTCTTCTACTTATCTAATACAAGTGAAGTAAATAATGAAAGAGATATGGCCTGAGCGTCGAGGTCAATGTCAATGCAGGGCGTGATGTGGTAAAGGCGTGGCAAAGCCCGAATTCACAGGTCGGTCCAAGTTCCAGATACGGCGTTAACCGAACTATGTATGGAAACTGACCGAACCACCACGCGACCGTCATTAATTCGACCACCATTCGATGGGCCTGTGTATAGATGAGGGAAAAAAGCAGAGTAATAACTCCTTGGAAAAAATAAACCCAAACAAGCAAAAATTGCTGGGATTAATAGCACCTGGTTTATTTCTTGTAGTGGTCCGAAGAAAGGTTACTCCCAAAATTGGGACTCGATCCGCACACCCATTGCCTGATGGGTGATGAAGCGAAGGCATGACGATGCTGGCGAAGGCTGGCTCGCCGAGGCAAAGCCCGTGGTCCAGCTAATGTGATGAAGCTGGTCGGCCGGTGACGCCGGAGTCTCTGAGGTAAGTTGATGAAGGGATGACGAAGCCCCCAGTCCAGGCAAGGAGACGGAGCAGGTCGGTGAGGAGATGTGTCAGCCGGGGTGTTGAAGTAGTTCGGCGTGATGGACATCGGCTCGATGAAGCAATAGTTCAGCCATGCCGATGTAGGTCGTAGCTTGTGACGTGATCAATGCTGGCTTGATGAAGTGACCGTGCGGCAATGCCGGTGTGCCCGCTCTGTGTAATCAGTGGGGCGGCGATGTTGGTGATGATTTATCCTTCGCGATGCCGAACTATTGTTTGGCTGGCCGAGATGATGATCCGAAGAAGTTGAGCTCGGCTCAACAAAGCGACGACGTGTCTAGCGCAGGTCGGCCGTCGTGTAGTGATGTTGTCAGGCCGGTTTGACACCAGCGATGGTGAAGATCATATTGTAAAAATACTTTTAATATTAATGGGATGTGTTTGAGAATAAAACACAATACCCCATACAAAAACGTCCTTCAAAAAGGATGTCCGAAATCCCGTTCGTAAAGGAGATGAACTCGGGTCGGATTCGTTCTCGCGCAGAAAACAGATCCGAAAAGTGATGCACTAATCGGAAGGTTCCCGGAGTTTGGACGGTCAGATCGAGCTGAATTTTTGGCAGGTGGTAGATATGGAAATTCCGCAGCCGATCAACGGTTGGATCTTCCAAAGGAAGTCCGAGCTAGATGCTGGACACCCCGCTCCAAACTCGTCCGGATTCTCGCCCAGATTTAACAGGGCTCCGGTATATCGGAGATTGCCGGAGATTCCTCCATTGGAACTCGACAAATTTTTCGTAGGGTTGTTGTAGACTTAATTCCTCATAATTGCACTAAAGCAATCGTTTAGGCAACACTCGAGGAGGCGGTGGCGGCGGATACGAGTTTGCTGTCCAGAAAAACAGCACGGTCGCCCGAGGGCAATGTTGACGTTGAGCCCCCGAGCTCCATGGATGACTCCTCCATGATCTTGATAGAGATCGGAGTTGATGTTGATGAAGGCTCTCATCCAAACATGACAATCGGAGGTAGGGCGCAGTCCTCGGTCAAGCCAAGGTGACCAGTCGAGCTAGTGACGAAGAAGCCGACGTCGCAGTTGACCTGCAGTCGAGCCATTGATCCTTTTGCCAATCACACAGCGGAACTCTCAATGAAAGCACCAATGTCGGTGTCAAAACCGGCGGATCTTGGGTAGGGGGTCCCAAGCTGTGCGTCTTCGGATTAATGGTAACATGAACACGAGATTTTACCCAGCTTCGGGCTCTCTTGATGAGATAATACCCTACATGCTGCTTGATTGACTTTAATGAGTATAGGGGTTATAAGAGTTGATCTACCTCGAGATCATATGTTGTGGTCTAAACCCTAGATGTATGATGAGTAATGTCATAACCTATCGACTAGCCTGGCCTCAGTTTATATAATGTACCAGACGCCTAGGATAACAAGAGTCCTAGCCGAATAAGCCGGTGGGGAGGAGTCCTTGTCTTGATCACCAAGTCTTATGGAATCTTCCTTTTATGCGGCAACTGTCCGAACTGGCCCATGAGTATACGGCCATGGGGGTCCTCGGCCCAATCTAACTGATTGGGAGACGATGTGGTGAGTACCCCCTAGTCCAGGACACCGTCAGTTACCATGTAGCATATCTGATGCTGCACAATTCTATCGAGCGAAAGAAAGGAGTACTGCGGAGAAGCTCTTCTGGTCGCAGTATTTGGCGCCGGTGTATCCAGTGCCTTTTGCCGATCAGCTGAAACAGCTGATCGAACTGCATAAGGCAGCCGAACTAGCCATGAAGGATTTGATTATCCGGCTATGGTCTGCCGAGCCAATTCCAAGCAGCTATTTCCGGCTCGTGAAGCGGCTTATGAGTGTCTGCCCTCGAGTTGAAGTCATCAAACGGTCGGTCTGTATGGAGGGTGCGCGAATGGCGTTCACCCGCACGAAGGTGCACTGTGCGAAGATGGATGCTGAAAACCTGATGACCGAAGGACCGCCAGAGGGGAAGGAGCACCGCAAGCCCAAGTTATACTATGATAGTGTCCTGAAAGGATCCCGCCTTGTGGCGGAGCAATGCACCAAGGACATTATATTCCCATGAATACAATCATGTTGTCCTATGTAATGCTGAACAAGGTCATTTCTATTATTTATTGCCTGTTATTTGAAAGTTTTTCCTCCTGTGCGGCCATTTTATATATTAATCTTGAGAGTTGGCCAGTCGTCGGCTTCTGCCCCCATGTAGGAAGTACATGGGTGTTTGGGATAAACCTGAGCACTCTTTACCCCGGTTTTGGGTCCTTGAAGGAGGTGTTCAGCGCAACGAACCAGGCAATCGGACTATAAGGCTTTATCACTCTCACTTAGCCATAAGAGTTTGACAAAAGGAAGGTAGGCGCAGCCCCTAGTGTTTGGAAGATTGCACGAGGGGCTCTATGAGCACCTGATCGGAAGAAATCCTTAAAGATTTTGCAACCTCTCGAACAGCTGACCAGCTCTCGCCATATCATGACAGTCAGTTTATGGCTTTCTCTACTGATGCGCTCGTCCGGAAGAACCGGGACACAATCATAGTAGTTCTCCCTTTACTACCCTAGCCGATATAGCAAAACGTAGGGTAGCAAGCACAGGAGCCGAGCAACCCAACTATTGACCCAAGACATGATTCGGAGCCGATGCATATAATGATAAGTTCGGGGTGCCGAACGACCGTGAAGGTGTTCGGACTTTATTGCCGTATTATGAGTACAACGAGGCCTCTGGCATATTAAGGCATATCGCAGTGTTTCGGATGCCAGTTGACAAAGAATATCAATTAGGAAGAGCAGCAAGCAAGCGCCATATAAAGCCACATATTGTAATTGAATAATACGTCGATGCATACGAGTACGTATAGTGTGATAAAATGAAATATGACTTCAGAACCTCCTGTAACCGGGGGAGGGAAGCCTTGTGCGGATCCAGGTTGTAATCGGATGGTCATCGAGGGGAATATCTAAAGATTCCCTTACGTGTTCGAGCTGTTTCCCTTCTTGGTATATTTGTCCGTTCATGGGTCTAGTCTCCATGTCACCTGTCCGGGCCTACACAAAAGTGGACCTGCAAGGAAAATGCGAAAAATGTTTGTGTGTCACGGAGCGGTTAAGCCGCATTGTGTGGCCTATCCTAGTTTTTCCTCCGTTTAATGCCGGAGTGTTTTAGTTGAGCTCTTGACGAGCCAGGTTATCCTGCCACGAAGTAGTTCGGACTCCCTTGACGATGTCCGGGAGCTTGGCCGTCGACTCAAGGTTCGATTGAAAGATGCCACTCGTTGCTTCTACTGTTAAGGCGGCGGTGCATTCTTCGGTGCGGAGGGAGCGTTCAGCCTTGCCATTAACTGTTATGACACCACGCGGACCGGGCATCTTGAGCTTAAGGTAGGCATAATATGGCACCGCGTTGAATCAAGCAAACGCGGTTCGTCCGAGCAGTGCATGATAGTTACTGGGAAAAGGGACGATGTCAAAGATTAACTCTTCGGTACAGTAATTGTCCGGTGATCCGAAGATTACTTCCAGAGTGATGGAGCCTGTACAACGGGCCTCCACACCTGATATAACACCTTGAAAGGTGGTTTTAGTGGGCTTGATCATTGAAGGATCGATACCCATCTTGCGCACTGTGTCCTGATACAGTAGGTTTAGACTGCTTCCTCCGTCCATAAGGACTCGTGTGAGGTGGAATCCGTAAATTATTGGGTCAAGGACTAGTGCGGCTGAATTGCCTTGATTGGTAATGGCCGGACGATCCGTACGGTCAAAGGTGATCGGCCATAGGTTATATTTTGGGGCGTCTGGCTCCGTTGCGTCGACATCCCAAAGAGTGCATATCCGTTCCAGCTTGGGAATGTGGTGGCGTTTATCATGTTCACCGTTTTGATTTGTGGGGGAAATTTCTTTTGCCCTCCTGTGTTCAGTGACCGGGGCTCCTCCTCGTCGTCATCACTTTGAGACCCATTCTCCTTGTTTTCAGCACCTGACCTGCCGGCTTGTTTGAAGACCCAACATTCTCTGTTGGTATGATTGGCTGGTGTTCCTGGGGTGCCATGAATTTGGCATGGACGGTCGAGTATACGGTCCAGACTGGACGGGCCCGGATTGTTCCTTTTGAATGCCTTTTTCCACTGACCGGACTTAGAGCCACTAAATCCGGCATTGACGGCCATGTCTTCGGTGTTATATGATTGCGACGCTTGTGTTTATTGCGTCGGGGCTTGCCGTTGGTATCTCTGGCGTCTGAGGTGCCGGGATTGCTTACTTTGCTGTTGCTACGAGCCAACCAGCTATCCTCGCACGCACAAAAGCAGGTCATGAGTGTCGTGAGGGCTGCCATGGTCTTCGGCTTCTCTTGGCCGAGGTATCGGGCAAGCCACTCGTCACGGATGTTATGCTTAAAGGCCGCAAGGGCTTCGGCATCCGGAGAATCGACTATTTGGTTCTTTTTAGTTAGGAACCGAGTCTAGAATTTCCTGGCTGACTCTCCGGGCTGTTGGGTTATGTGACTTAAATCATTAGCATCCGGTGGTCGCACATAAGTGCCTGGAAGTTATCCAAGAATGCGTCTTCCAGGTTCTCCTAGCTTCCAATGGAGTTTGCTGGCAAACTATTCAGCAAATGCCGAGCTGGCCCCTTGAGTTTTAGTGGGAGGTAGTGGATGGCATGTAGATCATCCCTGCGGGCCCTGTGAATGTGGAGAAGGAAATCTTCTATCCATACCGCGGGGTCTGTAGTCCCATCGTAGGGCTCTATATTCATGGGCTTAAACCCTTTTGGGAATTCATGCTCCATTACTTCGTCAGTGAAGCATGGGGTGTGTGCGCCGCCTCTATGCCGGGCTACATCACGACGCAGTTCAGATGAGTCTGGTGTGTTGTATTCGGCCCGACCGGATTTTTATTCAGTATATCCGGCGTGGTGGTCATCGTCACGCGTTGGGGAGAGCCCCCGTGATCCGTAGATCGATCTTGACTGTCCTGCTTTGTTTTCCAACTTGTCTCGCAGGTCCTGCGTGTAGCCCCGGGCCTTCGTGTTTTTGTTTGTTTGGCGATGGGGTGCGGGCTAGTGTTCGGGCTGATACACCGCTTTGTCTCGGCCACGAGGTGGCCGGTCAGCCGCATCCTGCGCTGGTAGTGTAGGTTCTAATGCATCCTCCTCGAGTTAAGGTAATGACCTGCGCTTTGGGTAACTTTTGGTTGGCGCTCGAGTCCGTATTCCTCGGCTGCTAGGACCTCAGCCCATCTATCTGTTAGCAGATCTTGATCAGCTTGAAGCTACTCTGCTTTTTCTTCAGGCTTTTTGCAGTGGCTATAAGCCGGTGCTTGAAGCTCTCCTGCTCGACGGGATCCTCAGACACGATGAATTCGTCGTCGCCGAGGCTCACCTCGTCTTCGGAGAGGGGCATGTAATTGTCATCCTCCGAGTCTCCATCCATTGCCTGTTTATCAGGGCTGACTTGCCCATTCTCCCGTCCGGCTTGCTCAAAGCTTGGTTGGGCGGGATTGTTTTCGTCTTCGGCACCATCTGGAGTGCTATTGTCTCTTGTGCCGGTATTGCCATTTTTGCTATGGCGGGGCTTGGAGCGGTGCCGCCGGCGCTTAGATTGTTTCTCGAGGGGATTATCCTCCATTGCCTCGTTGCCATTGCTTTCTTTGGGCGTGTCCATCGTATATATATATATATATCATATGATGAGGTGGCTGTCCAGCGCCCTATGGGCGGTGGTTCCTATTCTTCTCCGGCATCGTCGTCCATACCGTCAATGTCTTCGGAGTCAAAATCAAGCATGTCGGTTAAGTTGTCGACAATGGCTGTCAAGTGGGTGGTGGGTGGGAGACGAATTTCTTCATCGTCCGCTTCCCACTCAAGCCGGACATAGTTCGGCCAAGAGTCTCCTGACAGGGAGAGGGATTTCAACGAATTTAGCACGTCGCCCGAGGGCAAGTGCTGGAAGATATCTGCGGAGGTAAACTCCATGATCGGTGCCCAATCAGGTTTGATAGGCACGGATGCGCGCGGTTCGGAGCCTATGGCCGGAGACGAGTCCAAGGGTCCGATGACCCAGACCTCATTAAAGGAAAAGTCTGTGTTCGTCCCAATCACTGATGAGTGTGCGGCCTCCGTGGTGGGGTCCATCCACCCGTCCACGGATGGCACGATCTGCTCTGGATCTAGGGTCAGGGCAGCTGCAGGTGCGTTCTCATGAGCCTTGTCCGATGGCAGATCTAAGTCATGCTCATCGTGACTGTACGGTGCACATGTAACGGTCTTGAATCCGTCGAAGATCAAGTCTCCGCGGATGTTGGCAGTGTAGTTCAGGCTTCCAAACCTGACCTAATGGCCAGGGGCGTAGCTATCGATCTGCTCCAGATGGCCAAGCGAGTTGGCCCGCAGTGCGAAGTCGCCGAATATGAAGATCTGTCTGGGGAGGAAAACCTCACCCTGGATCGCATCGTTGTAGATGATTGAAGGATCCATAAAGCCTTATGGTGACGGCACAATGGAACTCTCAATGAAAGCACCAACGTCGATGTCAAAACTGGCGGATCTTGGGTAGGGGTTCCCGAACTGTGCGTCTAAGGCTAATGGTAACAGGAGGCGGGGGACACAATGTTTACCAAGGTTCGGGCCCTCTCTATGGAGGTAATACTCTACTTCCTGCTTGATTTATCTTGATGATATGAGTATTACAAGAGTTGATTTACCACGAGATCGTAGAGGCTAAACCCTAGAAGCTAGCCTATGATTATGATTGTTCTTGTCCTACGGACTAAACCCTCCGGCTTATATAGACATCGAAGGGGGCTAGGGTTACACAGAGTCGGTTGCAGAGAAGGAAATCTACACATCTGAATTGCCAATCTTGCCTTCCATGCAAAGGAGAGTCCCACCCGGACACGGGATGAAGTCTTCAATCTTGTATCTTCATAGTCCAACAGTCCGGCACAAGTACATAGTCCGGCTGTCCGTGGACCCCCTAATCTAGGACTCCCTCACTCAGCAGGGGAAAAACAAGTTTTTTTATCAAAACAAGCACAATTATAAAGCTTCTAGATTGCCTAGCATAGACCAGCTAATCCGACCAATTGTAGGTTTCTACCACTGGGTAGATAACTGGGAATCCACCAGAAATATTGCAAGAAATATGTATCCCTAGAATTGGCACCAATGCATATGTAGATTACACTCCACCCATATTTGGCAATAGAACAATGAGAAAACAAAGTGATGCATATTTCCAAGATCTGCGCAAGATGGCACAAGGGGTCACCAATCCATTTTTCTTTTGATCATGTTATCCTTGGTTGTAATGGCATTATGCCATATCAACCAGCGCCGGATTTTGATTTTCAAAGGGATTTTAGCTTTGCATAGATGTATAAAGGATCTACCAGGACCTATCTCAAAGGCGATTATATATTGGTTTAATTGTGAATTTGGACATTCCTATTCCAAGAATGTTTAGGATTATCTTCCTCACCAAGTGTCAGGTTAAAAATTTGCAACATAGTTCTCAACCTATTCAACTAAATCACATGATGATGACCCACAAGTGTAGGGGATCTACCGTAGTCCTTTCTATAAGTAAGAGCGTCGAACCAAACGAGGAGCAGAAGGAAATGATAAGCGGTTTTCAGTAAGGTTTTCTCTGCAAGCACTGAAATAGTAGGTGATAGATAATTTTGTGATAAGACAAATAGTAACGAGCAAAAAGTAAATAAAGTAAATAAAGTGCAGCAAGGTGGCACAATCCTTTATGCAGCAAAGGATAAGCCTGGACAAATTCTAATAATGAGGAAAGAGCTCCCGAGGACACATTGGGAATTATCGTCAAGCTTGTTTTCATCACGTTCATATGATTCGCGTTCGGTACTTTGATAATTTGATATGTGGGTGGACCGGCACTTGGGTACTGCCCTAACTTGGACAAGCATCCCACTTATGATTAACCACTATTGCAAGCATCCGCAACTACAAAAAGTAGTATTAAGGTAAACCTAACCACAACATTAAACATATGGGCCCATATCAACCCCTAACGAAGCAACGCATAAACTAGGGTTTAAGCTTTTGTCACTCTAGCAACCCATCATCTACTTATTACTTCCCTATGCCTTCCTCTAGGCTCAAATAATGGTGAAGTGTCTTGTAGTCGACATTCACATAACACCACTAGAGGAAAGACAACATACATCTCATCAAAATATCGAATGAATACCAAATTCACATGACTACTAATAGCAAGACTTCACCCATGTCCTCAGGAACAAACGTAACTACTCACAAAGCATATTCAAGTTCATAATCAGAGGAGTAATAATATGCATAAAGGATCTGAACATATGATCTTCCACCAAGTAAACCAATTAGCATCAACTACAAGGAGTAATCAACACTACTAGCAACCCACAGGTACCAATTTGTGGTTTTGATACAAGATTGGATACAAGAGATGAACTAGGGTTTTGAGAGGAGATGGTGCTGGTGAATATGTTTATGGAGATTGACCCCTCCCGATGAGAGGATCGTTGGTGATGATTTCCCCCTTCCGGAGGGAAGTATCCCCAGCAGAACAGCTCTGCCAGAGCCCTAGATTGATTCCGCCAAGGTTCTGCCTCATGGCGGCGGAGTTTCGTCCCGTAAGCTTGCCCCCGAATTTTTCCAGGGTAAAAGTGATGATATAGCAGAAGATGGACGCCGGAGGCCCACCAGGGGGCCGAGGAGATAGGGGGCGCGCCCTATGAGGGGGGGGGGGGGCGCCCCCCTGTCTCATGGACAGGGTGTGGGCCCCCTGGCCTATTTCTTTCACTCATAAATTCTTAATAAATCCAAAAAGTTATTTCATGGAGTTTTAGGACTTTTGGAGTTGTGCATAATAGGTTTCCAACGTTTGTTCCTTTTCCAGCCAGAATTCCAGCTGCCGGCATTCCCCCTCTTCATGGTAAACCTTATAAAATAAGAGAGAATAGCCATAAATATTGAGATATAAAGTGTAATGAAAGCCCATAATGCAATAAATATTGATATAAAAGCATGATGCAAAATGGACGTATCAACTCCCCCAAGCTTAGACCTCGCTTGTCCTCAAGCGGAAACCGAAATCGAAAAATATGTCCACATGTTTAGAGATAGAGGTGTCGATGAAAATAAAATACGGACATGAGGGCATCATGATCATTCTAATAACAGCAACATATATAGATTTTGTCATATGATTTCCTATGCTCAAGTAATAAACAATTCACAACGTCAAATATGGTTCATAAACTTCATTGGGAACTAACAAACTATAATCTCAGTCATTGAAGCAATTGCAATTTATCGTAACATCAAAAAGAGTCAATAATAGAGCTTTTCAACAAGATCACATACTCAACTATCTCGTAGTCTCCTATAATTGCTAACACTCACGCAATACTTGTGGTTATAGAGTTTCAACCGGACACTGAGAAAGATAGGGGCTTATTGTGTTGCCTCCCAACGTATTCACCTTTAGGTAATGTCAACAATAATAGCCTATGCCGACTTACATCCAATTGGATATATGTATCATGATCTTTCAAACACGAGGGGCTTGCCAAAGGATAAAATGAAAAAGTGGAAGGGTGAGGATCACCTTGACTCAAGCATAAAGTAAAAACATAAAGTAAAAGATAGGCCCTTCGCAGAGGGAAGCAGAGGTTGTCATGCGCGTTTAGGGTTGATGCACGAAATCTTAATGCAAAAGAACGTCACTTCATATTGCCCCTTGTATGTGGACCTTTATTATGCAATCCGTCGCGTTTATTACTTCCACAACAAGTTCGTACAAAGCTTATTTTCTCTGCACTAATAAGTCATACATATTTAGAGAGCAATTTTTATTGCTTGCACCCATGACAACTTACTTGAAGGATCTTACTCAATCCATAGGTAGGTATGGTGGACTCTCATGGCAAAACTGGGTTTGAGGATATTTGGAAGAACAAGTAGTATCTCTACTTGGTGCAAGGAATTTTGGCTAGCAAGAGGGGGAAAGGCAAGCTCAACATGTTTGGAAGGTCAATGACAATATACTTTAACTGAGATGTCGGAAAACATAAACCATTACGTTGTCTTCCTTGTCCAACATCAACTCTTTTAGCATGTCATACTTAATGAGTGCTTCACAATCATAAAAGATGTCCAAGATAATATATCTATATGTGAACCCCTCTTTCCTTATCACTTCCTATTAATTGCAACAATGAGGCTACGTTCATAAACTCTCAACAATTTTTATGCCTCATACTTTCTATGTGTGAAGTTATCACTATCCATAATATCAATATGAACTCTTTTGTTCTTTCTACTTTCTCAAGATCATAGCAACATAGCAAAGCCCTTGACCCAACACTAACCTTTATTATAGATAGCACACGGACTCGCTTACATAAAGAGATCACAATGCAAAACTCAAAACTACTTGATACCAAAACTTCAATCTACTAGATCAAGATACTACTAAAAGGATCGAACTAATTAAAGCGGTAAAGATAGGAGTGTGATGGTGATACGATACCGGGGCACCTCCCCCAAGCTTGGCGGTTGCCAAGGGGAGTGCCCATACCCATGTAATTATTTCCTCGGAGGTGATGGAGGTGGTGATGATGACGGTGGATAATCGCACATCGAGCGTAAAAGCTCCTCTAACTTGCGGATAATGCCCTTGAGCCCAGCAATATGATCCATCAACAAAATATTCTCCTATGTGAGATACTTGTTTTGTATGCAGGCTAACTCAATCATCTTGAAAGCTTCAATCTCTATTGGAGTGAAAAGGTTAGGTAAAGGGTGAGGGATGTCTTCTTCTTTCACCACCGGTTCCATGGCCTTCTTGATCCCTTCATGCTTGTTGATCTCTTCTGGTTCCTCTCTTTTCAACTCTATCTTCAATAGCCAGGCATCCTTGTCTTTGTTGTTGTAGGAGGGAGAAGTCATGGTGCTCTAAATTTGCAACAGGAATAGCTCGAAACGAAAACAGAAGATATTTGCGTGATACAGTGGTCAAAACCTTTGAGAGTATAAATAATGAATTTTTACTGACCAAAATACGAAACATACAAGAAAACAGAGTCCGGGAGGCCCACGAGGTGCCCACGAGACAGGGGAGCGTGCCCTACAGGGGGGGGGCTCCTCTCTCGTGGGAGCCTCGTGTCCCTTTCGGACTACTTCTTTCTTCCTAAAATTCTTAAATAATCCAAAACTGATAAAAAATGCCATTAGAGTTGTTTTGGAGTCGGTATACTTACCGTACCACGTACCTATGCCTTTTCGGAGACTGGAACGTTCTGGAAAGTGTCTCTTCTGTATTCCTCTGGGGTTATGGTTTCAATAATATTAGTTTCAACATTGATAGGATTACCTAAATATAATGCTTAATTCTTTGACCGTTAACCACCCTCGGATTTGTGCCTTCGAAGTTGTTAATTTTTATAGCACCGGAACGATAGACCTCCCCGATAACGTAGGGACCTTCCCATTTTGAGAGAAGTTTTCCTGCAAAAAAATCTTAAACGAGAGTTGAATAATAACACATAATCTCCTACGTTAAACTCACGCTTTTGTATCCTCTTATCATGCCAGCATTTGACTTTTTCTTTGAAGAGCTTGGCATTCTCATATGCTTGGGTTCTCCATTCATCAAGTGAGCTAATATCAAAAAACCTCTTCTCACCGGCAAGTTTGAAGTCATAATTGAGCTCTTTAATAGCCCAATATGTTTTATGTTCAAGTTCAAGAGGTAAATGACATGCTTTTCCATAAACCATCTTATATGGAGACATACCCATAGGATTTTTGTATGTAGTTCTATAGGCCCGTAATGCATCATCAAGTTTTTTGGACCAATTCTTTCTAGATCTATTCACAATCTTTTGCAAAATTAATTTGAGCTCTCTATTGCTCAACTCTACTTGACCACTAGATTGCGGGTGATAAGGAGATGCGATTCTATGATTGACATCATACTTAGCAAGCATCTTAAGGAAAGCACCATGAATAAAGTGTGAATCACCATCAGTCATAAGATATCTAGGGACTCCAAACCTCGGAAAAATAACTTCTTTAAGCATTTTAATAGAAGTGTTATGATCAGCACTACTAGTTTGAATAGCTTCTACCCACTTAGTAACGTAATCAACGGCAACTAAAATATGTGTATAACCATTGGAGGCAGGAAAAGGTCCCATATAATCAAAGCCCCAAACATCAAACGGTTCAATAACAAGAGAATAATTCATAGGCATTTCTTGACGTCTACTAATGTTACCTATTCTTTGACATTCATCACAAGATAAGACAAACTTACGTCTTTGAAGGGAGCAGGCCAATAAAAACTAGATTGTAGTACCTTGTGTGTGCAGTTCTATCTCCCGCGTGGTATCCTCCATAAGATTCAGAGTGACACTTGCGTAAGATTTGTTCCTGTTCATGCCCAGGCACACAACGTCTAATAATACCATCTACTCCTTCTTTATAAAGGTGTGGATCATCCCAGAAGTAATGTCTTAAATCATAAAATAACCTTTTCTTTTGCCGGTATGTGAAACTAGGCGGTATATATTTAGCAACAATGTAATTGACATAATCAGCATACCAAGGAGCAGTACGAGAAGCATTGACAACCGCTAATTGTTCATCAGGAAAACTATCATTAATACGCAGTGGGTCATCAAGAACATTCTCTAAGCTAGACAAGTTGTCTGCAACGGGGTTCTCAGCTCCCTTTCTATCAATAATATGCAAGTCAAATTCTTGGACCAAGAGAACCCATCTAATGAGTCTAGGCTTAGCATCTTTCTTTTCCATGAGATATTTAATAGCAACATGATTAGTGTGAATAGTAACTTTGGAATCAACAATATAAGGTCTAAACTTATCACATGCAAACACAACTGCTAAGAACTCTTTTTCAGTAGTAGCATAATTTCTCTGGGCAGTATCAAGAGTCTTACTAGCATACTGGATAACATTCAATTTCTTATCGACTCTTTGCCCTAAAACAACACCTACAGCATAATCACTAGCATCACACATAATTTCAAAAGGTAAATTCCAATCAGGTGGCTGAACAATAGGTGAAGTGATCAAAGCTGTCTTAAGTGTTTCAAATGCTTCTACACAATCATCATCAAAGACAAAAGGAATATCTTTTTGCAATAAATTAGTCAAAGGTCTAGAGATTTTAGAAAAGTCCTTAATAAACCTCCTATAAAAGCCGGCATCACCAAGAAAACTTCTTATACCTTTTATGTCCTTGGGACATGGCATTTTTTCAATAGCATCAACTTTGGCTTTATCAACTTCAATACCTCTCTCGGAGATCTTGTGCCCCAAGACAATGCCTTCATAACCATAAAGTGACACTTTTCCCAATTCAGGACGAGACTAGTGTCTTCGCATCTCTGCAAAACTCGATCAAGGTTGCTCAAACAATCATCAAAAGAGGATCCATAGACGGAAAAGTCATCCATGAATACCTCACAAATATTTTCACAAAAATCGGAAAATATAGCCATCATGCATCTTTGAAAAGTAGCAGGTGCATTACATAAACCAAAAGGCATACGTCTATAAGCAAAAGTACCAAAAGGGCAAGTAAAAGTAGTTTTAGATTGATCCTGCGTAGACACAGGTATTTGAGAGAAGCCAGAATAACCATCTAGAAAGCAAAAATGTGTGTGTTTGGATAGCCTTTCTAGCATTTTATCAATAAAAGGTAAAGGGTAATGATCTTTCTTAGTAGCTTTATTTAACTTACGGAAATCAATTACCATCCTATAGCCTGTAATAATTCTTTGCGGGGTCAATTCATCTTTATCATTAGGAACAATGGTAATACCTCCCTTTTTATGGACACAATGGACAGGGCTAACCTTTCTTACCACTTCCTTCATTTTGGGGTTTAATCGTCTTTGAGGATCACTAACCGGTTAGGCATCTTTCTCCACTGAAATTTTGTGTTGACATAATGTGGGACTAATGCTCTTAAGATCATCCTAAGTATATCCAATAGCAGCTCGGTGCTTCTTCAGAGTTTTCAATAATCTTTCTTCTTCTTTCTCTGAAAGGTTAGCACTAATAATAACAGGATATATTTCTTTTTCATCAAGATAAGCATACTTGAGATTATCAGGTAAGGGTTTGAGTTCAAACACGGGATCACCCTTGGGTGGAGGGGGATCCCCAAGAATTTCAACGGGAAGGTTATGTTTAAGCATAGGTTCTTGTTTAAGGAACACTTCGTCTATTTCTCCCCTTTCCTTCATAAACATATCATTTTCATGGTCTAACAAATATTGTTCTAACGGATCAGTTGGGGAACAACAATGGAAGCAAGACCAATAATTTCATCCTTACTAGGTGGTTCCCATTCACAAGGTTGTCTACTAAACTTAGAGAAATTAAACTCATGAGACATACCATCTATGCCAACAGTGACAATGTTCTTTTCACAATTAATCTTAGCACTAGCAGTATTCAAAAAAGGTCTACCAAAAATAATGGGACAAAAATTTATCTTGTGGGTAAGCAAGAACAAGGAAATCAGCAGGGTATTTAATCTTTCCACACAAGACTTCAACATCTCTAAAAATCCCAATAGGTTTAATAGTGTCCCTATTAGCAAGCTTAATAGTAACAACAATGTCTTCTAATTCAACAAGTGCAATATCGTGCATAATTTCTTTATAAAGATCATAAGGTATCGCGTTAGCACTAGCACCCATATCACATAAGCCATGATAACAATGATCTCCTATTTTAACAGAAATAATGGGCGTGCCTACAACAGGTCTACGTGTCTTAGTATCGGGTCTAGAAATATTAGCAGTTTCGCCCACGAAAGAGATAACATGCCCATCTAAGTCCTCATCCAAGAGATCTTTAATCATAGCAGTACCAGGTTCAACATTAATTTGCTCAGGAGGTGTATAAGTCCTAGTAGTACTCTTACGAACAACAGTCGAAGCTTTAGCATGATCTTTTATCCTAACAGGAAAAGGAGGTTTTTCGACATAAGCAGTAGGAATAATAGGATCACTATAAGTAATAGTCTTTTCTTCGACTGTAATAGGTGCAACTACTTTCACTTCAACAGGAGGATTATATTTAAACCACTTCTCTTTAGGGAGATCAACGTGAGTAGCAAAAGTTTCACAAAAAGTAGCTACTATCTCAGAGTCAAGTCCATACTTAGAGCTAAATACACGGAAAGCACCGGTATCCATAAAAGATTTAACCCAATCGTACTTAGGTGTCATACCTGACTCCTTACCATCGTTGAAACCGCAATCTTCAGAGTTGCATTTGATTCTTTCCAATAAGTCCCATTTGAAATCAATAGTCTTCAACATATAGGAACCAGCACAGGAAGTATCAAGAAGGTTGCGACTATTAAGAGAAAGCCGAGCATAAAAATTTTGAATAATCATTTCCCGAGAGAGCTCATGATTGGAGCATGAATATAACATGGATTTAAGCCTCCCCCAAGCTTGAGCGATGCTTTCTCCTTCGCGAGGCCAGGTATTATATATGTAATTACGATCACGATGAACAAGATGCATAGAGTAGAACTTCTGGTGAAATTCCAACTTCAGTCGCTTATAATTCCAAAATCTCATATCATCACATAGCCTATACCATGTCATTGCATCTCCCTTAAAAGATAAAGGGAAGACCTTCCTTTTGACAACATCATTGGGGTTACCTGCAAGCTTAAATAATCCACAAACTTCATCCACAAAGATAAGGTGTAAGTCGGGATGTAAAGTTCCGTCTCCTGCAAAAGGATTAGCTAGCAGTTTTTCTATCATACCCGAAGGAATCTCAAAGTGAAAATTTTCACAAGGTTCAGTAGGTTGAGGAGCATCTATTTGCTTTTCTGGTTGGGTTGAAGATACCCCAAACAAGCCCCTCAAAGGATTAGTTTCCATAGTGACAAGTAACAGAAAATTTCAGCACACTAAATTAATGTTTCCTTACCAAGTTCCACTCACCCAAAGCGCTACACTCCCCGGCAACGGCGCCAGAAAAGAGTCTTGATGACCCACAAGTGTAGGGGATCTATCGTAGTCCTTTCGATAAGTAATAGTGTCGAACCCAATGAGGAGCAGAAGGAAATGATAAGCGGTTTTCAGTAAGGTTTTCTCTGCAAGCACTGAAATAGTAGGTGGTAGATAGTTTTGTGATAAGACAAATAGTAACGAGAAAAAAGTAAATAAAGTAAATAAAGTGCAGCAAGGTGGCCCAATCCTTTATGTAGCAAAGGATAAGCCTGGACAAATTCTAATAATGAGGAAAGAGCTCCCGAGGACACATTGGGAATTATCGTCAAGCTAGTTTTCATCACGTTCATATGATTCACGTTCGGTACTTTGATAATTTGATATGTGGGTGGACCGGCACTTGGGTACTGCCCTAACTTGGACAAGCATCCCACTTATGATTAACCCTTGTTGCAAGCATCCGCAACTACAAAAAGGAGTATTAAGGTAAACCTAACCACATCATTAAACATATGGGCCCATATCAACCCCTAACGAAGCAACGCATGAACTAGGGTTTAAGCTTCTGTCACTCTAGCAACCCATCATCTCCTTATTAATTCCCTATGCCTTCCTCTAGGACCAAATAATGGTGAAGTGTCATGTAGTCGACGTTCACATAACACCACTAGAGGAAAGACAACATACATCTCATCAAAATATCGAATGAATACCAAATTCACATGACTACTAATAGCAAGACTTCACCCATGTCCTTAGGAACAAACGTAACTACTCACAAAGCATATTCATGTTCATAATCAGAGGAGTAATAATATGCATAAAGGATCTGAACATATGATCTTCCACCAAGTAAACCAATTAGCATCAACTACAAGGAGTAATCAACACTACTAGCAACCCACAGGTACCAATTTGTGGTTTTGATACAAGATTGGATACAAGAGATGAACTAGGGTTTTGAGAGGAGATGGTGCTGGTGAAGATGTTGATGGAGATTGACCCCCTCCCGATGAGAGGATCATTGGTGATGACGTTGGTGATGATTTCCCCCTTCCGAAGGGAAGTGTCCCCGGCAGAACAGCTCCGCCAGAACCCTAGATTGATTCTGCCAAGGTTCCGCCTCGTGGCGGCGGAGTTTCGTCCCGTAAGCTTGCCCCTGAATTTTTCCAGGGTAAAAGTGATAATATAGCAGAAGATGGATGCCGGAGGCCCACCAGGGGGCCCAGGAGATAGGGGGCGTGCCTTATGGGGGGAGGGGGGCGCCCCTGTCTCCTGGACAGGGTGTGGGCCCCCTGGCCTATTTCTTTCGCTCATAAATTCTTAATAAATCCAAAAATTTGTTTCGTGGAGTTTCAGGACTTTTGGAGTTGTGCAGAATAGGTTTCCAACTTTTGTTCCTTTCCAGCCAGAATTCCAGCTGCCGGCATTCCCCCTCTTCTTGGTAAACCTTATAAAATAAGAGAGAATAGCCTTAAATATTGAGATATAAAGTGTAATGACAGCCCATAATGTAATAAATATTGATATAAAAGCATGAGGCAAAATGGACGTATCACCTGACCATTGTCAAGCCATCTCCTAAACACTTCTCACCATCAGCCTAACAATTTTAACAATGCCATTGCTAGTAACAAATAGCTCAGGTACTGATCTTGTAGATGCCCGTTACCAACACAAGTATCACCCTGAAAATCAGTTTGTCTACCACCTATCACAACCATAGCCCTTCCCTTGATATATAGATGTTTGATCTTCAATAAATCAGCCCAACATGGAGGGTCTCTAATAGTACTTTTAAATCTGATGAATGTCATTCCCAATTTTTTATTTGTTCTTGACTATCCTCCTCCACAATATTTGTTCTCCATATTCCAACACCATTTACAAACAAGGCTAACATTAAATATTTCACGATATTTGATGCTCAGCAGACTCTTCTTCCGGGCTCTACATATTAGAGGCCATTTGACCATATGATGTTTTCTCCTAACTTTGCTCCCTTGACATAAGAACATCTATATAAGTGCCTTTTTTCATTATACTAGTGTTTGTATTAGGGAGCCTGAATGTAGATAAATACTATACCAGCATACTAGTCCAACAAACATTTTTTTGAGGGAACTAGTCAAACAAACATTAATCCTTCTCACCCTGCACCAAGGGACAATGTTCATGCTTTCCAAGCATCCAATCTTTTCTACATATTTTCTTCAATAGGGCCCACTACTAGGAAATACCTTATAGGTAGATACCTAGCAGTAACAATAGGTAAATGCCCAACGCTACTGTTAAGTAGCAGCAGCGGGGGCCAGCAACCCGCGCTACAAGCACATGGTAGTAGTAGCGCTGGTTGGGACATCCCATGTTGCTGCTAAGTTGGCCCAAAGGTACCCCTAGGTCGAGCCATAGTAGCAGCAGTGGCTATATATGGCTCGCTCTACTACTAAACCTTGTCGTTGCCGCTCCTACGACCGCCTCGTCCACGGCAACATGATTTATCCCCCGACCCAGCCATCTGCTGTCTAAAGTCTTCTTCCCTGCCGCTGACAACCATCGCACCCACAACACCCTCAACGTATCCGTATAGGCCTACACGGCGTCACAAGAGAGGTGGTACTCTTCCATATGTGCTTAAGTTATTGATCTCACCCGGAAAATAGATCATAAATTTTTTACTGTACTTTTCTTGTCCGTACCAAATCTTAGTGGCTAGTTGAAAGCAAACATTGGTTGCGAAGTAGCTTTGTCCGGTTTGCACCTTCAGATCCGCCATGGCACGATCACTATACTCGTAAAGCTTATGGTTTCCCCCCTTTATATTCACTACCATCATCGTAGGTGCTTCATGTCGTGCTAGCACTGCTCCTCCAGACCTCAACCCAAAGCTTACGTGTTGAAATACGAATCTGATATGATGCTCGTATCACTAAAACAGAGAATGTTTAATTGGTCACCTAATGTTCCTATATTCGTTTCGAAAAGCATGTGCGCCACCCACTGGTCCAGCTAGTTCCACTTTCCTGATTTTACTCTTGATGCTTAGGGTTTTCCCCTTTTATCTACTCTACTATGATCTGCGTAGGTGCTTTCTATCATACTAGCATTACTCCACCCTTCCAGCTAAACAACACAACACTCAAAATTTCAAAGCTTAGTTGTCCAAATATGATTGTGATATGATACTGATATTAGTTTCCAAATGCATGTCGCGACATATAGAGAGACATCAGAATTGCATTTGTTTGTCACTTGTTGATTGTACTTTCTTGTCCATACCAAATCTTAGTTGTTATTTCAAAGCAAACATCGGTTGCTAACTACTCTTTGCGCGGTTTGCAGCATCAGATCTGCCATCCCACTGCCATGGTCAACACTGTACTTATCATGGTTACGGTTTCCCTATTTTATGATGACCACGATCAGCCTACGTGGTGCGTGTCATAATAGCACTGCTCCACCCATCGAGATAAACAAGCTTAGTTCTACAAATTAAAATTTGATATTATGCTGATATTAGTAAAACTGAGAGATGTTTAATTGGTCAGCTAAATGTTCCTACTTTAGTTTCGAAATGCATGTGAGCCACATATGGAGATACCAGAAGGAATATTATTTCTCTGTGCGCTCTGGTTCATCATGGGTGGCCAACCGGCATTGTATAGAAATACTTGTAATGTCTTCAATCTGCTTGCTCTTCTGCTCTTCTTTAAGATGATCCTCTTCTTTTGTGCTCGACTGGCCAGGTTGAGTTGTTCTCCCTTAGTATATTTTGAATCTATCAGGACAGGTCGACTTGTTCTTCTTTACTATATGTTGAAGTTGTCATCTGCGAAGTGTCATCACTTCTGGATCTCTCATATTTTGAGTAGTAGGCCACATTATATTAATGCACACACCAAATTACAACATGCATGGCATCTCTTAGAAGAATTGCAGAAAAGCACAAAGGGGTTTATAGGGAGGCAGCTGTTGGAAATATGCCCTAGAGGCAATAATAAAATGATTATTATTATATTTCCTTGTTCATGATAATTGTCTATTATTCATGCTATAATTGTGTTATCCGGAAATCGTAATACATGTGTGAATACATAGGCCACAACATGTTCCTAGTGAGCCTCTAGTTGACTAGCTCGTTGATCAACAGATAGTCATGGTTTCCTGACTATGGACATTGGATGTCATTGATAACTAGATCACATCATTAGGAGAATGATGTGATGGACAAGACCCAATCCTAAGCATAGCACAAGATCGTGTAGTTCGTTTGCTAGAGCTTTTCCAATGTCAAGTATCATTTCCTTAGACCATGAGATCGTGTAACTCCCGAACACCGTAGGAGTGCTTTGGCTGTACCAAACATCACAACGTAACTGGGTGACTATAAAGGTATACTACAGGTATCCCCAAAAGTGTCTGTTGGGTTGACACGGATCGAGACTGGGATTTGTCACTCCGTATGACGGAGAGGTATCTCTGGGCCCACTTAGTAAGGCATCATCATAATGAGCTCAATGTGACCAAGTGGTTGGTCACGGGATCATGCATTGCGGTATGAGTAAAGTGACTTGCCGGTAACGAGATTGAACGAGGTATTGGGATACCGACGACCGAATCTCGGGCAAGTAACGTACCGATTGACAAAGGGAATTGTATACGAGATTACTTGAATCCTCGACATCATGGTTCATTCGATGAGATCATCGTGGAACATGTGGGATCCAACATGGGTATCCAGATCCCGCTGTTGGTTATTGGCCGGAGAGCTGTCTCGGTCATGTCTGCGTGATTCCCGAACCCATAGGGTCTACACACTTAAGGTTCGGTGACGCTAGCACTACAAAAAAAATACAGTTCCGTGATGATACGTGTTTGTCACAGTAGGTCGCGTTTTTGTCATGCATGTACATCCATGACAAATTTATGACATAATCAAGATAGTCATACCTGTGCTGTCGTAGAAGTGTTCCATGACATTACCCAAATTATCATCACGGAAGTGTCCACTTCCATGCCGATAAATCGCGCGTCACAGAAGTGCTTTCATCAAGGGTGACCGACACGTGGCATCCACCGTAACGGAACGCCGTTAAGCTATCGGGTCGGATTTTGGATCCGATAACCCGTTAACAGCCACGACCAATGCCGATTTTCCACGTGTAAAATTCTCATTGGCTGACGGATCCACGTGTCAGCTCCGCGTTGGCACAGGTGTCACTCATCCAACAGTCGAGATGAGCCTATGATATGTTGACACGTGGACCGGCCCAAAAGTGGCCCACAAAGTTTAAATGGGCTGGCCAAACCGAAGGCCCATAAGATTTAGCGGACCATAATGGGCCGGCCCAGCTAAAGGCCCACAAAATTTAGCGGACCATAATGGGCCGGCCTAGCTAAAGGCCCACAAGATTTTACGGACCACAATGGGCCAGCCCAGCTAAAGGCCCACAAGATTCTGCAGACCATAATGGGCCGGCCCAGCTAAAGGCCCAACATTCTCTGTCAAATCGGCCCGTCAACGGCCTGGTCTCAACTTGTCATCAATGCGGCCCATGGTCACTTCTGGCCCGTTAAGAGTCCGCTAAGTAATTGGCCGAATTACGACCCGGTGTATTTCCGGCCTGTTAAAGGTCCGGCTTCACTTGGGCCCATATACAGGCCATCAAAACTTTCGGCCCATAAACGACTGTGAAGGATTTGGGTCATATTCAGCCATGTCTGTCATTCGGCCTGTTAGAGGCCCACTATAGATTTGGGCCACTTTCAGCCTGTTGTCATTTTCGGCCTGTTAACGCCGGACGTAAACCATGGGCCATATGTGGCCCAACGTCATATCGGGCCCATTAACGGTCCATATAAAAATGACGATAATCTAGCCCGACCGAAGTTCCGGCCTGTTAAAGGCCCGTGTATTAGGTCGGCGCATTTACGGCCCGTCTGAATTTCGGCCTGTCAAATATCCACATCGTAAATGGGCCACCATTTCGGCTTGCTAAGTCCAGTGGGTTATTTGGCACAATCAGGGCCCAATCTCACTTTCGGTCTATTAAAGGCCCATGTTTTTTATGGGCTCGAGATATTTATACCTGTAAATGGCCTATTTTTACTGAGGGCCCAAATTATGTTTAGGCCTATTAAAGGCCCACTATGGGCACAGGCCTACCAGAAAAATTTGAAAGCTTATGGTAATTTAAGCCCAGATATTTTTAGTGGGCTACATGCCAATTTCAGCTCATAATCGTTTTTAGCCCAATTGGAATGGGCCCGATGAATGTTGGCATGTTGGGCTCCTACGAAGCTTTCAGCCGAATACATTACTAAGATAAACCTACACTATACAAAAATAGCGTCGTAATTACTACAGCCTGTGGCAGCATCATAAATGTTGTATCACAACAAAATAAATTCCAATGATACAACAAAAGGTCTGTTGGCATAAATTTTACAGTCCTTCTAGATAAAAGCACCATCAGATGTATAGAAGCACAGATCATTTGACCTGAGTGCTAATGTTTCAGGCTGTTGAATCTGATGGAGCAGCACGATCTCCACCTTTTTTCCGCCATTGCTCTTCAACAACGAAGCGAATGTCTGATAGTCTGGTTTCAAAACCATTCATATCTTGACGACATTTCTCAACCACTATTCTTGTTTCCGAAACAACGTCCATTTGGGATTGGACTTGTGTCTGGAGCACAGATATATCACTCTGTCTAGTAGGAAGATTTTGTTCAGTAGGCGATTTGGACGTGGTTACCTTGACAACCAACCGAGAATTACGCAGGAAGGTGCTTTTTGCACTGTTAGTGGAGAGATACTGACGCACTGCAGCAAGAGGTGACATTGTGCCTGTAGTAGCCTCATCACCTTCAGGTGGTTCTAGCTGTTCAATCATTTGTTCCATAGCTTCCTAAAAGTTTGAACTTGTAGATTAGTGTACCAGATAAGTTACTAATGAGACAAAAGCAAACAAAGTAGGTTAAACGTTTATACATAACTTATTTTGGTGAACTACTGTAATACATTAGCATGTATTGTAGTGCCAACTACATAATAAAATCACTTTCGGAACATATGTCCATGTAGCATGCCTACTGTATTGTCTATTTCCTCACATTCGTTGACATCTAAGGATAAAGAGACATGGTTTAAAGTAGGATGAACATAGTATGTCATCATTCATATCATGGGAAAACAGATATAAAACAAACATGCTATTTTATCATTGTGTGCGCACGTGAACATAACAATTAGATTACAGATCAAGACCAAAAGAATATCCTTCATCTCTTTTAAACCATGTAAGGTGAAATGATACGTTAAGACAACTGTGTATAAATGTGAACAGAGTAACTGACATTGGCTGCAAACCAATTAGTTAAATGAACACAACACAGTACCAATCAGTTCAAGGCAGGAGGAGTAAGGACTTACAACAGCGGCTTGAGCTGGTGTGCTCATGCCCTTCATCTTGCTGGTGTGGCAATGCTTGAAGATTTGCACTGCATTCGGTTCAGGTTCTTTTTGGTCCGCATGGGCTTTCCTCTGTATTTGGAACAAGTCAATATAGATACGATAATATGGCACACAAAAAGAAGGAAGTAGCAGCTATTTACAAGAGCCTCGCAGTGTGAAATATAGCTACGAGATCCTGTTGTCTGTTGGAATTTCACTTTAGAACGGTTGGTTTTGTTCTTCAAACAGTTAGCCTAGAAGAAGATACACTTGTAAGGCACATACATAAATACGAGTTCAATATGAGGTCTGATCAAATACATATAGCCTACCTGATACTTTGGATAAGACCAGTGTTTAACGAAGGTTGTCCAGTCTTCATCTGTAATATATTCCACTGGAGATGTTTGGGCGATTTCATTGTTAGCCTTGCCTTCAAAGTGATATTTTCTAAGGTAGTACCGATACTGTCGCAGAGTAGACTGAAAAACATGAGTGCATGCTTGTTTAGTTGCATCATCTTTCGGATCCAACTTGAACCTCATCTATTGAAAAAAGAATGTGAGTCTTATTAGGAGGAAACTAGAAAGTATGGGACAGAGCAAGACAATATTACTAATTGCGATGAATAACATTACTTACGGATAAATGGTCAAGGAAGGTGTTAAACTGGCTATTGTCTTTCTCATTCCTGTACTGGATCCACATTGGGAGGATACGCGCATGACACCTAACGACAACGGCTGCCTCTGATACTAACTTGGCTGACTCTGTAGCATCACGTGGCCTTTTTAAACCTGCCTCAAAATGGATCTCCATTCTTCCTCCTTTAGATTTTGTTAATCTGTCAAGCATTATCCCTGATGTCTGTTTCTGCTTGCGCCATGGTGCTAGTTCAACAACGAATATGGAAAGTGTTAGTGTACATCAAACTATGAGAGTACATATAAAGGAGCATGCAACTGCAACTTGACTCGGTCAGATACCGTCTTGGTGTTGATGCTCATGAGGTTCATCTGATCTTGCCAAGTCCTATTGTGTCAGCAGTGCTTCGGAAGTAGTGTTAGGTGTGAAGGAAGCTTGGGAACTGGCCAGTTCCGGAGCAAACGAACGAGTAACTGGTTAAGATGCTGGTACAGTTGAAGCGGATGCTGCAGCTGGTGGAGCAGGTGATATTGTGTTTGTAGATTTAGCCGGCGGACTTGGACATTCTACTGCACTATAAGTACCAGCAGAATCTCGACGGCAGAACCTTTTCCGTTTCACCCGACGAGTAACAGCACTCCCTACTATATTATTTTCCTTGCTCTTTTTTGACTTTGCCATGTCAAGTTGTACCCACAACACAAAAGAATAAAATCACTCTTCAGAACTCATTGATGCATGATACAGACAAGCAATACTTTGATGTAAGACAACCGTATGAGGATGGAATATGTAAGAAAAATAGGACGACATGACATATTCACAGCTACGATGTGCAAACTAAGCAGAAGGATTTTCAAGAAAATAGAAGTAATGCAAGCTAGACACCATATGAAAGATGCAACCAATATTACTCTGCCAAGTTAAAAGTGTCTTGTCTAGTGGTAATTCGAAAAATTAGAAGCAGTACAACATAGAAATCAATGCAAGATGCAACCACTATCAAACTGCCATGTTAAAAGCGTCCAATCATGAGTTACTGATGCGGGATACACAACATCAGTACTTTGATGTAAGAACATGGTATGATAGAGAGATGCAGTGTATTCTAGACACAGAAAGCCATGTCATATGCACATGTATAACGTATAAACTCAGCAGGTGCAATTTAATCAAAATAGAAGAAATACAGGCTAGACAACATATGCAACATGAAACCAATTATCACACTGTCAACTTAGAGCAAGCACCTGCGATGGTGGAGTGCGGGAGATGAACTCATAATTTAGACTTGGGACTTCAACTTCATTAGCAGTAGCAGTGGAAAATCTAGAGAGTCTCTGTTTGCGTCGGTGCGGAGTACCACCAACATCCCCTAACTTACTCTTTTCCTTCCTATTTTCTGATATTGCCTTATGAAGTCAAAACCACAAGAAGATGAATAAAATTAGCTCTGCATAACTGGTTGATGTATGATACAGACGAACACTACTTTGATGTAAGGCAAGCGCAGGATAGGAGGATGGAATATATACAAAAAAAGACAACATTTCATATTCACACATACGATAGGAGGCTGGAATATGTATGAAAAAACAGTAAGCGGAAGGCATTTCAACAAAATTAGAAGAAATGAAAGCTAGGCACCATATGAACATGCAACCAATATCACTCTATCAGGTAAAAAGTGTCTCGTCGTAAGTGCCATTTCAAGAAATTAGAAGCAGTACAAGCTAGAAGACAATGCAAGATACAACCTAGATCACAGTCCCAAGTTAAATGTGTCTTACGGGTAAGTAATCGTTGCAGGTATAAGTTGTAAGCTACGCAGATGCAATTCTACATAATCAGAAGCAATACAAACTAGACATCATATGGAAAACACATCCACGTATAACAGTTCCAAGTAAGAGCAAGCACCTGTGATGGTGGAGTAGGGGAGATGTGCTCATCATGTACATGTATGTTCTAGAAACAGGAACACGTGTCATATTCACAGGCATTATGTGTAAAGCAACTAGATGCAGTTCAAGTTAGAAGCAATACAAGCTAGACATCATACGCAACATGCAACCACATATAATAGTGTCAAGTTAGAGAAATGTAACGCCCCAAGACCGGCGCTCCAGATGCCTTCCATGTTTTGCGTGACCGTCATGTGTTTTATTGGTGTTGTTGTTGCATTTCATCATGGCATCATGTGCATTGCATTGACATGTTTTTTTCATAAAACTCGTTACCGTTCGTAGTTGCCGATTCTCTCTTTGTCTCTTTTGACCATTTGTCAGACCGCTTGTCTTCGTTGACCGTTCTGAGACCAACCAACCACTTGCATGCGATCGCCTTGTTCCTCTGCACAGTGCATAGACCCCTCGTGTGCGTGTCCGAAACTTACCCGAACCCGAACCGGGCTATCGTGACCGATGAGTCCGGATCATCCCCAATCATCTCTAAAATATTTTGGGTTTATTTATTGAACTCCCCTAGTCTGTTTTTCCTGTCCGTCCGATTTAAATCGGATGTCCCAAAATTCCCCTCATTTCACTATATATAGTCCACCCCTAGTCCAACCCTAAAATCTAGCTCCCTTTTCCCATCACCCGCCGCCACCTTCCAAATCCTCCTCGGGATCCATCCCTCCCCAACCATCGCTCCCCACCTACAGCCTCCAGATCCCATCGCCCACCTTCTCCTCTCGATCCATGGTCGCCTCCTCCCTGCCTTCTTCGCCAACCACCAGATCGAGCCCCATACCAAGCTCCTCCTCCCTGCCTTCGCCCGAGCACCTCCTGTTTTACAGAAAAGACCCTCATGTTCATGCATTTATATCTCTCAAACCGTGCATCGGATTAAAATGATTTATATATGTAAAATGCTTAGAATTTTGTGTAGATTAATAGTTTACCACTTTCATCCATGTTTAAAATGTTTAAAATGATGTTTGTTTAAATTTACTCAAATGCCATGCTAAAATGATTTATTTCATATCTAAATAACCGTATCTCGGTTTTAAATAAACTTTATATGTAAATGGGGTGGAAAAATGCCTAGTTTAACATGGTCCAATTTATTTTCCTGTTTAACAACCTTAAAATATGGTTTAGGGCAGAACAGTACCGAATCTAAAATATGCATATGGGGATTTTCCGGAATTGTTGTTTGTTGTTCCGGCCTCATTTAAACTTGTCTAGATAGGTAGTTTTTCATATGCTTAACCTCTTGCCATGTTTAACAACATTTAATATTGTTGTGTACCTAAACGAGAGCGAACTAGATACTTGAATGTGGTGTTTTGTCAATATGCAACTCATTGCATATTGAGCTCCACTTAACTTGTAGTATTGTTTGTTGCACTTTGCTGCCTCTTTAAACCGGACATGCATCATACTTGTTTGTGCATCATGCCATGTTTATGCTTGTGTGTTTACCATGTTGTTTGTTTCTTTCCGGTGTTGCTTCTTAGTTCCGTTAATGTTGTGATTGTGAGGATTCGTTCGACTACTCGTGTTCGTCTTCTTCATGGACTCGTTCTTCTTCCTTGCGGGATTTCATGCAAGTCGACCGCTACCCTGGATCTCACTACTATCATTGCTATGCTAGTTGCTTCGTTCTATCGCTATGCTGCGCTACCTATCACCTGTTTATCAAGCCTCCGGAGCATTTCATGAGTTGTTTCCATTTCTTTCCTCCGAAATCCATCATGTCATAATTCTTCATTCTCAGCGTGTAGCTATCGTTCTCCAAATCTAACCAGTGCATCATTCTAATATCCTCTAATCAATTCATGATCTCTTTATTCTCATGTATCTAAATCCCCTCAAGTATCTTCATTCGTTTCCCAATTCTTCCCGATGAATTGTGCCTTTGCTACTTTCATTTTCTATTCTTACGTTGGTTCATTCAGGATTTCTCTTCCTCCATTATCAAATCAAATATTCGTTGTTTCCAAATCCCATCGGTGGTTCCATCAATACCTTCTGAAGTTTGCGCTATATCTCTATCTGTAATCATTTTTCAATGAGAATAAGTAGTATGCCAAATCCATTGCTTGTCATCAATTTAATTTGATGAAGGATAAGCATACAATAAATCTTATTCTTATTTCCTCGAGGTGATTCAATTCTTTTCTTCTGGAGATTGTTCATGATGAAGTAATCTCGGTTCTAGTGTTTCATCTTTTCCTTTTCCGGAGTTCCAAGTTTTCCTTGGTTATATCATCGCGAAGCTCCATCTAAATCACTGCAAGGCTTCACCTTGTGTTTCCAACTTCTTTTTCCTTTCATCATCCTTTTATTACCGGAGTTCTTCATGGAGGCTCTACATGATGGTTCGTCAAGGATTCTTTTCATTCTTGGTGGAACAAGTTTTTCATCTCTTCGGTGCTCTCAATCAAATCAATGGTTTCCATTTGTGGTCGGTTGTCACCTCATAGTCTTGAGATGTTTTCCATAAGCCCACAACAAGCTTGTGCTTTTCGTTGTTGATTTTGCTACAACTCCGTTCAATTCTTCTTTGCAAGGATGCTTCCGAAGCTCATTTGTGGCAGAAGTTGGTAGTTTCTTCTCCATTCTTTTATTTCAATGATCTATCTTCTATTCTTTCTTCCGGAGGCATGGTGATGTTGCTCTCTTCACTCATCATCTCGAATTGTGAGGATCGTGTTCCTTTCATGTTTATCCATTTAACCGGAGTGTTGTGTCATCTCTTCAAGTTCTTTTCATCTTATCAAGTTTTCCTTCTTCTTTCAGTTGGAGTGCTGCCCAAATTATATCAATCTTATTCCTTCTCTATCTATTTTTAACTGGAGTGGTTTCAATATTATCTTATCACTAAACCTCTTGGTTCTCGTCGTATCCCTTGTTCCTCATTTCTAACGGAGTTTTTTCAACTTTGTTCATCTTCGTTGTTTTCTTTCTTTCATTTTTCTCAACCTCTCAAGATTCATGGTTTCAATCGTTTGTCGAAGAAGCAACTTAGTTTACCTCTTATCTTCCTCTTCTTTTTCTATCTGGTGCCATCCTAGATCTCGGGACGAGATCCTCTCGTAGTGGTGGAGTGTTGTAACGCCCCAAGACCGGCGCTCCATATGCCTTCCATGTTTTGCGTGACCGTCGTGTGTTTTATTGGTGTTGTTGTTGCATTTCATCATGGCATCATGTGCATTGCATTCACATGTTTTTTTTTCATAAAATTCGTTACCGTTCGTAGTTGCCGATTCTCTCTTTGTCTCTTTTGACCAGTTGTCAGACCGCTTGTCTTCGTTGGCCGTTCTGAGACCAACCAACCACTTGCATGCGATCGCCTTGTTCCTATGCACAGTGCATAGACCCCTCGTGTGCATGTCCGAAACATACCCGAACCCGAACCGGGCTATCGTGACCGATGAGTCCGGATCATCCCCAATCATCTCTAAAATATCTGGGGTTTATTTATTGAACTCCCCTAGTCTATTTTCCCTATCCGTCCGATTTAAATCGGATGTCCCAAAATTCCCCTCATTTCACTATATATAGTCCACCCCTAGTCCAACCATAAAATCTAGCTCCCTTGTCCCATCACCCGTCGCCACCTTCCAAATCCTCCTCGGGATCCATCCCTCCCCAACCATCGCTCGCCACCTACAGCCTCCAGATCCCATCGCCCACCTTCTCCTCTCGATCCATGGTCGCCTCCTCCCTGCCTTCTTTGCCAACCACCAGATTGAGCCCCATACCGAGCTCCTCCTCCCTGCCTTCGCCCGAGAACCTCCTGCTTCTCCTCGTCACCCTCAACCCCACCTTGACTCGCCGAGAGCTCATCCTCCCGTGGATCCCCTCAATCCCCTGCCTCGCCGCGTCCGCCTCCCGCTCCAACCTCGTCCATTAGCAGCTCCGGCCGCTACAGATGAGCCCCGTGCCGTCCCTTCCCTTCCTTCTCCTGCCTTTCTCCCTGTCTCTCAAATCCATCTCTCTCTCTCTCTAACCAAGAACACCAAGCAGGAGCAGCCATGGACATCCTTCCTCGAGCAGCCGTTGCCGCCGACCTCTCCCGTCCCATCTCAGCGCCGGACATGGAGCCCGAAGCCATGGCCGTGCGCCACCCGTCTTCCTCGACCCCGGCGTCGCCAAGTTCCTCGTCGCCGAGAACCACTTTTCCGACCCCTAGACCGCCCGGATCCGTCTGCCTTCGCGCCTCCCCCGCCTTGGATCCGGCCGTCCCCGCGTCGTCGTGCCCCGCATCCCGCGGCCAGCCGCGCCAAGTCCCTCATCGCGCCTTTTGCCAAGTCCCTGCCGCTGCTCTGCTCTCTGTCGAGCAGAGGACGAGCACCTCGACCTGTGCCTTGCTCGACCCCTCGCACGCGCGTTGACCAGCTCCAGCGCGTGGGTCGCGCCCAGCTCCGCTGCCGAGCCGGCCCAGCAACCGGCCTGCCCAGCTCCACCACCGGGCCTCAGCCCATGGTGAGTAGCACCCGCCCCCCTCCTGTGCATTGTTGGGCTAGCCAATTTCGGCCCATGTCATGTTTTTTTTCGCGGAATGATTTTGCTATTTATCCAGGAATTTACTGTTTTACAGAAAAGACCCTCATGTTCATACATTTATATCTCTCAAACCGTGCATCGGATTAAAATGATTTATATATGTAAAATGCTTAGAATTTTGTGTAGATTAATAATTTGCCACTTTCATCCATGTTTAAAATGTTTAAAAATGATGTTTGTTTAAATTTGCTCAAATGCCATGCTAAAATGATTTATTTCATAACTAAATAACCGTAGCTCGGTTTTAAATAAACTTTATATGTAAATGGGGTGGAAAAATGCCTAGTTTAACATGGTGCACTTTATTTTCCTGTTTAACAACCTTATAATATGGTTTAGGGAAGAACAGTACAGAATCTAAAATATGCATATGGGGATTTTCCGGAATTGTTGTTTGTTGTTCCGGCCTCATTTAAACTTGTCTACATAGGTAGTTTTTCATATGCTTCACCTCTTGCCATGTTTAACAACATTTAATATTGTTGTGTACCTAAACGAGAGCGAACTAAATACTTGAATGTGGTGTTTTGTCAATATGCAACTCGTTGCATATTGAGCTCCACTTAACTTGTAGTATTGTTTGTTGCACTTTGACATGCCATGCCTCTTTAAACCGGACATGCATCATACTTGTTTGTGCATCATGACATGTTTATGCTTGTGTGTTTACCATGTTGTTTGTTTCTTTCCGGTGTTGCTTCTTAGTTCCGTTAATGTTGCGATTGTGAGGATTCGTTCGACTACTCCCGTTCGTCTTCTTCATGGACTCGTTCTTCTTCCTTGCGGGATTTCAGGCAAGATGACCGCTACCCTGGATCTCACTACTATCATTGCTATGCTAGTTGCTTCGTTCTATCGCTATGCTGTGCTACCTATCACCTGTTTATCAAGCCTCCCAATTGCCATGAACCTCTAACCTTTGACACCCTTCCTAGCAAACCATTGCTTGGCTATGTTACCGCTTCGCTCAGCCCCCCTTATAGCGTTGTTAGTTGCAGGTGAAGTTGAAGATTGCTCCATGGTGGACGGGATTATGTTGGGATATCACAACATCTCTTATTTAATTAATGCATCTATATATTTGGTAAAGGGTGGAAGGCTCGGCCTTATGCCTGGTGTTTTGTTCCACTCTTGCCGCCCTAGTTTCCGTTATATCGGTGTTATGTTCCCGGATTTTGCGTTGCTTACGCGGTTGGGTGATTTATGGGACCCCCTCGACCGTTCGCTTTGAATAAAACTCCTCCAGCAAGGCCCAACATTGGTTTTACCATTTGCCTCACCACCACCTAAATTTCCCTTGGGAGTAATTAACCCAAGGGTCATCTTTATTATAGCCCCCCCGGGGCCAGTGCTTCTCTAAGTGCTGGTCCGAACTAGAGCCCTTTGCAGCGCCCCCTCAGGGAAACTTGAGGTCTGGTTTTAGTTGTACGGATTGCTCATCCGGTGTTGGCCTGAGAACGAGATATGTGCAGCTCCTATCGAGATTGTCGACACATTGGGCGGTCTTGCTGGTCTTGTTTTACCATTGTCGAAATGTCTTGTAAACCGGGATTCCGAGTCTGATCGGGTCTTCCTGGGAGAAGGAATATCCTTCGTTGATCGCGAGAGCTTATCATGGGCTAAGTTGGGATACCCCTGCAGGGTATAAACTTTCAAAAGCCGTGCCCGCTTATGTGGCAGATGGGAATTTGTTAATGTCCGGTTGTAGATAACTTGACACCAGATCCGAATTAAAACGTATCAACCGTGTGTGTAGCCGTGATGGTCTCTTTTCGGCGAAGTCCGGGAAGTGAACACGGTTTTGGGTTATGTTTGACGTAAGTAGGAGTTTAGGATCACTTCTTGATCATTACTAGTTGACGACCGTTCCTTTGCTTCTCTTCTCGATCTTATTTGCATATGTTAGCCACCATATATGCTTAGTCGCTGCGGCAACCTCACCACTTTACCCCTTCCATCCCCTTTGAGCTTTGCTAGTCTTGATACCCATGGTAATGGGATTGCTGAGTCCTCGTGGCTCACAGATTACTACAACAACAGTTGCAGGTACAGGTTACGCGATGATCATGACGCGAGAGCAATGTTTGCTTGTCTTGGAGTTGTTCTTCTGCTTCTTCTTCGATCAGGGGTATGTTCCAGGTCGGCATCCTGGGCTAGTAGGGTGGATGTCATTTGAGTTTCTGTTTATGTTTCATCTGTAGTCGGATGGTGCTCTTATGTATGATGATGTTGTATTCGTGTGGCATTGTATGCCTCTTGTATGTATCCCCACTATTATGTAATGTTGATGTAATGATATCCACCTTGCAAAAGCGTCTTCAAGATGCGCTTCTATCCTTGGTGGGACCTTCGAGTTCCTTTAGGATAGGGTCGCATCTTGGACGTGACAAGCAAGCACCTGTGCTAGTGGAGTAGGGGAGATGTGCTCATCATCTACACAACTACGTTGACTGTCCAGCCTTGTGTTGTCTTGCGAATCTTGTTGGGAGGATGGCGGAGTAGAATCTTTAGAGACCCCCTGTTTGAGTTGCTCTGAAGGACCACCATCATCCACTCTCGGACTAATTTCCTTCAGTTGTAATTATTTTGCATTGTGAAGTCAAACCGATAAGAAAAAGGAATAAAATTCGCTCTTCAGAACTCATTCATGCATGATACTGATGAACACTACTCGGATGAAAGGAAAACACATGATGCGAGGATGGAATATGTACGAAAAAATGGATGGCTTGACATATTCACACCTATGATGTGGTAACTAAGCAGAAGGCACTTCAACAAATTAGAAACACTGCAAGACACCATATGGAAGGTGCAATAAATATCACTCTGCCAAGTTAAAACTATCTCGTCATAGGTGGTGTTCATCAAACTAGAAGCAATACATGCTAGAAATCATATTCAAGATGCAAACCAATATCACACTGCCAACTTAAAGGTGTCCCATCATAAGTGACTGATGCAGGATACACAAGAAGAGTAGTTTCATGTAAGAACATGGTGTAATAGACAGATATAGTATGTACCAAAAACAGGAAAGCGTGTCATATTCACATGTATCATGTGTAAGCTAAGCAGATGCAGTTTACACTAATTAGGAGCAATACGAGCTAGCCACCATATGCAACACGCAACCAGATATCACACTGCCAAGTTAGAGTAAGCACCTTGGATGGTGGAGTAGGGGAGCAGAGACTTGGACCATGTAATGCACTATCAGTACAAGAAGAATCGGTACAAATGCTCCGTTTACGTTGCTGCAGAGGACCACCACCATCGCCTTCCTTACTCTTTTCCTTCCTCTTTCTTGATTTTGCCTTGTCAAGTCAAACGCACAAGAAAAAGGAATAATATTTGATCTTCAGAACTTATTGATGCATGATACTGACGAACACTACTTTCATGTAAGGCAGCCGCATGATAGGAGGATGGAATATGTATGAAAAACAGGACAGCGTGACATATTGACATGTATGATGTATAAAGTGTAAACTAAGCACAAGGTGCTTGAACTTGTTAGAATCAATGCAAGTTAGAAACCATATGAAAGATGAAACCAATATCACTCTGCCAAATTAAAAGGGTGCCCTAACAAATGTATTTGATCAAATTAGAAGCAATACATGGCAACAGGCTAGAAATAATATGCAATATGGAACGAATAAAGGTGACTCATCGTAAGTGATTGATGCAGGATACAGAAGAGAGGTAGTTTCATGTAAGAACAAGGTTAAGACATAGATGTACTTGTACCAACAATAGGAAGGCATGTCATATTCACAGGTATAGTGTGTAAACTAAGCATATGAAATTTACCCTAATTAGAAGCATTACAAGCTAGACACTGTATGCAACATGCAACCAAATATCACACTCCGAAGTTGGAGAAAGCACCTGTGATGCTGGTGTAGGGGAAGTGATGTCTTCAGGTACAGAGCAATGTTCAATATCTTCATTTAGGCTTGCTGTTTCTTGAGAATCATGTGGGGAGAATGAAATTGCATTCTTTATAAGAGTATTGTGTCTCATATTAACCCACGCGCGTGACTGTCTCATCGTAAGCGATAGACGCAGGATACACAAGAACAGTAGTTTGATGTTGTGACGCCCGTATAATTAAACTACAGTGACTCCACACTAATGATGCCAAGTCATCACTATTATGCCCTAAGAAAAACAATTAAGAAATATTTCAACCCCAAATTCAAAGTTTAAAATAAAGTCAAAATATTATTTCTTCAAACCGTAAAACAAAAATGTTGGAAGTATTCTATAAAATCCCTGAGTATTTCCCTTGTAGAAATGAAACCCATTTGGTTTACAAAATTTGACTATAGCATTTTGTTTTGTGGACCAGCAACCTCTAACTTGGTCGATTAAATTCAAACACAAAATCAAAGAATTGCGAATACCCTCAAACTTTTGTACAACCCTAGATTATTGCATATCAGTTTTGCGCAAAGTTTCATATTTAGAAAAACTCACTGAACAATAAACTTTTTAGAGAACAATAGCTACTTGTTATTTTAGCAAAAGAAAATAGGAAGGGTTCCTATGCACTTTGGCCCGTTAGAAATAGTAGCGGCCTAGCCCACCGCGGTCACCCTCAATCTCCTGTTCCCCCTCGCTCGTTGTCATCTACGCGCACGTGCCCGAGGCCGGTCGCCGTCTCCACCGCACCCACTCGCCCCCTCGCATCGCTACAGTACCACCGAGGCAGATAAGGCCGTCCCCGAGCCCCCCTCGACCAACCCTATCCATTCCCTTCCTCCTCGCCGGATCTCTTCCCTCCTCTGTCGCCCGAACGCCATCGCCATGTCGTCGCCGTGCTCGTGGCCACAAGCCTCCCCGGCGCTCGGGAGGAAGTCGAGGAGCACCGCCGTCCTCTTCTACACCGTCTGCAAGCGCTAGGTCGAGCCGGAGCGCCTCATGACGTCCCATTGGCCTTCTTCCCCAACCACGGCCGTCGTCGTCCACCTCGTCGATCCGCCGCCCCGGTCCACCTCCGGCCTCCCAGACCTCGTCATCGAGTTTGCAGTGAGCATCTCCTCCGATTCCCTTCATTTCCCCTTCAATCCATCACCGTATGTTGTTGTCCCAAGGCCATGGCCGGAGCTCCGGTTTTGCGTACGCGTACGTGTTGCTGTTGCTTGCTGCATTCATTTGACGCGCCTGTTGTTGCTGCTGTGCCGCTGCAGTTGCTTGGCCTGCTAGTGCTGCTGCTAGGCGCTGCTGCTGCTATGCGTTGCCGCTGCTCTCTACTCTCCTGCATCTTGCCGCTGCACTGCTGCTTTCGGTTGGCCATGGCCAAGGCCATGGCCGAGTATGGCGTGTGCTGTGTGTGTGCAGAGCCTGATGGCTGGATGTGCCACCACGCCGGCCCAAAATCAATCAGGGGCTAATTAGTACTAACCAACACCCCATTAATTAGTCACTAACAACAGGGCCCACAACCAGTTAGTTTACTTAAAAAGAAAAGAAAAACAATCTGTTAATCAAAAGTCTCACTGACACATGGGTCCCACTGTTCTTTTGACCAGTCAAACCTGCTAACTTGGCAGTCCCAGTCAGTGTTGACCCAGTCAATGTTGACCCAGTCAACTACTGATTGGGTCCACATGTCAATCTCTACTGCTGACTGGGCATTTTTATTTCATTTTCGTATTAAATAAATTTCAGAAATTAATTAAAACTTTGAAAATGCATATAAAATAAACCGTAACTCCAATGAAAATAATTTATACATGAAAGTTGCTCAGAACAAGAGACGAATCCGGATACGCAGTCAGTTCGCCCGCCACACATCCCTAGCATAGCAAACCTGCAACATTTCACCTCCGGTTCATTTGTCCGAAAACACGGAACACCGGGGATACTTTCCCGGATGTTTTCCCCCTCACCGGTATCACCTCATACCGCGTTAGAACACGTTTAGCTGCTTGTTGTCCTGTTATGCACTTGCTTGCTATTATTTACTGTTTCTTCCCCCTCTTCTCTCCGGTAGAACCTGTGACGATGCTGATGCCCCTGTGGTCGACTACGTCACCGACGACCCCTCCTTGTATGAGCAACCAGGCAAGCCCCCCCCCCTTGATCACCAAATATCGCCTATTCTCCTCTATACTGCTTGCATTAGAGTAGTGTAGCATGTTACTGCTTTCCGTTAATCCTATTCTGATGCATAGCCTGACATTGTTGCTACATCTGTTGATACCTTACCTGCAATCCTAAATACTTAGTATAGGATGCTAGTTTATCATCATTGGCCCTACATTCTTGTCAGTCTGCCTTACTATACTATTGGGCCGTGATCACTCGGGAGGTGATCACGGGTATATATTATACATACATACATACTATATAGATGGTGACTAAAGTCGGGTCAGCTCGATGAGTACCCGCAAGTGATTATGATGAGGGGGCTGAAAGACAGGTGGCTCCATCCCAGTAGAAGTGGGCCTGGGTTCCCGACGGTCCCCGACTGTTACTTTGTGGTGGAGCGACAGGGCAGGTTGAGACCACCTAGGAGACAGGTGGGCCTGGCCCTGTTCGGCGTTCGCGGATACTTAACACGCTTAACGAGATCTTGATATTTGATCTGAGTCTGGCCACTGGCCTATACGCACTAACCAACTACACGGGAAAGATATGGGCACTCGACGTCGTGGTATCAGCCGAAGCCTTCGTGACGTCAGCGACTGAGCGGCGCGCGCCGGGTTGGACTGCGTTAACGCAACTTCCTTTGTAATGGAGGTTGCTAGGTCTGCTCACCGGTCACGTACGCAACGTGCAGGTGTGCAATGGGCGATGGGCCCAGACCCCTGCGCGCATAGGATTTAGACCGGTGTGCTGACCTCTCTGTTGTGCCTAGGTGGGGCTGCGACGTGTTGATCTTCTGAGGCCGGGCATGACCCAGGAAAGTGTGTCTGGCCAAATGGGATCGAGCGTGTTGGGTTATGTGGTGCATCCCTGCAGGGAAGTTAATCTATTCGAATAGCCGTGATCTTCGGTAACAGGACGACTTGGAGTTGTACCTTGACCTTATGACAACTAGAACCGGATACTTAATAAAACACACCCTTCCAAGTTCCACAGACAACCCGGTGATCGCTTTTCCACAGGGCAACGAGGGGAGGATCGCCGGGTAGGATTATGCTATGCGATGTTACTGGAGATGCTACTTGGAGATGCTACTTGGAGATGCTACTTGGAGATGCTACTTGGAGGACTTCAATCTACTCTCTTCTACATGCTGCAAGACGGAGGCTGCCAGAAGCGTAGTATTCGATAGGACTAGCTATCCCCCTCTTATTCTGGCATTCTGCAGTTCAGTCCACTGATATGGCCTCCTTACACATATACCCATGCATATGTAGTGTAGTTCCTTGCTTGCGAGTACTTTGGATGAGTACTCACGGTTGCTTTCTCCCCCCTTTTTCCCCCTTTCCTTTCTTTCTGGTTGTCGCAACCAGATGCTGGAGTCTAGGAGCCAGACGCCACCGTCGACGACGACCCCTACTACACCGGAGGTGCCTACTACTACGTGCAGCCCGCTGACGACGACCAGGAGTAGTTAGGAGGATCACAGGCAGGAGGCCTGCGCCTCTTTCGATCTGTATCCCAGTTTGTGCTAGCCTTCTTAAGGAAAACTTGTTTAACTTATGTCTGTACTCAGATATTGTTGCTTCCGCTGACTCGTCTATGATCAAGCACTTGTATTCGAGCCCTCGAGGCCCCTGGCTTGTATTATGATGCTTGTATGACTTATTTATGTTTTAGAGTTGTGTTGTGATATCTTCCCATGAGTCCCTGATCTTGATCGTACACATTTGTGTGCATGATTAGTGTACGATTGAATCGGGGGCATCACAGATGTAAGAACATGGTGTGATAGGCAGATGAAGTATGTACCAAAAATAGGAAGGCGTGTCATATTCACATGTATAATGTGTAAGCTAAGGAGATGCAATTTAACAAATTAGGAGCATTGATGAGGGATACACAAAAAAGTAGTTTGATGTAAGAACATGGTTAATAGAAAGACGTAGTATGTACCAAAAACAGGAAGGCATGTCATATTTACAGGTATAATGTGTTAACTAAGCAGATGCAATTTACCCTAATTAGAAGCATTACAAGGTAGACACCATATGCAACATGCAACCACATATCACACTGCCAAGTAAGAGCAAGAACCTGCGATGGTGGTGTGGGGAAATTGCGGTGATCAACTAGAGAGCTACGTTGACTATCTTCATTTAGCCTTGCTGTTTCTTGAGAATCATGTGGGGAGGATGACACTGCACTCTTTAAACGAGTAGGGCGTCTCACAGTAACCCACCCGGGTGACTGTCTCATCATAAGTGATTGACGAGGGATACAAAAGAGCATTAGTTTGATGTACGAACATGGTTAATAGACATATGTAGTATGTATCAAAAACAGGAAGGCATGTCATTATCAAAGGTATAATGTGTAAAGTAAGCAGATGTAATTTAACCAAATTGGAAGCAATACAAGCTAGACACCATATGCAACATGCAACCACATTTGACAGCACGAAGTTAAAGCAAGCACCTGGGATGGTTGTGTGTGGCAATTGAGATCATCAACTGCAGAGCTACGTTTACTATCACCAACTGTTGACACTGCACCCATTAGAGCGCTGAAATGCTTAGTGCTTATCTTCGAATTATACTGGAGCGACTTCTGCCTTTTCTTTTCTGCATTCATCAACACTTCGTCAGAGTCTGAAATACCCATGCATAAAAAAACAATAGTGTGAGTATGGGTGAAGTGTGTGCACAATTAGTACAGTGTAAAGGTAGCAGATAGTAGGTCGGTGAGAAATAAATGACGGGAGACATATGATAGCTCTACAACATGCATGGCACACTCAATTACTACAGGATTCTAGGAAAATAATAGTCGACTGAAAGCAAATAGGTCAGTCCATTTTTTCTGGACCGTCCGATGTACAAAGAACGGGCAGATCGCCTTCCTCTACCTCCAGCCAGTCAGTGTTGACGATCTTCCTTGAAATGCCAGTGACCACCAGCCCAGTATTCCTCCCCTGCCTGCGCCGTCCCCTCGACCTCACCGCACCGCCGTGCTTGGCACGACCCCCCGGCCATCCATTCAAGCCCCGCCGACCTCCAGATCGGGCGCAAGCAGCTCCTGCGCCCCACACCCCTATGATAGACACCGATGCGCCGCTTCCCCGGGGAACAGGCGGACTAGGTGCTCCGCGCGCCTAAGCGGGTGCGGCTTCTTTTAATTGTGGTTCGACTGACCCTGAATTGAAATCCAGGCGGGCTACTGACCTCTAGCAAAGGTGAAATAGTAAAAGGGGGGAAATGTTGTGCATTTAGTATCACGAAGAAGATGCAGTAAGAAGCGCTCAACTAGTTTCTTTCGTGGGATGAATACGGTGTGAGCGGAGACGTAAGATTTGCACGAATAAGGGAAGAGGAGTACCTCTTTCTGCTGGCAGTGCTGTGTCCTCCTTCTGTTTATCCGACGATCTTGTTGTTCACCGGAAACCAGAAGTTGTGGAGGACGGTGCATCCTTGGACGAACCCATTGCCAAGTTGTTGAGTGTGGTGCGATGGCCGTCTGTCGGCGGCGGGGAAGCAGATCCGAGGCAGCGAATGACGGCGTAGCGGGAACAGCTCCGGTGCGGTGGACGTTGCGACAGTGGAGCCGCAGCAGTGAGGCGCAGGACGGCGTGGTCGGAGTGGTTCTGGTACAGCGCACGTCGGCGTCAGCGTCATGGAGGCAGCTCTGCCTCGGCTTCAGCTGCTAAGTCCTTGAGGGCGTTGTGGTTGCGTTTGCGTTGGACGACGACGTCGGGGTACCGGCTCCGGTGTGATGGAGGAGGGCGGCGGTAGATTGGCCGCTATGGGGTGGAGGACGGAGGAGGCTGGGGTTTCGCGGCTGGTGGAGAGGGCGTTTTCACGCCCACAGGGTATGAATGGGGAAACGGAGGGAGGCGGGGAACTAACACTAGAAAAAAACACTTCCGTGATGATAAGTGTTTGTCACAGTAGGTCGCGTTTTTTTGTCATGCATGTACATCCATGACAAATTTATGACAGAATCAAGATAGTCATACCTCTGATGTCGTAGAAGTGTTCCATGACATTACCAAACTTATCATCACGGAAGTGTCCACTTCCATGACGATAAATCACGCGTCACAGAAGTGCTTTCATCAAGGGTGACTGACACGTGGCATCCACCGTAACGGAACACCGTTAAGCTATCCGGTCAGGTTTTGGATCCGATAACCCGTTAACAGCCCCGACCAATGGGGATTTTCCACGTGTAAAAACATCATTGGCTGGAGGAAACACGTGTCGGCTCACCGTTGGGACAGATGTCATCCACTCATTGGACAGAAGGCGCCTATGATACGTCGACACATGGCATGGCCAAACAGAGGCCCATTCCTATGAAAAGGCCGGCCTGTTTGACTTGGTCAAAAGGTGGCGGGCCGGCCCATGGATAGCCTGTTAACGGCCTGTTCGCATATAGCCCATTTGCAGCCCGGTAACCCAAGGCCCGTTACGCCCTATCCGAATTAGGCCTAGTAGCGTCATCTGGGCCATCCAATATGATTCCAGCCCGTTTTCACTTCTGGCCCATGTATGGCCCATGACGTCTTTCGGCCCATATGAGGCCCTATGTAACTCTTGGCCTATTAACGGCCCATGGTGAAACTGGCCCGCAATGAATAGTGTATCACTTTACACCCATTAACGGCCTGCGGTGAAACTAGCCAGTAATGAATAGTATATCACTTTATACCCATTAAGGGCCCGTTATTCAGTTGGGCCGTTTCTAGCAAATGTTATCTTTAGGCCTTCTCAAAGCCCATTTATTCTTGGGCTCATTTCCAGCATTCGTTTACTTACGGCCCGTAACTGTCATTTTCTGCTTGTGGGCCAAATTCAGCCCGTGGTTACATCAGCCCGTTTGTGGTCCGTTAATACGTTGGGCCTTTTTCATAGCATCATCAAATACGGCCTATTAACGATGGCCCATTATGGTCATATGGCCCGTATAAGGCCCATTCATGATACAACCCGTAGAAGGCCCATTGTTTCTATGGCCCGTAGAAGGCCCATTGTTTCTACGGCCCGTAGAAGGCCTACTGTTTCTACGACCCGTAGAAGGCCCACTATTTCTACGGCCCGTAGGAGGCTCAGTGTCACTACAATAAATATTAGCCCATGGTTATTGTGGCATAGTTTTAAAAAGAACTGCACTGACTACAAGCAAACAAATAAACAAGACAACAAGGAAATAAATAAGCAAGCAACTTATGCTAGGCTATCACGGCTGTTACACATATTACATCCACTAGGCATCAAAGTTCGCCACCAGTGCAAATATAGGGAACAAAGCAGCATATCATATACACTAGTTGTCAAAGTTGGTGACCAGCGCAAATAAACGCCGCAGCAAAACAAATCCGGAACTGAAACCACTTCAGAAGATCTCAAGAAACAATATCCTGGGTACCCATAATGCTGGCAAGATGCTTAGCAAGCTTATTAACTTTCTCTTGTTTGGTGCTTAAATCCTACAGCGCTTGCTGTTGCACCAGAAAATATGCATCTGAATTCTGCAAGGACTTCCTCGGTCCTTCAGCTTCCTATCGCAGCACATCTGATCGATGTCTTTCAACTTGAAGTTGAGATTCAAGAAGACGAACTGATTCAGACAGCGAGTTCGAAGAGGTTGTGCCAGCAGTAGTGGCCAGTAACTCGAACACTACATCAAGACAGGACTTTTGGGTTCCCTCACTGTCGTCAAGATAGTTTTTATCAGCTTTCTTGGAGACCAACAGGGATGTCTCACTATCTTGAACCTTATCTGCATCACTTCCTTTACCATTGGATAACGTGGTACTGTTCTCCAATATTTTTTCCGCATTCTAAAAGAGAAACAAGCAGACACATCACATGTTTACCATGTTGTATATGAAACTCATTTTGGTAAATGAGTTCAGTAGTAAAGTGGACAGGATAACAGCATGAAACAAACATATATCTATGTACCATGGTCACTTTATGGTCTATATCATTCTAGTTTTTGTTGCCAAATCAAGACAGAGACACAGTTCAAATAATATTTGTTCAAGACAAAGCAGAATAGACAGAATATAAGTGTGGGTAACTATAGAGCAATAACATCACTTGTAATGTGCATGACATGAGAACATAACTGTTTATTCAATTGAAACTGAAATCAACATAGAGCAGGTTACAACAGCAAACCAGTTAAAGAAACAGGTTTAAAACATACCTGTTGCGCCATTGGAGTTTCAATTCCATCCTTCAAATTTGAAAATAGTTGGTATGAGTAAATACAGTAATGCAAGAGCAAAGGAGTATGAACCATAGCTACAGAACCTGACCTGAGAACAAATCTTCTTCTCCTTTAAGCGTTGAGTTGGGATTCGGAGTGGTGGTCCTCGTGCTTTGGGCACTGCAGTTCCCTTACTAACCGCTCGTGTTTGGGTGCTCTGTGGTGGAGACGGTGTTGTGTCAACTGGAACTGGGTTACTATCTGCCGGGGTTGGGGTTAGAAGGGGTGTAGCTGGTTCTCTGTCCAACTGGGTAGGGGTACAATCTGCGAGAGTCTGGGTTATGTGTGGTGGATCTGGTCCTTGGGCAAGTACAACCGTGGTTCTATCTGCATCAACTGGTAGCACTATCTTTTCTGAAGACCGTGTTGTTACTCCCTTAGATACTGCCATCACGCTCTCCAATTCAAATGGCTGATAAACAAGAAAAGTAATTGAAAGTATAGACATTGTATGATAGACAGGTGCAATGGATAGTGGGGAATAAAAGAGGGCATGAAATAATTCATATTTATGTTGTCCAACCAAACAGGATAGCATGACACAATTTCACATATATGATGGCTAACTAAACAGGATAGCATGACACAATTTCACATTATGATGGCTAACTAAAAAAATGGAAAGACATAGTTCAAAATATGAGACTATGTAAACAGGATGACATGACATAACTATGTAATGTGTTTATTAAATAGGTTGGCATGCCATAATTCACATACATTCATGGATAGAATGCCATAATTCTAAATATGATGGCTGTAAACACTAAACAGGATGAGATGATATAACTATATGATGTCTTTATGAAATGGGTTGCCATGCCATAATTCAGATAGATGATGTGTATGTACTATGTAAACATGATGGCATGATATAATTCAAATATATGATTTATATAGTAAGCAAGTAAGCAGATGGCAATCTATATATGATGTAAAAACTAAGCAATGCAAGACAACATGCATGACATGGGTAATATAACCCTGCCAAGTTTGAGCATAGACCTCAGGGGGAAAATAGGACTAGACATCAGTCTCTGAATCCTCCTCTGAGGAGCTCTCTGTAGCCAGCAAGATGTCTGCTTCAGCAGGTAGCATTGTCTGCTCTGAATACCTTGTTTTCACTCCAGATACTTCCGTCACCGCTTCAAATGGCTGATGCACAGGAAGAGTAGTTGAATATACAAACGTTGCCAACAAATGGAACACGTAATACAAAAAAATGATAGCATGATATAATTCACATACATGATGATTGGCTAAACAGCATGTCATTGCATAATTCACATATATAATGCGTTTGCAACAAGATAGCATTGTATAATTCACATATATAATGTCTTACAACAAGATGGCAATGCATAATTTACATTTATGGTAATTAGACACTGAACAGGTGGCATTCACACAAAGCATGTCTAAACTAATCAAATGGCATAGCAATGCGAGACACCATACGCACGATATGAGCAACATAACACTGCCAAGTTAGAGCATACACCTCGGGGGGGGGGGATAGGACTAGTCATTTGTCTCTGAATCCTCCTCTGAGGAGCTATCTGTAACCAGCGAGATATGCGCTTCGTCAGATAGCATAGTGTGCTCAGAAGACCTTGTTTTCACTCCAGAATTTGCCATCACCGTGTCAAATGGCTGATGCACATGAAGAGCAGTTGAATGTACTAACATTGTTGACAAATGTAATATGTAACGAAAAAAAGGATGGCCTGATATAATTTACATATAAGATGACTGGCTAAGCAGGATGGCATTGCAAAATTCACATATATGATGCCTGGCTAAACAAGGTGGCGTTGCATAATTCACATAAACGATGAATAAACTAAACAGATGGCATTCGCACAAAGGATGTCTAAACTAAGCAGATGACATATTTGATGTATAGAGTAAGCAATGCAAGACACCATATGCATGATATAACCAACATTAGCATGCCAAGTTAGAGCGGAGACCTCAGGGGGTAAATAGGAGTTATCTTCTCCTTCTGAATCCCCTTCAGAACAGATATCTTCCTCTCGAGTACAATCTGAAATGCGTGGAGGGGGGGGTGCCTTTGCGCCTACCATGGAGCGACGTCTGCATGAAATTATATTGCCACGCAGGGCTCGTCTCTTTTGCTCTACATGTTCAGTTCCATTGTTTACAATAACTGTCATGCATAGGAATAAAACATAGTGATATTATGTAAGGAGTGCATGCAGAAATCCAGAGTGATGGTAGCAACCTGTGGATAGACCCAAAACCAATAATAGCAGGAAGATAATGGCTTCAGTTAATAAATATAGATAATGGCTTCTTTACTGTTTGTTTCCCACCCAACATGAAACTCATAGTAGACACCGGAGATTAACCAGATAGTAGATAGATACTATTGATAGAGGCCCCGATATGTACCCCACAACCATTTAAAAACTCAAGTTTGACCATTAGTTTGGAGCTGACTCAGAGTCTAATCGGTGAACAGGACGATAAAGTAGCATGTAATATTAAGCGATGCATAACGTAAGCAGACACGAAAGAGTGCGACCTCTCTTGCGGACCCGTGTAGTCCTCGAGGTCAGCTGCTCAGTTGATGATGGTAATGCAGTTTTCATGGCTGCCATCAGCGGGGAAGAAGATCTGAGGCGGTGAAAGACAGTCTGGAGGCTGGATCCCTGCTGTGCTAGACCCTTCTGTCGTTGGAGCAACTCAGCTGGGGTGGACGACGGCGCAGCCGGAGCGGGACAAACCATGCAAGGTTTTCTTTGACAACTATCTGTAAGAGAAGTAATTCTGTAAGGGCTCATTTGAATTGGAGGATTCCAACAATGCAGGGATAGGAAATAGACAGGAATAGGATAGGAATGCACGTGCAAAACAGAGAATTTAAAAACACAGGATTTCTGCCAATCTGGGTGTTTGATTCACAACAATTGGAAGATCACAGGATGCAAAGAAGCATGGTGAGATTAAGTCAAACCACAAGAAAATGTACAGTTATAATGCTATTATGCTACTATCTCTTAGTCTTGTGCTTCATGAATAGGAATTTGAAAAGGAGGAAAAGTGAAAATTAAAATTCCTACGTTTTTTCTTTCAAGGAGACACTAAAGTAACAGATCCGTGTGCTCAGTGGACAATATATATAAAATGTAGAGTAAAAAAGAGATGCAAGAAGTGTATAACCTCTTTGGCGAAGCCATGTCAATCTCAGCGTTATTGGGTTGGCCGGTGAGGATGCTCCGGCTGACTTTGCTGTCGGAGGAGGGGAAGAAGATCTTAGGCGTCTGGAGATGGAGCCCAAGGTACTGTTCCGCTGTGATGGAGGGTTTCGTCGTTGGAGCAGCTCCGGTGAGTTGTACGATGCCGAGGCTGAAGCAGGACAAGAGAGACAACGAACAATGTTAACCTGAGTGGAATTCTAATAACATCTCCAATACATGACGTAAAATACATAACCACAGAGTTCTAGATGTAAAATACATCAGCCGCTCATCTCTAAACTTAACTGTCGAAACTAAACTTAACTGTCGAAACTGAACCTAACTGTCGAAACTGAATTTTGCTGTCGAAACTGAATTTTGCTGTCGAAACTGAACGCACTAGGTGAGGCTACACGTCGGTCGACATACTTTTTCATCTCTGGTCAGTCGATTTTGCAGTCGTTGGATACGAAATCAAGGGCCTGCGGTTCATCTTCAACCTCCACCCTCCTAAGCCGCCAGCCACCACTGGCCAAACAGCAGCCCCCCGCCGCCCGCGGCCGGCGGTGCGCCGCCCCGAAAACACTCCCCACCGCCGGTCCGCCGCCGCCCCGGCCATCCCTCTTGGCCCCCCCCCCCCGTGCCGAGATTTTTCTCCGGCGATCCCCACGCCACTGCCCCGCCACCGCCGGCGACCACCACCCCCATCCTGAACCCTAAGATAGATAGTGGGGTACCTCTCCGGCGAGCCCCCCTCCCCGCTGCGGCTGGTTCTTCCTTCACCCCGGCGAGCCCACCCCTTGAAAATCGACTGACCCAAAAGTCAATTCAGTCGACTGAAGTGTAGCCAAATCGGAGCAGCATCGCAAGCAAGAGCAAGAGCGGGAGTAGCAGCGCGAGCAAGAGCAATAGCAAGAGCAGACCAGGCAGGGGACCGAGAGCAAGAGCAGAGCAGCAGCGCGAGAGAGAGCTAAAGCAGCAGCAACTCCTACTGATGTGGACGTCGCCGCCGAGGGAGCGACGCCATGGAGGAAGTGGCCGGAGACGCCACCGTGGATGGAGCCGCACCGTGTCGGCTCGGGACCGAGCGCAGGCAGCACCGTGCGATCGAATCAAGAAGAAAATGTGGCGATTAGTGTACAACCTCTTTGGTGGCGCCGATTAGGCCGCAGCTTCATCCGAGGAAATGGTGATGATGATGCTCTTCCGGTGGTGCAAGTGAAGACGGTGGTGTGGGAATGGAGGTGGCGCGAAAGATGAGGGGAACGTCGGGGCAGCTCCTTGGAGGTGGATGACGGGGTGGCTGAATCGGCGGGACGATGAGATCAATGACGGATCCTCATCCGGTACTGTGGATGAGGGACGTCGAGGTGTTGCTGTGGGCAACATCGTCAGGGAAGAGGCTCCGGCTGGGTGGCGGACGGAGCAGGGTGTGGGGTTTAATTGCGGGTTTTCGCGGCCTCGGTGTATGAATGGGTGGGAGGATGGGATGTCAGTGGGAACCATGGCTTAGAGACGCGCTTGTCCAAAATGTGGGGTAAGTTACGAAAGTACCCCCACCAATTTGAGGCGGTTCTTTCGGTTCAGGGGTACCACGGGCATTTCACGTGTCAGGATTTCACAGGAGGTGGGAGTTTTCGCGCGCGTTGTAATTTCGGAATAGCAAGGCGCGGGTTGAGATGGAGGGAGTTGTCGGAGCACAATGAGACAAAGATATATCTAAAATATTTCGGGATAACAAGGTGCGGGTTGAAATTTTCGGACAAGCCTAACGTGTACTGTACCAAATTAATGCGCACAACAAATGTCATTCAAAACTTTGAATTCATGTTATGTTCAATTAAAATATTTCGCTACGTGTATAATGCATGCAACCTACTACTCAAATGAATGTTTTAGTGCATTCCAAATGTATATACTACCGCTTCAATATGAACTAAATTTGAATAAGATCTACAGTAATGATTGTTGTGAAGTCAAAGCATTTGAATTCGTTTCTCTGTTTTAATAAGATCTACAATCATCATTATTGTCAAGTTAAACCATCGTTTGTGTATTATCTTCACAGCACACCACATGATTAGTCTCGAGTTACATATGAACTATGTGTACTATATAAACTCGAACTAGATTTTTTGAATCCACTTTATTTTGATTTAAAATCACATTACATTTCTATGTATAATGTGTTTATCACATTATGTATGGTGCCCCGCCCCCTACGCCTACAAGTATTTAGATGTGAGTTGCAAACACCACACATTACCACAAATTCAAATAAAATGTGAGAATGTTCGATATATAGTATTGTTTAGATTGCTCGATATCTAGTTGTAAGCTGCAAACGCCGCACATTATCACAAATTCAAATAAAATGTGAGATTGTTTGATGTATAGTATGGTTTAGATTGTTCGGCATTTAGCTGTGAGTTGCAAACGCCATACATTATCACATTATGGTATAACATGTGCACAACACATGTATCACCGCTATATTCATGCATGCAATGTTTAAAACACTATGATCTCCTATTCAAATATATGAATCCGCTTTCATATCAAATTATGATCTTTGTTAGTCTCTTACACCCACACCATCCTCTAACCTTTGTAGCTACCACTAACTTCCTCTCGTGCATGCACACGCCCTCCTCGCCCTCCCCCTCCCTTGGCATTCTATCCACCGGGCACATTCATTTTTTTCTTTAGGTAATTCTCCCAGAGTCTCCAAAACTCCTTTCCGACACACACCGATCGATAAACCTCTCCAGCAATGCCTGCCTACAGCATACACACACAGCTTCAATCTCCTCCTTTATGTGTCCTTGCCTCATGTCTCTCATATGGTCAGACACACGTGTAAACTCTCGCCCCTCTTTTCATCAATCTCACAACCGCACACTCCTCCCCCTATCTAGCTAGTAGTTGGGCCTCTCGCACCACCTCCTAGCTCCATTCTCTCTGTCTATCCATCTTGCTGGGCCTTATTTGCCTCTAACAAATAGACGTACACCGACCGATCTCTCGCTATACATATAGCCAGCTAGGTCCTTATAACTCGTTTTTACCCACACATCGATCGATCTACCTCATTAGTTGTGTCTTTCCCTTCCTCCGAAAAACAACAATTGATCTACCGATCTAGTTAGGTTTGCTTACCAAACACATGGTTCCCCTTTATCATCCATGGTTGCGTCCCGACAGATCTATCACGCACAGGCACACACAGAAACACATCCCCACTCTTATTGATAACATTGCAGTTCCACCCTCAGTTTGTCTAGTAGGCCCCTCCCAACATCTCCGAGAAGCAACTCCATCACCCATCCAGCACTCTACCCCTCTCCCTCCCTCTCCCTCCCTCTCTCTCTCCTCTCTCTCTCTCTCTCTGTCCCATCATATTTCCCGTCCTTCAGTTATGTATGGATGTCGACCGATCTCCCTTAAGACATAGCTGGGTCTCTCCTTCTCAACACATATACGAGTTGTTCTACCTCTATAGTTAGGCCTCTGCCTCCCCCTCCCCCCACCCCCTCCCCCCCACACACACCGATACATCAAGCGCTCTAGTCATGTCTCCCTGCCACACACAAACTTGAGATGTGCCCTCTAACGTTCCGGTAGGCCAATCGCCCTATATCTTTGACTTGCACACACACACACACACACAATTTTGATGGCTCTCTTCATCGATCTCGCACCCACCCACTTGATCCTCTCTTTGACTCTATCCATAGCTATGACCCCTCCCTCTCTTCTCGTGGATTGCCCGACCCTCTATGTATGATATGGATAGGCCTCCATTTCACACACATTGCATGCAAAAATTTGTTTGAGATGTCATCGACACATATTCCCACAAATAATTCACGAAATTAACCCCCCACCCCACCCCCACCCCCCACCACAAAACAAAAAACACTCACGAACACGGTTTGTATCTCTCACACACACCCACGTAGGTGGGGGACGTGCACGAAGAGAAGAGGTGCATGCACGACGCATGTACTCCCGTCTCTTTCCCAACCACACCCACGCGGGTACACGGTGGAGCTTATTTCTGTACGAAAAAGGCAGCCCACGTGGTAATTTGGCACGTGTACTGGTTGTGTACTTGGTGGAGGGAGGATCGTCTACCACGGGTGAACAAACAAATTGCGACTTGACGCGTTATGTTAAATTAAAAAAAGAGGCAAACCATGTGGGGCCTACCTTAGAGGCAAGGCTCTATACACTGGAGTACTTTTGATGTGTCCCGTCAACTCGCAGAATGAGGAGAAGCTTGCTTAGTACGCCGTCTCCCCCGCCCACGGGCGCGGTGGCTCGCAGGATGAGGTGAAGCTTGCTCCTCCCTCGCCCATGCGCGCGGTGGCTCGCAGGACAAGGAGAAAAAAATGCTACTCCCTCCGCTTACTCCTCGTCCCTACTACCTTGTTTATAGAGATTATATCATATTGTTTGGAATATATATGTCCTTTAGTAGATTTCAATATGAACTACTAGTACATACTCCAAACACTGATGTATATAGACGTATTTTAGAGTGTAGATTCACTCATTTTGCTCTGTATGTAGTAGCACTCAGTTTGGGTGTTTGGTAGAGTGCATGGAGGGTGCATGAGTCCACACTAGTTTAGCACAAATACACTAGAAGCATGCATGAAGAGGGGTGTTGAGTTGAGCATGCATGAAGAGGGAACAACTATGCTGAGACGAGAACGCAACCAAACACACCGTGTATGCCACACATGTTCATACCATTTGTGCCTTTCCACTTCACTTACTGCGCTACATTACTTAGGTTCGTATGTCCACTCCTGGGTACATGTCCGTCTCGTAGTTCTAGTGCCACGTGTTCTTCATATAGATGGAACGATCGTTGCATGACACGTGCGCCTTAATGCTAGATGTCTCGCGTGTTGGCAAAAGGATGAACCAAGCTCACATAAAAAATAGAGTGGAAGAACATAGATTCCGGACGACCGAGAAGGAGCAAGGAACCTCGTGGTGGAGCGTCTGCACCCATAATATTTAATATTATTCAGCGATATAAAATTAATCAATCATCTCCACAGTGGACTGGAAGAGTACGAAACACGATAGCCCAGTGTAGTTACATCATACTAGTACATGGCTAACCCACACTATCACCATATTTTTTGGCTTCTGTGCGACACCTATCTTTAGTAATCCAGCAGCCTGTATCGCTTCTCCCTCCTCGTCTCTATCAAAGTGTGGCGGGCTGGCGTTTCTGCCGTCTATTGAGGTCGGTTAACTATCACATGTTAGCGACATGCCAAGAGCATTCTAAAAAAATTCCTTTCACGTTCAGTTTTCAAAAAGAAAAAACTCCTTTCACATACGAATTTGCCAGTATGCTTTGAGCAACTTGCATGTCCTATACTGCTCCTATTTGATACTCTAACTTAGCTAGAGGTTAGATTAACTCATGACTAACCCTGAACTAACTGTAGTCAAAGAGGTGTTTGGGTGACAGGGTTAGATTGACAATAAATGCACTTCATGGAGAGAGAAAAGTGATATTTCAGTGGTCCCAATGAGAACTATCTCCAGTTAGCACCTCTTGGGTGGGATAGTTTTTTTTTGGTGGGTTCGGTGCAACTTGCTCCAATTTAAACCCTCATGCTTGGATACTTTAGGGCTATTTGAGCCCCAACAAGCTCAAACTAACTCTAACCCATGGATCCAAACATGGCCTATGGCCAGTCTCGACGCGGAGCAATCGCGTGCACCGGGAAGCGGCGCTCTCTCGGCCATCGCACCACTTCAAAGCCGGCGCCAGTGAGAGGTCGCCTCCGCTCTGGCCGGGCATTAATGAGGCACTAACGCTCCAGGGCGATGCTGACCGTTTCACGCGGGAAGCGTGCGCTAGCAAGGGAGTATAGGTTTTGAACCGTTTCAGACGTATTTTAGAGTGTACATTCACTCATTTTGCTCCGTATGTAGTAGCACTCTCCCTCGCCCCTCGACCCTCGCCCACGTGGTGGACGTGCAGCAATTCATTCGGTCTCATATAGCCAGAACGATATATACTACACTACCATTATTGCTCGACTTCCCAAAGAGGCGAAGAGCCAATCGCAAGGTTAATATTTTGGAGATGCCAAGCGCAAGGTTATACGAGAACGAGTAGTAGGTGCCGCGTCATTTATAAATATATTTTTTTCTTCAGTGGCACGTACACAATATGATAGGTTCATATGGAGAGCAAAGGAAACCGCTCCACTATATACATAGCCAGGACGGGCCAGCCTACACGGTTGCTTGCTGGGGTTGCTCTCTTCACACTCTCTCGCACAAAACGACTGTGGCCACATCTCTAACATACCGGCGGATCACGTCCGCTTGGGGAAGGGGCGGATGCTTAGTGTAGATGCGGTGGCCGTCGCCGACGGCAAAAACCCACTGTCGGCACATCCCGATCAGGGGTCCCCGCCGTTCTCTCTCACAAAGCCGGTGAGGTTGCCTTCGTCCCTTGCTCACTGCCATGACGTGGGCAGTTGCCGCCTCCAGCCGCCCTCCTCAAGTTTGAGCTACGTCCCTCAGGTACAACTCCCTTTACAGCCGGCTTGCACCAATGCTCCAGCTGCCCACATCACTCCCTGTGGATATTTCTCTACTTCTTTGCCCCGCACATACCTGATACCTCTACTGGCTTCTACGTATTGTATTTGTGATGAGTTTATGTCTCATCAACTAGTCCTAGTAACCTTATTCTAATCACGCTTCTTCAATTTCTTTGCCACAGGGATGCTCATCTTGATTTTGGTGAAACTGCACAAAATGAACCGATGGTCAATAGGTTGCAAACTTCATTTATTAGGCAGCTCGAACGTTGCCAGCAAATTGAAGCCTAGTCAGGGTTCACGGTTCAAGGGCTAGGGACTGCATGGATCGTTTTTTTCTTTAGCTGCCTCTGTTCCGAAATAAGTGTCAACTTTAGTAGTAGTACAACTTTGTACTAAAGTTTGCACAAAGTTGAGACGCTTATTTTGGAACAGAGGGAGTACATATTTGCTATGATCTGTCAATCATTGAGATGCAATAGCATGCATGTTAGTCTCCTTTGTATTTGAAGAAATGTTGCAACGGGCAACCTTGGATGCAAGATACATGTAATAGGAGCTGGAAGCTTCATAGCATTGTACAAATTTATCTCGCTGATAAATTACAGTACGTACTAGTACTATACTAGTACTTCTTTCGTTCCTAAATATAAGTCTTTGTAGAGATTTCACCATTAACCACATGCGGATATATATAGATGCATTTTAAGTGTAGATTCATTCATTTAGTTCCGTATGTAGTTCACCTAGTGGAATCTCTACAAAGACTTATCTACTAGTAATAGCTAGCCCCCACTACTAGGAATTCTCTATCCTCTCCTTGAGCCACATCATCAAAATTGATGTGGCCGTTAGATGAAGTAAATCAGTCATAATAACCGTCTGATCTAGACGTTGAGAGGCTCCGCACTAAGCCACATGCAAGCATGCAGAAATACCGTGGCACATGCATGTGAGTGGGTTTCAAATCACATCAACATGTCTGCATGCAAGCATGCACCGGTAGCATGCATGTAAGTGAGCTTTTAAGTCCCATTAACATGTCAAAAATAAAAATATAATCCCATTATGCAGTAGGAGTTGGCTGATCTTTTTTCCTTACGTGGGATGATCTAAATGATGATGGGAGTTTATTGAGTTTGGCTACCACATTTGTCATGCGGTTATATATATTTTTAGTTCTATGAAATCGATAATTTTGCGCAGAGAGATATACCGCTGTTCCGCGGCAATGCGCGGGGACTCATCTAGTAATATGTAGGAACGGAGGGAGTACTATGTAAAGAGTTAGGTGTCGCACGGTGATAGTGTGAGGTGGGCCATGTAATCACTCAACCTGCGTGTTTTCACTACTCTTGCACTCCTCCGCTGTAAGAATGGAGAAACTTGTAATCTACTACCTCCTTTCGCCGAAAGCATGGGACATCCAGCAGTCCTACCACCTCAGTAATAAAGACCAATGAGCCGTCAAATCACATAGACCCATCAGTAAGTTGGACGGATGAAGCAACCATCACTCTTGCGCCAGTGAGAGGTCGCGTCCGCTCTGCGCGGGCATGAATGCGGCACCGATTCTTTGGAGCGGCGGTGACCGTATCAGGCGGGAAGCGCGCGCGGGCGATGGAGGGGCTTTGGGTGGGCCAGGCTGGTTAGGAGCGGCCGTGGCAGCTGTCCGCATGTCCCTACCGGACACGCCCGGAAACGAGAGGATGCACCGACTCTCGCAACTAAAATCCTACACTACACACCATATCTCTGTAGGAGTAGGTCGATCTGTCGCACTCTCTAACACACACACATGATGTTAAACACACACACGCACATGCATGCACCTTGGTCCCGTTGCACCTTCTAACGTGACTTATTACACCTAGATGGAGGGAGTAGTAAGTATACGAGATACGATGGCACACTGACTTAAGTCGAATACAAGTGCCCAAAATTTGTGTGCATGTTAAAATAAGGATTCACTTAAAATAGTACGTGAGCGAACATAGGGATCAATTGGACAGTGTTCCCGAGTAGTAGCGAGATGTGTGAGGTAGTAAGATACACAGCTGGCGCTTTTAATTTTTCTTATTAATTTGCTTGTTTCACCCTCTGACTGGTGGGACCCAACGTACTACATGGAGAGAGGTAAGGTGACTAAGGCTGCATTATTTCTGCATCACTGTGGATAGTCTCACCACCAAAGCCACATGACACGATTATGATTGAAATCCTAATGACTCCCACAAACACACACGAAAAAAACACGGCATGCCTGTCACACGAATGCAGGAATGTATAAAAGGTTATTTTCCTCTCGTTGAACATAACGGGAGGGTTGTGTAGCTGGTTAGCCTGTTCGCTCATCAAACTTGAGGTCTCGGGTTCGATAACTACACTTGAGCATAATTTTTGCCAGGAGGACTCTTTGACTGGTCAAAATGTTTTCTAGGGTTTGCACGCTTCACACTCTCTCTCCAGTATATATATACACGCTGGAGCCTCAGCGCTTGTAGTTGCTCTCTCCACACTCTCTCGCCCTCTCCAGATCTAACACTACTAGGGAAAACCTTATACACAGAATCTTACCATTAGCGCTTGTTAAAATGAGGCGCTACTGCTACTTAGCAGTAGCACGTCTGGCTAAACCGCGCTACTGTTACCCCCTTAGCAGTAGCGCGGCAACAACAGAATGCGCTACTACTACAATTGCCACACCGGTCCCGCCGTGCTAGGTATAGTAGTAGCGCCCTTCTAGAAACGGCGCTACTACTACGGATTTTAGCAGCAGCGCGTTTTCCCTCCCCACGCTACTGTTAAAGCTATTTTCACCTAACCCCCCGCGCGGCCTGATTCCCTCTCCTCTGCTTCCTCCCCCAATTCCCCACTATCTCTTCTCCCCCTCATTGCTCCGCCTCACCGCCGTCTCGCCGCCGTCTCCCCCGACTCCGCCTCGCGGCCGTCTCCCCCGACCCTGCCTTGCCGCCGTCTCCCCCGACCCCGCC